>NW_024349804.1:8946268-9046363 GCF_902729225.1 Pteropus medius | reverse complement strand
CCTCTCCCCCTTCCTCTCTCCCTCTCCCCGCCCCTTTCTCCTTTCTCCTTTCCTTCCTCTTTCTCCTTCCCTCCCTCCCTCTGTCTTTCTCTTTCTCTCTGCTTTAGAGCCCTTACTCTGGGAATATAAACTGCCATGTTGAGAAGACTACTTTAGCTAGAGCTATGTGACAAGAAACTAATGTCTCTGCATAACATCCAGAAAGACCTACAGACAGGTACGTGAGCTGGGAAGCAAATCCTCTGATCTCACCGGTCACACCTGAGACGACCGCAGCCCCAGCCACCCTCTTTGCTGCCGCCTGTGGGAAACCCGGAGCTGGCTGAGCCTCGCCCAGTTCACTCACCTGCAAAAGCCGTGACATAACATAGTCCTTTTAAGCTGATAAATTTGAGGATAATCTGTTATACAACAACACACGAACAATGTAATAATCCTCTTTCCAATCTTAAGATCCTTTTGCCACACATCATTGCTAAGGTATGCTCTCAAACTCTAGCTGCTCAAACAAATCATTGATAACAATTGAAAACTTGAGATCACAAGTCACCTTACCATGACTCATTGCTAAAACCTTCCCCACAGTGAACCTACATATTCTTCATACAGTGCTTGTCCTCTAATATACTGCTCGTAAAAGACTCTTACTAATTATGATGATTCTTTATTTTCTTTCTCTCTCCCCAGACTATAAGCTCCACTAGGTCAGGATTTCATTCTTTTCCACCCCAGTGCCGGGCTCACAGGAATTGTCCAATAAATGTTTCACAAATAAATAAATTGGACATGGTTCAATGTCAAGGTCAGTCTTCAGCCGCAAGCCGTAAACCAGGGTGTTCCCCAATCAGACCTTCCACGTCCTCATCTCAGTCTTCTCCAGGCCGGTGATTCCACCTGGAGTGCTCTGTGTCTTAGGCTGCATCCCCCAGAAACACACAGGCAGACAAGACTTTGTGTGCTAGCGATGATGGGAGGACATGTGCCCGAGAGAGGCCAGTCGGAGCAGGGTATTTGGACAGTGAAGGAGAAGCCACCCAGATGAGGGCGTGAGCCCAGGCAAAGGCCCGGAGAGAGGAATTCAGCACAGTTCCATCAGCGAGCTCTTCACTGTCCATTACCCGCCGATTTTGTGCCGCTTCTACGCGAGAAAGCGGAGCTTTCACACGCCCACTAGTCCTCCAGGAAGGGCCGCCCCAGGGATGTCAGCTCCCAGGTACTTCCGGCTGTCTGCAGGTGTGCAGAGAGCCCTGGGCAGGCCGCCAACGAGGAGATGCAGCAGGTGCCGGCTTTTGGAGGCAAAAGGGCACAGAGATGGAAGGGAGAAGCAAAGAGCCAGTAGCGGGGCTCCACGGAGAGCTGGATGGGGCCCCGACCGCCTCTGCTACCCCGACACGTCTCCCAGTTTGATTGAAATCCTACCCATCCTTTAAATAACTATTTCCCTGTGTACATCAGCTCCAAACCAGAACCGCACACACTGCCTTAGTTTTCATGAATTTTCCCTGTCGTTTCTGAGATCATAAACTTCCTCAAAACAGAGACGGTGTGTCACATGTATTTGTGCTCCCACGCCGTGTTATAAATAGTCCTGAGACCACTGAATAGCTCTGGACTGTAAATTCCATGAAAGTGAGGATCAGTGTTTTTCATCACCGTATATCCAACAGCTACGACAGTGCCCGGCATGGGGAAGGCACCGAGATAATATCTGCAGAATAAATATGAGAAGTACGTTAGGCTACGAAGCGCTTTCCTGTCTGTTTTTCCACACGTCCTCACAGAGCACGGAGCGGTCCACAGACCGGTTACGGCCACTTCCTTTTTCAGAAAGAAAGGCTCAGTGATACGGATTGGCCAACGACTTGCTAACTGAATAGACACGGAGTAGTTAACGCCCCAGAACTGAAGCTGATTTCAGATCCAACTTTCTTTCCCTCGAGCTACGCCGGTTGATTGATGAGCAGGTTGGGGGCATTTTTGGAGACTGAGATCAGCAGACAGACACAAGATGTCCCGATCTTTTAACAGACCTACCTCAAGATGATTTACTCGGAGGGAGGTCATAAAAGGCACATGTATTGACCACATAAAAGGTAATCCATAAATATTTGATCTCATTGGATGGAGTCATAAATAAAGTGGAATGGAAATGTTTGGCTTGAATTAAAATAGATTGAGATCATTTAAATGAAGCTGAATTTTATGATGTCTTTTACTCCCTGATTCCCCACATTTTGTCTAAAATTCAGCTGAGCGTGGAAGTGTGGAGGAAGGTTGTGAGCAGGCTGGTGACTACAAATTGCCGGTCGCGATGCATTAGCATGTGTGAAGTGACCCATAACCGTGCCCGACCTTCAGAACCCTGCGCCGTAAACTCATCAGAAGCCATATGGGCCTGCTACTCCCGGGGCACAGCCCTGTTCATCCAAACCCTTCACCACAACTCCGCCCACCCCCAAGGCATCTACCATTCTCCTCACTGCTCTGTCCTTAGATTGCACGGTGACAGGCGTTCCGTCTAGGTGATGCTAAGCTGGGAAGAACTGAGAGAGAGCATCTCCGACAGCATGGGTGCAGTCAGTGCCTTCCTTACCTGTACCCCTGACCAGGATGAGCCCCTGGGGACCTACTACAAACACTGGTGACTCTGTGCCTTAGTGCCTGGCCCGAGCATGACACACAGGGAAAGGAAGGCTCCGTGGCCCCTGGGAGGAGCTGTCTACCGATGACGGATGAGAGTCAGAGGATAATTGCCCTAAGTTCCTCGCCCTTCCGAAGGGACAACTCCGAGGTACATTTGACATTTCACCCCAGAATTCCCCAAAGGGCTGGAGCCGGGGTTGTCCGTAACGGCCACCTCTCTCGGTCTCCTTGTCTTCCCCGTCTCCTCTCCACCCCCACACCGGTCCCCCAGAATCATCTCCGAAACAGACTGTCTCAGTCCTCGTGTCAAGGACCACTGCTAGGACACTCCAAGCCTAGCGGATGCTACTTGCTTCATTCCGAGCAGATGGGCAGCCTAGCAGCCCAAAGACGCGCCCGTGACGAGGGAATTTTAACAAGAAAGACGGCCACGTGGGGAAATAAATTGCCAGAAGGAGCCTTCCCAGCAGCCTCTTTGGAGCGGCCGCATCCTCAGTCTGCGTAACAGGCAGGCTGGCCTGCCGGGAGGAGCGCGGGACCAGGTGTCACAAACCTGGATGCCGACGTCGTCGTCGTGGCCGCCTCACCGCTCGGCCTCGCCATCCCCTCTGATCTCTCTGATCGTCAGTGTTTCTCACCTGGAAACTTACAGGACTGGATTATTTGGTCCCCAGGGCCCTTTTGGGCTCCCAGTCCCCATGAATCCATGGAAGAGGATGAAGTATATGGCACCTCTTTAAAGGTGTATTTCACAAGTAATTAATAAACAAGCGAGCCTTTTACACAGCACCGGCTCTAAGAGGGACTGTTTAATTAGGCACGCGAGACGTTCCAATCTGTCTAGACAGGCTTCTCTTTTTCCTCAGGATGCCTTCGGCCATGCTTGCTCTGACACTGTGACAAGGTGTCCTTTGGCTGCAGACAGCGATTTTGCTGGGTGATAATTCTAATGCCATAGAGTCGGCTATGGAACTTTCTTCAGTTATAATGCTGTTTGTCTTTCCAAGTGAAACTAACTGGGGAGAGTTACCCAAAAAACAGCCAAGAGAGGCAGTTTGTATGACAGGAGCCACCGAAAGCAGCCTCTGGTGCAGCCCTCATGCCTACCTGTCCATCATCATTAGCGGGCTTTTAAGTTACTGCTCCCTCCCCATCCCAGTCCTTGGAGAATAAAATCAACATTAAAAGAAAATTTCCAGGACATTTATTGGCCACCCTCCCTCCCTGCCAAATGCAGCAACCCCCGTCTCCCATCTCGGACACAAGTCTTAGAGCAGAGAGACAGATCATTGACACTCAGACTTGAGTGTTGTGACAACCCTGGCAGACAGACTGTAAAATCCTTGATCTTCCAAGAGCGATGGGCTTGGAATTTGTGTGGATGATATTGACAGATCTTATCTGGCCTGAGGATTGGGAAAGAAATACACGAAATTGCTGTGGCCATTGAGGAGAATCTTCGAAGCGTAGCCAGTTGGTAAGACAAGCACAACTCACTGGATGTGATAAAACACTGAATTTTTATCTCTTATGGCCACTCTTCAAACTTATTCAGAGGAGAAAGCAGAAAAATTGTCAGAAACTGTAACTTTTCATTTCACTCATGGAGTTCGGCAGCCATATTAAGTCACAAAACGCAATCTCAGTGCAGTCTGCCCATGGCACCGTTCACGTTCCAATCTTCATTCAAGGGTGGCTTTCTCCCACCCGCCACACGCGAGGCTGGGCGGCAGCTGTCCTCAGAGAAGGGACCGTTTGGCGTCTGTCCGTTTTCTCTCGCATTTCTTCCTCCACTCACTAGCTGCTGCTACTCCGCTCTGCACCTCATAAAAGTAAGGGAGAATGGGCTGCCAAGGGGAAGAGGAATGGAAAGGGCAGTTTGCTGGAACGGGTGGCTTCAGGCTCTCTGGACCTGGCAAACGGACAGCAGTAACTCTTTCCTTGTAGAAGCTTTCAAAGTTGTTTGGAAGCTTCTCTGCTGGCCCCTCCAGCTACAACTCCTGTGACGTGGGCAATGTCTCTCCTTCAGCTGGCTGTTCCCCTGACTCGAGATTCCTCAGGGTTGAGGTCCACATCCATTGTGCCATTTGAGTCCACGTTCATTCCCTGGCAGCCATCTTGGGCAGGCCTTGAAATGGCTTCAGGCTGACTCTGTCACCATCTGGTCCATGAGACATGCTGTTGTACTTCTTGAAAGAGGGGAACATAACCTTATCATTTCTCATAGTTATCCACACGAAGGGGTAGTCTAGCATATGAAAAGTTATACTAAACAGTCACAGAGAAGTAATGGTTACAGGACTATCCTTCTACCATAAACTTTTAAAACTATTTGAAACGTGAAATAATTCGGACATTGAACAATAGTCAATGGCAGGTTGTGCTGTTTGGGACAGAAGGGAACATGCGGAATGACCCAAGTTTGCACAGCTTCCTTCCTGGAGGAATTTTCTGGCCTGCACTGCAGGCACATGTGGCCCGAGCAGAGATCGTCTCGCTGAGCTGAAGAGGCAGAGATGGAAGAGACGGATGAATATGTTGAAATGTGGATAGAGAATATCCCCTCAAAAGGAAACTGTGCAAACAGTGAGATCCAAAAATATTCCGAGGGGTCGTCTTGAGTCCCAGGCCACTCACTAAGCCACATACTACAGGGACATTCTGTAAAGCTCAGCATTCTAGTTTCCCAGGAATGCTCTAATAAAGCACCTATAAAACGAAGAACTAAATAAAAACCCTAAACCTAAAAATAAAATTATGATATCTGAAGAGAAAAAAATTATAGAATGATTTAATGTTAAAATTTGATATGATTTAATGATTTAATGATAAATTTGATACTTCCAGAGACAATATTAGTGACTCAAAGATAGGGCAATAGAAACAATTCAAACTAAAGCACAGAAAAAGAAAGGCCTGAAAAAATGAGCAAAGCCTTGGTATGACAATGTCAAGTGGTCTAAGAAGTGTATAGTTGGAGTTTTCCATGTGTGCACACGTGGACACACATACACACACAAACACGCACACTGTCGGAAATGATAAATATATAGGTAAATATAAAATACTTGTGTTCTTGTTTCTTAATTTATTTAAAAAAATAGTTGACTGTAAAGAATAATAGTATGGGTACGAAGACAATGTATAGAAAAAATAGCACAAAGGATAGGAAGGATAAATAGAAACATATTTTGCAAAGATCTTACATGAAGAACACAGTATTAATTGATAGTGGACAAAAATCAAATGTGAAAATGATGTATAAAATAAAACAATATCGATAATGTTGTAAATGGTTAAAAATACCAATCAATGGCAGAAATTTTCAGATTGAAATAAAAACAGGAAACAAGATGCAACCATGTGTAGTATATTTTTAGGTGCTTTTTAAACTGAAAGAAAAGATATATTAAAGATTAAGAACAAAAAAAGTATATCATACCAATATTAATCATAGGAAAGCTGAATGTCTATATTAATATCAGACGAAGGAGACATTAGGACACAGCATTATCAGAAATAAAGAGATTATTTTAAAACAATAAGCATGGTCAATTCATCAAGAAGTAATAACAATACTAAATACATATTTACTGAATAAGAAAGCTTGGAATGCATAAAGAAAAAGTTAAAAACTAAAGGAACAAATAAATAAGCATAAAATAGTGGCTGGAGATCACAGAACTACTGTATCAGTATTTAGTGCAAAAAGCAGACAAAAATTTTGCATTATCTAGAAAATCTAAACAGCACTACAAATCAAATTGACCTTATTGGTTATTTACAGACCATTGTAACCATCAACTCCAGAATACACATTCTTTTCACTTATCAATGGAATATTCACCAATATTGAACATTTATTAGGTCATTAAAAAGTTTCAATAAATTTGAAATTTGAATGGATGGAAGTCATACAGAGCATATTCTCTAAATACAACAAAATAAAAATAAATACCTGGAAAATCTCCAAATACTTGAAAATTAAGCAACACACTACAAATTAAACAAGGTCAAAGAAGAAATAATGAACTACATTAGAAAATATTTTGAATTGAAAGCTATTTAAGATATATCTAAACATGCCCCAGGATGCAAAAAAAACCAAAAACAAAAACAAAAAACAAAACACTGCTTAGAGGAAATTTTATACTTCCAAATACTTACAATAGAAAAAAACTAAGGTTTAAAGTCAGTGATCTCAGCTTCTACCATAGAAGCTAGAAAAAGAGAAAAGTAAATCTGAAATCAGTAGAAGAAAGAAATAAAGTCAATGTATTAGAAACCAATAAAATAGAAAACAAGCAAGTATAGAGGAAATCAATAAATTACATGTAAGTTCTTTGAAATGATCAAGAATATTGATAAATCTTTACCTAAACTAATTAAGGAAAAAAAAAAAAAACAGAGAAAACACAAATTATCAGTACCAGGAATAAAAGAGGGAATAATATCATGGATCCAAGAAAAAAATAAAAATCTAAGTAGTTTACATATCAATGAAATTGAATTAGTAAATAAAATGCATATCACAAGGAGAGATTCAGAGCCAGATATGGTGTCACTAGTGAATTCTATCAAGTAAGTAAAAACTAATACCATTCTTGTACACTTGTGAGCCCAGCATAACCATAATTCCCAAAACACTCGAAGACATTAAAACTGATGACCAATATTGTGCATGACTATAAATTTAAAAAAAAAACAAATTTTTAAAATATTAGTCTTTAAAATCCAGCAAATAAATTAAAAGGACAATGTTTCATGATCAAGAGAAGTTCATCTGATAAAGGTAAGGATGGTTTAGAAATCCAATCAGTGCAAAGCTTTTTGCCAAGGAATAGGAATAAGGCCAATGGTATATGGCCACTTACGCAGTCAATTAGGTTTTGACAAAATATACAAAGCAAGTCCATGAGGTAAGAGAGTTTTTCACTCACTAATCGTGCAAGAATGCACTGCTGTTGGGTTTGACTGATTGTATGTAAATGGGTTGTGGTGTGGTGTATTGAAGGGTATTAAATACAACTTACGATGCTCCATAAAAATATTTATTTTCTTAGTGAAAAAAAAGAGAGAGAGAGTTTTTCAACAAATTGTGCTAGAAGAACTAGATATGGGTGAAAATATGTAAACTCTTACCTTACACAATACACACACACACACAAAATAACTCAAAATACATTATAGTTTGAAAGGTAGAAGGCAAACCACAAAGTACAGAAGACTATCTTCACAACCTAGTGTAGGTAAAGATTTTCTGTGCAAAACCTTGAAAGCACTACCAGCCATAAAAGAAAAACAAAATAAAGTGGACTTCATCCAAATTTTACTTTTAGTCATCAAAAGACACCCTTAAGAAAATGATTAGGCAAGTCACACAACGGAAGAAAATATCTCCAGTATAAATTGGACAAACGATGTATCCAGAATATATAAAGAACACTGAAAACTTAGAAATAAAAAGTAAAGCAACCTATATTGAAATGACCAGGGCGGGTGAAAGCAAATTACTTGAACAGACGTCTCACGACAGGAAGACAGACGAATGGCCAAAAAGTATTCAACACTATTCATCATCAGAAAATGGAAATTAGAACTACATGGAGTACCAGAACACAACCACTAACATGACTAAAATTTAAGACAAACGTATAAAGTGTTGATGAGCATAAGGAGCAACTGGAATTTTCATACACTGTTGGTGAGCATGTAAAATAACACAAATGCTTTGGAAAAGGGTTTGGCAGTTTCTTATAAAATTAAAGACACCGCTACCTATGTATGATCCATTAATTCTACTTCTCTGTATCTACCCAAGAGAAATGAAAACTTAGGTTCTATGTCCACACAATTATCTGCTCACGAATGTTCACAGCTCTTTATTCATGAAAAACAAACACTGATAAAAGAAATACAAATAGCCCACCAGAAAAGTAAACGGATTTCAGGTTATCTATTGAATAAATAAATGTCAATATATTTATATAATGGAATACGACTTAGTAATAAAAGAAAAAAACTACTGATACATACAGCAACATGGAATAAATCTCAAAACATTGTGTTGAGTGAAGTCATACCCGGTACAGAAGGGTACAGACTGCAGGGGTCCATTCACGTGACGTTCTAGGCAAAGCTAAAGTCACCGTGAAAGACATCAAAAAATTGTCTGGCTTAGAGGAGAAGGATGTGCAGAAATTGGCTAAAAGTGGGCAAGAAGGGACTTAAAAAGGATGGAAGTACTCTACATCTTATAGGGATGTGAGTTATGCGGATCGTGTGCATTCGTAAAACCTGACTAACCTGTACACTTAAGATCTTTACGTTTCTTTGAATATAAGTTATACGTCACTAAAATATGAGCTCTTATGAGTAAGACATGTGCTAGAGTCATGTAAGTGTGGTAGCAGAAATGATTGACCGGAGCGACAGAGGTACCAGACGGAAGCAGGCAGACTTGGTTGGGTGAAGCAAGGGAGTCTGGAGGGAAGAATGAGATCTGGGTCGTAAGTATCAGCAGGAGATGGCATGTGGCACAGAGGACAAAACCCTCGTGGGGGATGGTTGTTTGGGGCCCAGGAATTTCCTGGCCTGACTCAGGTGAATAATATATGAGAGGCAACATATAAAGAGCTTGCAAACCGCAGCCAAACTGCCTAGGTTTAATTGGGAAAAAAAAAAGATTACTCACCTCGAATGGTTATTGTGAGGATAATATGCTTCAGTATATGTAAAACACTTAGAAAAATATCTGGTTCGTAGTTAGCACTCACTAAACATTAATCGTCATCATTACTTATGTTTTTCTGAAGAAAAAGAATTTAGACCTTGGGTCTTCAGGGAGAGGAGGATGGTAACAGTTGGAATAATGGAAAGGATGAAAGGCTGTTGCAACCTTGTGACTTTTAAGAAATATATATTTGGTTTTCATCCACATTTTCTGACTCACAGCTCTCAAAACCCTGGGAATTTCCTAAGTGAAGAGAGCAATAAAAGTGTCCTTTGTTATGTTAATGAGGTGACTTTTGGACCCCCACCTAAGGATGGGGGCTGGTTGCCAGGAAAAACAGCCCCGTGATTAAAGGGTTGGAACTTTCGATCCCACTCCCCAAGCCCCAGAGAGAGGAGAGGGGTTAGATGTTGAATCAATTGCCAACGGCCAATGATTTAATCAAGCTCGCCTATGTAATAAAGCCTCCATAAAAACCTAAAAGGACAGGATTCCAAGAGCTTCTAGGCCAGTGAACACATGGCGCTTGGGAGAAAGTTGTGCTTGGACTGAGTGTGGAAGCTCTGTGCGCTTTCCCCACACCTCGCCCTATGCGACTCTTTCATTTGGCTATTCCATTTGGCTCTCAAAATCCTTTTATAATAAACCAGTAATCTAGTAAGTAAAATGTGTCCTGAATTCTGTGAGCCACTCTAGTGAATTAATTAAACCCAAAAAAGGGGGAGTCATGGGAACCTCTGATTTATAGCCAGTTGGTCAGAAGTACAGGTGGCAACCTGGACTTGCGACTGGTACCTGAGTCCAGGAAGTGGGTTGCTGCCCCCCCGCCCCGCCCCCGATCTGTAGCTGGTAAGTCAGAAAAGCAAGTAATAGCCTGAGCTTGTGACTGGCAACTGAAGTTGGCAGTTGGCGATTGTCTTGTTTGGTGATGTGGGGGACTTCACACATTGAAACTAGGTGTCAAGAACTAAAAGAATTGTCTTTTCCTGATCAACTCAATGAACTCAGTGAATCATACCTATGAAAAAGGCAGCCCAAGCCAGAAAGCTAAGAATATTTTTAGGCAGACTTCATGAGATATCAAGTTCTTGTTCCAAAGCAGGACCCAGAGTTGGGGAGGGGTCATTCTCACCTTGCAGAGCTGCCACCAGCAGAGCTCAGTGCAGTGGTAGAAACCAGGGCATCAGCCCAGCGGTAACTAATGAAGGTGATGGAGATCACCACGGATGGGGGAACAGAGGATCAATTCAATCATCTATTAAATATTTGCACGTCGATCCCATTTGGTCATCACTATTACTTTGACGACCATTTGGACGTCACTATTATTTCACGCTTCACAACTATTATGAAACATTTTGAGAGATGCGGACTGAAGCAGAAAAAGCATGGGTGTCGGGGTCAGAGAGACCCAAATATCAATAACCTCTACGATGACATTTATTATCTGTGGCACTGTCAACAAATTACCTCCCTGAGCTTTGTTGCTGCTATTGTTCCTACCAGTGGAAAATAATAACATCGCACACTTATACTGTTTGTTACGTGCAGTATAATATATAAACCAAAAGGTGGCTTCTAGGTAAATGAAGGTCACTTCATCTGAAAGCAACTTGTCTTGTTCTTGAGTCATTTTTTTCAAACTTTCTTAGCCAATTAACTATGACATTCCTGCAGGAATCAAGTAAGCCAGGACTGCCTCTGCCTAGCCTGCCCCGGCCAACACACACACTTCACTTCAGAGAGCAGAAACTATCCAAGGCACCATGAGTTTGGAGGACCAAGAACCAACGTGATTCAAGCAGAGAGAGATTTAAAACAGACTCAGCCTCCCAGGGCCTTTCTGAGCTCACACCACTCAAACCCGAACGAGGCGACTTCTAAGTCCTGTTGCCAGCTGCGTCTCGCACGAGCGGACTCTCTCCACTCTGCTCTTCCCTGAGAACGTACCCGGCTCCTGGACTGCACGGAAAGACTCGTAAAGACTCGCGCTCCCTGAGCTGAGCTGCTGCTTGATGTGCTCGCCAATCTCATTCTTTCTTCTTGCTCTGCCAGATTGAGTGAATTATTTCCACCAGTCTCCCTAAGGCCATTATAACCAATAGGGTGGGTCAGATTGACACATGTATATATATATATTTTTTTTGGTAATTGGCTCTGTGAGCTCATTTACATACTGATATTGACTGCTAAATTTTTTTAATGGAGCTGAATTTGGCAATTAACAAAGTACTACAATGCAACCAAATGAATTTTGTCCATAGAAAGATTCGAACTGGGAAAATGAATTTTATCTATACTCAGCATGGCCCTGGGACCCAACTTCACCTGTTCATTTATTCATTCCCACAAATAAGTGTGTCCCAAGGAGGGTAGTGAGTAACAAGAATGTAAAATTCTTCCTTCCAAAGAGATTATAGTATAGAGGGTTGACAAATAAGTAAATTAGTGAGTATATGTGAATATTATAATAAATCATAATGTTTAGTTGAGCATGTCATACATGATAGAAAAGACATGCGTGCAGAGGGTGCCGGGCATGGAAAGGCAGCATCGAACCCAGACCTTCGGCTAAGGAAAGGATTTTCAGGAGACAAGGCCTTTGAAGTAAACATTAAGAATACCCAGGAGCTTACCAGTTAAAGTTAAAAAAGGAGGTTCCTGTTTGAGAGAAGAATATGAATAAGACACAGAGGCATGAAATTCCAAGGCACTAAATCACATGTGAGGAAATAAAAGAAAAATGCATGACTAGAGAGAATGGTACATATTGGCTTATCCTCTGCCAGACATTTAGCGTGATTTAGTATTCAAAATACTAGATAAAGTAGTTTGGAAAGATGCAGAAGAAAGAAGATTTAGTCGCTGACCTTAAAAAAAAGACTTATTTTGTTGGGGCAGATGATGATTATTCATAAAATAATACCAAGAAAAATATATTAAAAAAAAGAACAGGATAACCGTTCATAATTGAAACTTGAATTATCAGAATACTTTGGGAAATGGGACAATTTTATTAACTGAGTTTTTCTGGTGAAATGATTGCCCTTTAAAAAAAAAAAAACAACCAAGACTCTTGAAAACTCCTTCTTAAAATTTGATACAATCTCCTATCTTAAATATACAAATCTTTTGCCAGTGCCTCTCACTGACTGAACACAGCTGGAAGGCAGGGGAGCCTGCAAAGCACGTTTTCAGAGGGAAAGAGAATAATGAGAACTGGCAAGTGACCAGCAAGAAACCAATGGGGTGGGTGATATTGTAAGCCTCATTACACAGGCAAGGAAACTAAGTCACAGTGGAATGAAATAACTGCCCAAGATCCCAAGAATTGAACTCTAGAGCCCAGTTTCGTATCCATTCTGCCGCACGGCCACTCATAGATAAATAATAAAGTTCAATGAGAACATTAATGGAACTGGGCGCGGGGTAGGGGAGGGCGAGGTGGGCAGGGACAGCTTTCCAAGTGACCAATGTAAATACCTGGTTCCAGGAAGAGGATTTAAGAAGAGATTCAAGCTAAGAAAATTTGCAGCCTTGGGAACTAGCAAATAGCACAGTACCTTATACACAGTACCTTATTATGTTTAATAAATTAATCTATCGAATTAATAAATCGATGAATGGGCCCCTTAACTTGAATAATATCTGGGGCGGAGAATAAGTTGCAACCCCAAAACTAAAATGGGTGACTCTCCTTCATCAAAGGGCTCTCTGGCCCTGTTAGCCTAGGAAGGAGGAGAAGATGCTGGGTAGCAGCTAACGTTTACTGAGCCCTTGTAACATCATGCAAGCACATTACATAAACTATCTCATTTCTCCCACAACAACCTAATGATATAGGAACTATCCTTATCCCCCTTTTTGCACATGAGAAAAACTAAGGCTCCCAGAGTTAGGTAACTCGCTTGAAGTCAGCCATCAATTAGGCACACCGACTTTCAAATCCAAGGTCTTCTAATCAAGCTTACGTCCTTCTTACCAAAGTGTGGACTGGCCGAGGAACCAGGGCAGATGGACTGCAGAAGGGAAGGGAGAGGATGCCTAGTGACCCCATTTACAGAGAACTGAAGCAGCAAGGGGCAGCGGAATGGGAATACAGGCTGGTAGAAACCTGGTAATGAAAAATGAAATTCCTGAGATGCCAACAAAAATCCTTTTCAAATTCTCCCTTTGCAAAGGCAATTCCACTTGTACTTTGATCTTTGACCTAGACCCATACAATTAATTCCACATCATATTTCTGCATATTGCTCTCCAAGGAGAATCGAGTTTACACTTCCCCCCGATCGAAACCATAACAGTACTTAATTAGGTGATAATTTATGTAGTACTTAGTATGAACTTTTGGCACTTGCTGGAGAAGGCTGTACAAGTGTACACGTGTTATCACCTGACTACATCAAGTAATGGGGCCTGGGCATTGCTGAGGTGTCTTGGGCTTTACAAGGTATCAAATGACTTTTATAACCCTGTACTACCTGGCTTTTCCAGTAGGCAGAACTGTCTCTAGTGTGTATTAATATACTGAATATTATGCCCGCATGCACTTAAAACACCGATTCTGAGCACTTCAAAACAACGAGGAGCCTGAAAAATTGGAGAAACAGATGTTGGTTGAATAGTAGTCCTGCTCAAGCCCATCATTCAACTTCAGGGAAAGGGTGTAACAGCAGAAGGGACTCGTTCAGACCCACTCAGTGGAAAATAAACAGAACACTCCCTGCCAGCAGACACGGTCTGTGGCGATAACGAGGCTCTGAACCCTTGGCTCCGACCCTCATCCCCTGCCTTGCTGATGAGAGTGACCCCGAAATGGATCGTTTTTCAGGCACCCCACGAGGGCTGAGAACGTCACGACCATGTGGCCCCAAACATTTAAATGATATGTGCTTGTCTAGAGAAGGGAAATCCGAAAAGTGGCAGGTGTGTGAAGTTCAGGGAGTGTGCGAGCCTGGGCTTCAGCCCGTGGCAGACAGAACCAAGGAGACCATCTTCCGGTTGTTCCCGATTCTCATTACGCTTGTGAGCAAAGGAAGAAAGAAGTTAGAAGGGATATTATTTTGGCTCCCAGATTGCGTCTGTCTTCTCTCAAACCAAGATCATTTCATAAAGAAAGTACGGTCTCAAACTGGTCCTCTTTGGGGGACACTAGGAAGAAATAGTGAGAGGAAAAGGACACGGTACAGATCCCTACTCCGTTCTGGCACCACCAGTTCTTTTCAGGCCCCTGGCCCCAAGCGGATTAGACAAAGTAGCTCATATATGAGATCCTAGGACAGAAGGGATTATGAAGTCATTCATCCACAAAGATGAATTACATCATAAGTCATGATCCCCATACACCACTGACAGCTGTTCCCAGCAACTGCAGATCCCGCCTTAAAGTCTGTTGCTGCTCTGAGCCAGGTCCACTTGGTACATCATCCTTGAGGCTATGTGCGAGCCGGGGCCTTGCTCCAGCTTCACGGATTGAGCCACTGACTCACTTCATGCATCCCTGACCCTTTGGAGGAACTATGGATTGCAACTTGAGACTGTTCCGGCCCCCGCCCTCTCCTGGCTGGACTCTGCTTGGACAGACCCTCCAGAAGCAGGGCTCCAGTCAAAAGGAAAATAAGTAGAAGCTTAAAAAATGCAACTGTGAGATTAAAATGAAAAATGAACTTTCCTTCCTTTTCCAGGTATATTTCAGTCAAAAATAGAAGTAGTTTATGTTTCTAGATACTACTGCTACACAAATACTACAGATCTAGTGTGGGTCTAAAATAGTGTCGAAATCAACTCTATGATAATTTCACAACCATATGCTTGTTCTTCCTCCGAGAATTATTTTAACATTGAAAATCAGTAAGACATTGTTCTAAGTGAGGTGGGGAAAGCAAAGACGAATAATGTGTATTACAGAGTTTAGCACCCAGTACAAGAATTAAGATACGAGTGGTATGGGTCCAGCAAATCTGGTCTCATAGACTAGGATCTCGGAGCTGGAAGGTTCCTGAAACATCACCCAGTTTAGCAGCCTATCTGGCTTCTGCTTGAGCACCTCCAGTGATAGAGGAGTTAAATCATTTCATCTTTGAATAGGTCTGGATGTTGGACATATTTTTTTTTTTTTTACATAAAATTGAAATATATCCATATGGAGCTCCTGCCAATAGGTTTACACTGGAATCTCACAGGAAAATCTAAGTATTCTCTATTAGTCATGTTGAACATCAATTATTTAAAATGGTTTATCACCTCTTGACCTCCGTAAAATTCTTTTGTTAAGATACAATATCTCTAGTTCCTTGAATCATTTCAATGCTACATAGTTTTGTTTCTTCATGATTATTCTCTTCCTTTTTCTCTTAATTCTGTCCTTTTGAGATGTGGTTTAATTAGAGTAGACTCGAGCCCTCATCTCTCTTTTCCTAAGTACTATAATTTAGTGATACAACATTCAATTTTTTGAGAGCCACATCATACATATAGAGCTTACACCAAATTTAAATCCTAAAAATGTCAATGTGATGGCATGATTCATTTATCTAAATGGAGAAGCAAACCATTTACCACAGAATAAATTTATCTTGACTTCACTGATTCAGTTTGTCTTACTAATCCTGGATTCCCATTCTGTCGTCCAGCCTTCAAATTTAGGACATATCCTCATTCAGGCCTTGTGAACCTATGGGTGTAGCAGATTTCCTACAGTTGAGGTCAATGTTAGTGAGGGCCGGGCTGGGGAAAGAGCTCCAGGACACGATGAAGAATAATTTCCTGTGTTCTGAAAAAATATATTTCCATATTCCACCCTCTTCATACCACCTGCATCTCCACCACCCTTAACCAAGCTATCATCATTCATCCATAGGACTCATGCAAAAGCAAAGCTTAACCCTTCTTTCTGTCTCTACCCTTTCTCAACAAGAGGTTCTATAAACACTAACCCAGATCATCTACTCTTTGGCTACTTAACTTCTAATATCCTCCTGTCTCAATTTCAGTAAAAGCTGAAGCCCTTTCGATGGCTGACAAAGCACACCATTCAATCTTCTCCGACCTCAGCCTACCACTCTCGCCTTCGAGCCCTCTGCTCAGCCCACATGGGCTCCTTGCTGACCTGCAGACACACCAGGCATGCTCCGGCCCCTGGGCCTTTGCATTCGCACTTCCTTCTGGGCCTTCCATGAGATAGCCCACAGCCTACTCCCTCGCCGTTTCAAGTCATCTCAACGTCACCTGCTCATTACGGTATACGCTGTCCAGCCTACATGAAGTCACACCTTCTCCCTGTTCCCTTCACTTCCCTCTGTAGCCCACATCACTACCGCCTTCTGATATAAGATCAAATTCACATGTTTTTCATGGTTATTGACTGTCTCTACTAAAATATGGAATACTGAGATGTGTTATTTATGGATGCCTCTCCAAGGTCCCTGTGGCACCTGACATAGGTAGACATTCAATACATATTTGTTGAATGAATAAATGATCCTCCGGTGAGATGATCTAGTAGCTTACTTGTATCGATAAGTTTTAGTATTCATTTGTTAGGGAGCAGGAGGGGACACTTAAGGTTGGCATGGAGAGGGAGGATCTCAAAGCAGGTTCTCAAAGCACTTTTTCAGGCTCCAAGTTACATCTATATTCCTACGCCATCCAGGTAGCTCTCCTCTCATTAGTCCTCCCATCATGGCTAAAATGACCACCCTCCATCTTCAGCCCCAACCCATGAAAACTTCAGACACAGACATCCATTATGGGCTATCACCCATACCCCCAAATCCCACCCACAGACTTAGAGCCTGACTTTCTCTCAATGGCCTCATTAACCAGGCAGCATCTTGGAGAAGGCAAATGAAAAGCCTCAGGCAAACTTGTCCTGTGCTTTTACTGAAATTTTATTTGTACATCAATTAAACCATAGACCTAGAACCCCACAAGGAACAAAAGCAGCCTTATATCTATGCTTTCAGAAGGAGTATAAATGGAAGTCTTTGTGCTGTCTACCCAGATCTTGGAAGCCTAGAGATGTCACCATAACTTTTTAGCCTCCCTTTGAGAGCTAGCAACTGATTTAGCACATGGGTTATGGGCGGGAAACCCATAATCAGGCATCTGGGGTTCAAGACCCAGATTCACCACTTTGTAGTTAGACTATGAAAGACAGGTAGCTCATCCTCCCTGGACATCAATATCATCATATGAAATCATAAGATAATGAGTAGCTACCTTCCAGATGGTTGAAATTATAAGTGATGTTGCATGGTACCTAGAGACACTGGAATCACTCAGTGAATATTAGCTCGTACTATTATTTATTAATTTAATATGTAATAGCTTTTTTCCTAAAAAAAATGAATATGTCCTCTATCTTGGACATTGAGATGAATTTGAGAATTATAAAGAAAAATGAGTCATTGGCTGTGCCCCGAAGGAGTTCAGAGTCGAGAAGGGTACATATCCACCAAGATCAGAGCAAGAAGCAGACAGCATGCTCGGTAGGATTTGTGAGTAGATCTTAAGGAACAAACTATTTACAGAGGTGTGGTCAGGGCTCAAGAAACCAAATGGGATATTGAAGCACCCAGATATTAGCAGCAGTAAGAAGCTGTAACCTCAGATAGGCTTGAAGGGGCAAGAGAGGAAACGGTGACACTGGAGTGAGCCCAGTTGAGATCAGGGTCCTGAAGAAGAAGAGGTCTGACATTGCCAGAAACATGCTGAATCAGGGCAGGAGTGAGAGAAGCAGATGCATCCACCGCTATGTCCTCATTCTCTCCTACCTTCTCTCTGTGTTCCCCACTGGCTGAACTCAACCAGAAGGAAGAAAGGAGCCTGGGTGGAACCCTCTTAGAGCCAAACTTCTGGGGCAGGGAGGAGGGAAAGATGGGAGAGTGTACAGAGGTAAGGGGAATGGTGAATAACTGGCACAAGGAACAAACCACAGTCATCTTACTATATGTCAGTGCTTGTGCTAATTGCTTTGCATAAATCATCTCTTATAGTCAAAACAAAATTGAAAGTAAGGTACATATTTTTTTCCCACACTTCTCCTAAGAGAAAGCTGAGACTCCAGGAGACCAGTTGGCTTTTTCAAGTCTGTGCTGTCTAGTCTACTATTGCCATTTGACACAAGGCAGGCACACTTTTTCATGGGCCAAAATATATGATTCCCCTTCACATATTCAACAAATATGGACTGAGTTCTGTAGCAGAGACAGTAATATTCACCACATATTAAATCTTCTCTGTGTCTTTTTCTCCTTGCACAGTCAGGTATAGCGATAAGGCTGGTTATGACCAATAAAACATGAGTGGAAGTTACATGTATCGCTTCCAGGTTGGGACCATGAAAAGACTATACATAAATCTTGAGTCTCTTTCTTCCACTGACATAGCACAGAGATCATGAATGCTACATTGTACAACTAGATATTTAAGCCTCTTTCAGCTCTGGTCCCTAAGCGACTGTGTAGAAAAGCACCTCCCACTGTTGCCTAGGGTACATTAGCAAAGTAAGAAATAAACTGTTGGGTTCCGGGCAAGATGGCGGAGTCGATAAACTCTGTGCTCACCTCTGCTCACGACCACATCAAAACTACTACTCAACTACAGAACGACCATTGAAAACTGCCTGAAATCTAGCTAAACAGAAGTCCTATGACTGGGAACACACAGGAGAGACCACCTCAAGACCGGTAGGAGAGGCAGAGACGTATATGGGGCTGGTCCCACAACACGTGTAGCAGTTAAAAGTCGAGAGGGCTAGCTCAGCTGTGGAGGTCATCCCAGAAGGGCGAGAGGTCCCAGCCATACCCCAGGCTCCCCAGCCCATGGTTCCAGTGCTGGGAAGACAAATATCCACACCTGGCTGTGAAAATCAGCAGAGAATGTGGCTGAGTGAGACAGTGAAATTCCTCTTAAGGGCCCGCATGCAGACTTACCATTCACGGACTCACTCACTCTGAGCTCTGGCTCTGGGGCAGCTGCTCGAAGAGTTGTCGGGCTTCAGGCTGAGGGTTAGAGAGGCAGCTTTCTCCCAGACAGAAGTGCTGGCAGAGTCTATTGTTCCTTTGTTGAGCTCTCCCTCGCCCAGTGTGCAGGCACAGGCAGGCGCCATGTCTGAGTCTCCATCGGCCAGGTGATCGCCCAGCCCTGGATCTTCCCTGAGACCCCACCCCTCTCGATGTGCGTGCTCACGCAAGCCGCTTCCGGTGGATTTTCCGTACAAACAGCCTGTCTTAGCTCAGGCTGTGGACTTTCCTAAAATCTCTCAAAGGTTTACAAACCCAAACAAGCTGCATCTGGCTTTAGCGTGCCCTGTACCTCTTATTGAGCAGCCTCAAGCCCAGCACTAGTGGCAGCCGGCCTCGGTTTGTGGCTTGGCCTCTCGAGGCACATCTAAGTCCAGCGTGCGTAACGGCCACCTGTAGATTGCTTGGTGCCTCGTGCCAGGTGGCCCCAGGCAGGGCACGGGCTGAGACTGAACTTGGCCTGTGGCAGAGTCCCTCCCAGGAGGTCCCAGCCTGCACACCTGGGGCCAGCTTTGGGCTCAACCAGAGCACCACCCTGGGCCGTATCCGAGGACAACACACCCAAAGGGAAGACTAGGCAGGCACCCGCGCCCTGCTACAGTGAATCCTACTCCATAGGGTCAGCCCCTGCACGGCAGCTCCTCTACAGTGGTCACTGGCCAGTCCTCACAACCAATCAGCCCGAGGGTCAATCCCTCCCACTGATGTGCAAACAGCAACTAAAGCTCAACTACAACAGGAAGGAACACACAACCCACATAAGGGACACACCTGCTCAGGTGGTCAGAGAGACTGTGCCACTGGGCCCCACAAGACACCCCCTACATAAAACCACTCTACTAAGACTGGGAGGCTTAGGAGCCCTACCTAATACATAGAAACACAGGGAGCCAGCCAACATGAGAAGACAAAGAAACATGTCCCACATGAAAGAACAGAACAAAGCTCTAGAAAAAGAACGAAATAGAGACAAGCAATCTATAAGACGCAGAGTTTAAAACATTGGTTATAAGGATGCTCAATTAAGTTAAGGGAAGAGTTGATGAATTCAGTGAAAACTTTAACAAAGAGATGGAAAACATAAAAAAGAACCAGTCAGAAATGAAGAATACAATAACTGTAATGAAGACTACCTTAGGAGGACTCAACAGGAGACCGAAGCAGAGGATCAAATCAGCGATTTAGAAGATGAGGTAGTAGAAAACACCCAATCAGAACAGCGACAAGTAAAAAGAATTTTTTAAAAAATGAGGATAGTTTAAGGGACCTCTGTGACAACATCAAGCGTACCAACGTTTGCCTCACAGGGATACTAGAAGGAGAAGAGAGAGAGAGAGAACAAGGAATTGAAAACCTATTTCAAGAAATAATGACTAAAAGCTTCCCTGTCCTAGTGAAGGAACCAGACACACAAGCCCAGGAAGCGCAGAGTCCCAAACAAATGAACCCAAAGAGGCCCACACTGAGACACACCATAATTAAAATGCCAAAGCTTAAAAACAAAGAAAGAATCTTAAAAACAACAAGAGAAAAGCAGTTACGTATAACGGAGCTCTCATGAGACTGTCAGCTTATTTCTCAAAAGAAACTTTGCGGGACAGAAAGGATTGGCACAAAACATTAAAAATTGATGAATAGCAAGGGCCTATAACCAAGATTACTCTACCCAGCAAGGCTATCAGTTGGAATCGAAGAACAGATAAAGAGCTTCCCAGACAAGAAAAAGCTAAAGGAGTTCACCCCCACCAAGCCAGTGCTACAGAAAATGTTGGAGGGACTTCTTTAGGGAAAAAAAGTAAAAAGAAAAAAGGTAAAAAATATGAATAAAATGGCAATAACTATATATCTATTAACAATTAATGTAAATGTAAATGGATTAAATGCTCCAATCAAAAGACAGGGTGGATAAATAAATAAGAAAACAAGATATTTACATATGCTGCCTACAAGAGACTCACTTCAGGTCAAAAGACACACACAGACTGAAAATCAAGGGATGTAAAAAGATGTTTCATGCAAATGGAAACAAACAAACAAACAAAAAAGCTGGGGTAGCAATACTTATATCAGACAAAATAGACTTTAAAACAAAGGCTATAAAAAAGGCTATATAAAAAGAAGGACCCAGTAATCCTGCTCCTGGGTATTTATCTGAAGGAACCCAAAACACTACTTCGAAGGGACACATGAATCCATATGTTCCCTGTAGCATTATTTACAATAGTCAAAATATGGAGGCAACCTGGGTGTCCATCAATGGATGAATGTATAGAGAAGAGGTAGTATGTATGTGTGTGTGTATATATAATAAAATATTACTCAGACATAAAAAAAAAGAATGAAATCTTGCCACCTAATAAGATGGATGGACCTAGAGGGTATTGTGTTGAGTGGCATGAGTCAGACAGAGAAAGGTAAAAGCCATATAATTTCACTTACATGTGGAATCTAAAAAACCAAATAAACAAACAAAACAGAAAGAAACTCATTGATACAGAGGACGTTTTGACGGCTGCCATATAGGAGGGGCATCGGGGGTAGGGGGAAAAGGAGCAGGGATTAAGAAGTACAAATTCATAGCTACAAGATAATTGTGGGATGTAGAGTATAACATAAAAATATAGTTAATAATATTGTAATAACTACACGTAGCGTCAGGGGGGCACTAGATTTATCAAGGTGATCACTTTGTAAACTATATGGATGTCTGATCACTATATTGTACACTTGAAATTAATATATACCTAAGTAATTAAAATAATAAATTATTTTTAAAAAGAAATAAGCTGTTGTGTTAAGGCATTGAAATTTGGGGCTGTTTGTTACTCAGCACATCCTAGTCTCTTCCGACTAATACATGTGTCAACTTTATGCCAACTTCTTGTGGATGCCGAGAGAGCAATGGTAGAAAATGATCCCACTACTGTTGGATTTTCAGTCAGTGCCTATGACAATGGGTAGAGAAGGGAGAAATTATCCTGCAGGAAGTGAAAGGAATAATTGACAAGATACTTTAGCTGTCTTGAAGGACAAGTGGGACTTCTTCAGCACACAAAAGACAGAGGTGACTTTGCTGGAAGAGAACTGGCATTGCTAACACATGAAAACTTGCAGCATCAGGTGGCGAGAGGTTGAAAGACCCCGCCATTGAATGGAATCCAAAAGTATACCGAGTTTCTTATTTAATTGGGTCTAAATTACCAAAACACAGTCTAGAGGAGAAATGGGTAAAATGAGAGGGAAACTCACAATAAAATAAAATGAAGGAAGCATTAAAGAGCTGAATCAATTTAGTAGTATAGGAAAACCAAAGACCTACATTTCGTCACACAGAAACCTAGCAATTGAAAGTGAGGTTTGACTGTGGTGACCACACAAGCAAAAAGTAACAGAGTCTGACGGTAGCCGAACGCTGATCTGTGTGCCTGCGTGTCATGGATGACTTATATATATCATTATTGTTTAGTTCATTTAACAAGCTCTATGCCAAGCACTATTCTAATTACCCTACAAATCATTGTCATCTTAATAAAAACCCTAAGAGGTAGGTATTATTTTTATTCCTCTTTTGCAGAGGAAGAAACTATGACACAGCGAGGTTAAATAACTTACCCAAGGTCACACTGCTAGGAAGTAGCAGAGCTGATCCCAGGCAGTTTACTCCAGACTTCAGGCTGTCTTCAGAATGCTGTTTTATGGTTTCATTAACCATCAACCTGATATAGGCATTTTATTGTTGTTGTTATTGTTATTCTCCTATTTTACAGGTGAACAAGTGGGTTCGAAGAACAGTGGCTTTGCCAGCATTCCATGGCTGCAAGCCACACCGACAGAGTCCAGGGCCCATGCCTTTATAGGGCCCTCCAATGGGTTTTTGACCTTTGTGAAGTTTTGATCAAGCCACACAAACCCACATGGTCCTAAGTCCACTTCCAAAAAGCTTTGCTTACTGGAGTGACTGTTTCAGCTCATGAAAATCCATGAATCAACAAATGGCCATTAAACTCAAGTGAGAATAATACTGGGCTATATCATACACTGCCCCGACTCAAGGATCCTGCAGTCAGCTGGAATCAAGTCACACTCTCAAACGTAGTAAAACAAAGCCAGGGGTATCGAACAGGGGGAAATAGATGGCAGGGAATTATAGAAAGTTCAGAAAGGAATCCAGGATGAGAACAAGGAGAACGCACCGGGCCGTGACCAATGAGGAGGATTTTAATGGATGGAGAGACCATGAGGCCACTTTGGCTCTGAATCCAGGGCCAAGGAGGAGAAGATTAGGCTTGGCTGAAACGGTGGCACATAAGAAACATGAGTGAGGGTCAGTGTGGGGGCCCCAGAGCTCCACGTTAAGGAATAGCGGTCTGCTCTGCGATCAGTAGCTCAATCTATTAAGGAGATAGAGCCTTGGTCCAAGGGGACTTGGTATAGACACTCGTGTGAGGTCACCAACTTGGACTATAGCCATCTGGAAACGTGACCTCAATGGAGAGTCCACACAGCATGAGTTATTTTGCCATCAGAGCAGCTTATTTGTGAATAACCAGCACACTGGCCTTAAGAAGCAAGAGAGAAACCGAGGCAAACAGCAGAGGAAAGGCTTTGGGCGGGGAGGAGCGAGCAAAGAGAGAGAGAGAGAGCTTAGAGCTTGAGACGAAACCCAGGTTATGTCTGCTCACAATCAACCCAACCAAAATTTAACCTTACAAGAAAGTTGCTCTCCAAACGGGCGTTAGTATTATTGGATTGTTCTGTTACCATCAGGACTGTTTTCATTTTTAAGCACGTGTGTGGTCACCTCCACAGTGAAGAGTTATTCACAGCCAGGGAAAACACCCCCACAATCATTTTCTAGGGCATCTGTGCCCTTGCGGAGGCTGCCACGATGTTTTAATTGAATTGGACTGAATTTCAATGGAAAGGGGAGAAGTAGTGCGTTTTCAAGAACTAATAATTCTGCAATTTTGTAGGTGGGGTGTACTTTTTTGGCACGCAGAGGCAGAAAGCATCTGCATTTCTCAACAGCAGGCATTCTCATTTGGAACAAGACCAGGACTATCAAAAGTGAACGGTGTTTCTTTCTGAGTCCCTCTGAGAACCCCGGAGAAAATGTGCCTAGGGTGGGTCCTGCTTGATGGGAGGGGTCTCAGGCAGATTTTCCAAATGGGGGGCCTGCAGGAGAAGCCAGGAGATGGTGGTCCGGCCTCACTGAGTTTTTCGTTTCCTGGTCAGCTTCTCGGTGACGTTTACATACTTCATTCCCAGGTCATTTCTTTCTACTGCATCCACCCACTCTCCTGGAGCTGCCCGTGCAGAGGGAAGGTTGATGCAGTGGGCTTTTACCTGGCACACAAAGGCTCATGAAAGCCTTTGACAGAAGACCCCAGTTCAGCATCATACAGCAAAAAGAGCACAGGGTTGTAAGGAGACAAAAATTCTGGTGTGGATCCTGTAATCCTAGCCCCGTGGGTCCTAGAGTAAGTCACTTCGCCTTTTTGTACCATGGTTTCTTCCCTGCGTGATGTCCAAAGGCCTTCTCTTCAGTTTCACCGGCTGTCTCCTTTTGACACAAACTCCCACTGTACTTTCTAACTTTGGGGCAAATTCCCTCCCGCCTCCTTAAAGCCAACTTTCCCTCCAGGTGTCCTGCTGGCCAGAACCCAGCAGCAAGGGTAGCAGGGAGGAAAACATGCCACCAGGATGGGAGCCCCTTAAGTGTTGTCTTGCACACTGTGGCAACCCCAGGGCCTAGGGACAAACTTGGCACGTAGTCTTTCAGGATTCAAGGAGATCTACCCTCCAGGGCAGTGTTTCTTAAACATGCTGGGTCCTGGACATGCTTGAAGATCTAACGAGAACTGTGGAGGAGCCTCTTTCCAGAAAGATACAAGTGTGAGACTGGTGAGGCCCACCAGGCAGGCCCAAAGAGTGATGCCCAAAGTGCATGGCTAACCATTATAGGATTCAGACCATTCTCATCACCAGAGACCCAAAGACTTTAAACTTCAAGTCAGTACAGAAGCTAAATAGGGTGGGGTCCCTATCGCAGATACCTGCTAATTTATTTTTGGTCCTGCTTCCCTTTCTTTGGGGAATTGCTTTTTCTCTGCACAGGGTGATTCTGATGGGGCTATAAATCACATGACTTCACCTTTCCAGCTGTAGGAGGGATAGCCGAGATTGGCCAAGGCTGAGAATAATGATGGGTCTGGGAGGATTCAAGTCGGGCCAAGTAAATGGTTTTACGGGATTGGTATAGATGATGGCGAAGAGAGAATCATGTTCTTTTCTCTGGAATTACCATTAGCTGAAACATTCTGAGCTTGGATCCACCAATAAGGATCATTGCTGCCATGGGGGTAAAGGCCGAGTCTAAGCACGAAGCCAACGCAGAAAGAAAGCAGAGCCAAAAGGTGGAAGGACAGTCTTTCTAATCTCATCTTCATACCTTGATGCGGCCATGATTTCTCAGTTTTAGGAATCTACAATTTCCCGTCATCAGCATCAGCATCATCGCTATGATTCCTTTTTGTTTAGACTAATTTGAGTGGTTTCTGTCACTTGCAGTCCAAGAGTCCTGTCTGACATAAGAGCTCTAACCACGCTTGGCAGACAACCCTCGTCTGGAGAAGCTGGGATATTAACATGGTAACTCCAAGGAAACTAAAGCAAGAAAAACGCAGGCAGAAGTCCGGTTTGACAACATGACTCAACCGGAAGCGGAAGAAGGGCTGTGATTCCGAGGCGACTTCTTGCAGACGCTAGTTCTCCCACAGCAGGTGGGCCGGAGAGAAGGTCGAGGCAGAGGGCAGCCCAGCAGCAAGAGTGGAGACTAAGGGTCTAACCTAACAGTAAAAGCAACAGCCACTGATTGACAAGCATTGAACTTGAGGCTTTCCATGCTCCACCTCATTTAAACATCGCCATAAAGTTTTAAAGTATTATGATTATAATATAACACACATTATACGTAATATATATATATATATATATATAATTGTGGTCTATATATCACGTGTATGTATTATGTATGTTACATATAAATTATATATGTCTATATAACTATATCTCCAGTATGATGTGTATATGTCTATAATATATACTATATATGTTAAATATAATATTATATATGTGATTTTATATATCTATATATCTATATATATATAAAGTGGCTTGTGGCCAACACCTTTCACCTCCCTTAAAGGCCCTGGGCGGGGGGCACGGTGGCATGGTGGAGAGAACTGGCTCAGCGGCTGGGGCTGTCCGCACCCTCAGCTGTGGCCGGTGGGCAGACTCAGTAGCGAGTCCCCTGGACAGACGACAGAGGAGGAGCAAGGCTGGGGTGCTGACCACGTGCAGCGCTGTCTCCCTCCAGCTCACTCCCTGCCAGACGCCAGGCCAACCGCAGAGGGACTCAGTAGCAAGGACAGTGCTGTCCTCAGGAAGCTTACAACCTGGTCCGTTTGGTCTTCAAGCCCAAACGGTGTTATCACCTCTTTTAAATTGTCGTCTTAAATAATTTCTTAATGTTTTTATTGTGTGTCTGGTACAGAGGGAATTCTGTTCCCTGCTCTACCACCAACCCTGCGACCCTACATACTGCTTCTCACTCCAACAAAATGGGAAGACTCGGAGGCCTGCGGTAGTGTGTTAAATGCGCCTTGGTGTCCCCCACGTCGCACGGCAATGCTTGGGAGGCGGTCGATAAATACTTGCTGGGAGAGTAAATAGCACCTAAAACGGTGTTAGTTTTTCACCCTCTATTGTAAAAATAAGGCAGGAGAAAAGCATTTATTGTACTAAGTTATTTGTAGCAGTGAATTTTATTCTAAAGAAATCAACAAACCCCTATTACTGTAGGCCCATAGCCAGGTCTTTAAAATATTTTTTGTTATAGTAATATTTTTTTCTAACTCTATTTTCTATAATAAGATTTGACCTTGATTTGTTCTTTTACCACAATTCAAGTCAACCAATTATAGGGCTAGAAGGAACCAATCAAAAGGAACTTGAGAAATTGAGAACATTGACTCTGAAACTGCATCCGTAGATGTTAATAGGTGCTAGAGAAAGAGGAGGGGAGGGGAGGAGGACGGGGAGCGGGGAGAGGAGGAGAGAAAGGAGAGGAGAGGAGAGGAGAGGAGAGAGAGAGAGAAGGCTGGAGGTCAGAAGCTGGCGGTGTGCGAGAACCCACAAACAAATGAACTACTTGTTCCCCTTAGTGATTCACACTGTGCCTTAACATATGAAGTCCCAAAGCAAAGAAACTGATGAAGCTTCAATCACTCAGCATGTCTCGACTTGTTTGAGCAAAACATCAGTGGACGCACAGATGAATCGAGTTCTGCAGTGGAATGCCAGTTTGGGGAACTCCGATCTGGCACAGTCCCCGCGTAGTCCCCTCGTCAGAGTGCCAGGGAAACTGGAGACAGTGTGGCACAGAGCAACACACTCGACCTTCAAAATTCAATGACCTGGCACTGGATTCCAACTCTGCCACCCAGGAGTTTTGTATGATATAGACCAGTAAAAAGAGCCTGTGTTCTTTTTCCACAAGAATTTCTGAGCGCCTACTATGTGCCAGGCACTGTTTAATCACTTGGCATATATCAGTAGAAATAAAAGGACCAAAATCCCTACTATAAAATAGGGATAAGAATACTGACCTCTTAGCGTTATCATGAGTCTTAAATGGAGAGATAGGTTTGGAACACCAAGAGCAAATCATGCTAGTCATAATAACTTAAAAAGCCACCATTTTAAAAGAGTAACGGAAGTTGAGTTCTCACAGAAGACGGAAAGCCGAAAGTGCTCGTCTCATGGCTCAGCACAAACCCTCCTGGTTTGTAACCCATGCCTTAAACCTTCTCTATCTAAAGCTGCGCATCCCCATACCGGAACTCAGTTGATTGAGGAAAAAAGACTTATTACATTTTTTAATGAGCCAAGAGAAAGTTATAATGATGGAGAAATCTGATGCGAAGGATGACTTCCATAAGGAAGACTCTCAAAGCAGAGGTGTGAGAGGCAAAAGAAAGAAATACGGGAAAGCAAAGGTGACTTTAAGGAAGAAGAAGGAGATATTAACTCTCCCCAGACTGAACTGCTTTCCTGACCCCCAACACCGAAATCTCAACTAACTCCTCAACATCTCCATCTAAAGCTCCGCAGGAATCCAACTCCGACTCCCCAAGCCGAACATCTCACTGGGCTTCGAAACCAGTTCTTCCTTTCACGTAACCCACCGCGCGCATAAAACAAGACACGAAAAATCCGTTCGCTCCAGCAAACTCGGTCTGCTCTGCATCTATTCTCTTTGCCCTAAGCTGGCACTGATAACAAAGGAGAAGTAAAATCTGTGACATGTGACTCGCTTTGAAGAAAAGCTTGACAGTTCCTCAAAATAGTAAGTACAGAATTAACATATGTGCAAGTAAATGAAGACCCACTCAGTGAGAAAAGCAAAGGCTGTTGATTCAGAGCTTGCTACGGCAAGGGAGTCAGCCACTGTCACCCGCGTTTTGGCAGACTCGAAGGAGGCAGGGGAGGAGGAAAGCTTTATAGGAGAAGAAGAAGAAGGCTTCAGGTGTGCCCTGGCTGGAGCTGTGGGCACGGGGAAGCTGGAGACGGGCCGACCAGAAGTGGGGAGATCCTACGTGATGCATGCTTGGCTTCCTCTGGTTGGTGTTACTTTGGGAACCAGGACAAAAATTAGAGAAGTTGTCAGTTATCGATCCAGTCCTGGTTGTTCGGGATAGTTCACTACAGAAGTTGTTAACTCTCTGAATTATTACTAAAGATAGCAACCTGGCTTCCTGCCAGTCTGACGTAGGACAGGCTGGCACCCCGGGCTGGTTATCATAGATCAGGAGATGGATTCCTGGCCAGACTGCCGCAGGTTGTGGGTTCCGAGTTCTATTTTTATATACAGTGTGGCCATTTTCTGTTTGTATATTCAGTCTCACACATAGGACTCAGCAATTCTACTCCTAAGTATTTACTCAAGAGAAATTAGACTACAAATCCATACAACACTTGTACACAAATGTTTATAGCAGTATTATTTACAGTAGCTTAAAAAAAAAATAAAGGAGGCAATTTGGATGCCCATCAACTGATGCATGGACAGCCAAAATGTGGTCTATCCATAAAACAGAATAGTATTCATCAACAAAAAGGATTGGATTACTGATAACATGACACAGCATGGACAGACTTAGAAAGCGTTACGGTAAGTGAACGAAGCTAGACACAAAAAGCCACATATGGTTATGATTCCATTTCTATGACGTGTACAGCATAGGCGAATCCATGGAAATAGAAATGAGATTAGTGGCTGCCAGGAGCTGGAGGAGAGGCCTATGGCAGTGACTGTCTGGACACGGGGTCTCTTTTGCACGTGAGGAAAACGTTCTGAAATCGGATAATGGTGATGGTCGCATAACTCTGTGAAGAGACTAAAAACCCACTGAATTGTGTACTTTAAAAGGATGAATATTATGGCATTTGATTCTATCTCCATAGAGCTGCTATTTTTTTTTTTTTTAATCTGTGACATGTGTATATGTCCCATAGTTTCCAAAGGTCTTTCATTAGTTTTGTCAAGTGCACATTAGCTAAAGTGCCTAAAATTCAATAAGTCTGCTGCTTTCTCAGCACTTGCCTTAAAAGCAGACTAGCAGGAGGAATTATCAGCTGGACTTCAGAAACTGTATGACTTTTTGCCCAACGGTCCCAGAAATCACTCTTTTAGGATAAAGAAATAGAGGGGCAAAAGTCTTCTTAAACAACAGCAACAAAGGAATTTGAGACAAGAAATAATTCAATTATAAACTGAGAGTTTATCAAGAATGAGGGTGAATACTGAAATTTTTCTAATAAAGTAATGGGCCTGTTAGCAATGCAGAGATAAAAGGACGAGGTCGGAGGCAATGCCAACAAAATAATCTCCAAATTCGAGATTAGTGTTAAAAGCACTTGTGTGTAAAATTGCTGTAAACATCAAATTAATTCCCAGCATTAATTTCCAAGTGCTCTGAGCCATGCTGACTCTAAGAGACGGACTTTCTTGGCAGCTAAGCCAGCTGGACTCAATTACTTGTTTCATTTTAATTTTTTTAGGTTGCCAATATTTTCTTTTAAAAAAGGGGAGAAAGAATTTTGATCAGTTATCTTAAGAAGTTGACGTTTGGGCTGCTTGGTAATGTCTGTTCTCACTTGTAGAAGAGTTCTATCCTAGGTCCACGGTGATTTTTGTCCGGGGTGGAGGAATGGGAAATAGACCATCTTTCAAGAGGATCTTTAGGAAGTTAACAATGAAAATAAAGTACACAGTGCCTCCGCTCTGGAAGCTTATTGACAAAGATATAAATGGAAAACAAGAATGAAAATATATAAGATCAAAACCAAAATAGGATATCTTTAGTATACTAATAGTAACAGCACTATAGTAAGTAACGCGTTTAATATATTACCATTAGTATAATTGTTACTTATATAATTATAACTATTGTAATAATTATAACATTAACCTACATTTATTGATGACTTACTATGTGCCAGACACTGTCCCGGCACTTTCTAAGTGTTAACTCGTTTAGCCTGGGAAGTAGTTATTTTATGATGCTCACTGTGCAGATAAGAAAATTAAGGCATGGTGAGTTTATACAACTGGGCAGGGTCACAGACTGGGGAAGTATTTTCACACTATCTGTAGCACATGCCAAAACTCATTTCCGGTTGCCTTGCTTGAGACATTAACTTATGGACACATTAATTGCAATGGGATTTTTGGTTCAAAAGGCAAGCCTTTTGTAATTTAGTAGTGGGGTTTTTTTTAAATAAATAATTAATGGTATTTAATGAGGAATCTCTGAAGCTCTAGAAACTAAAAAAAAAAAAAAACAAACCTAGTTAGATTGATCAGGCAAACAGTTATCTACATTCATTCATTCGTTCATTTGTTTATTAATTAAACGATTATTGGGTCCCTACAACAGAAATAGACAGAAAATATGATGAAAATGACAGTCCAATGGGAGAGATGAACTGAACTTTTAAACAGATAATCCCACTATTAAAAGTAAAAAACTAACACAACATATACATAAAAAGTATTTAACATGTTATACGTTTAACGCATAATAAGTATTTTAAACAGAGAAATGTTTCTTAACAATTTACTTGCTAGAGCCACATCACACAGAAATTTTTAGAAAGTACGTGTTAAGTGGTAAACTAACGCTTTGTGCTAGGACCTGCTCTAAGCACATTACACATTTCACTTCATTTCATCCTTACAACAACCCAGTGAACTAGGTTCTATGATCAAACCCATTTTACAAGAGAAGAAACTGAGGCACAGAGAGGTTAAGAAACTTGCCCACAGTCGCACAACTGGTAACCGTAGAGTTAGCACTCTCTGTGTAGCTCAGCGTGATAAAAAAAGTTACCACGTGATGTCGTGCAGGATGATGTGAGGTGCAGAAACGATGTGCCTGCGCTCTCCCGAAAGCAGTCAAGAAAGGCTTCTGGGAGGAGGCAACATCTTGCTTGTCTTTCAGTATGTTTGGGCACGTGTTTCAGATGCCCATAAACAGGCCCCTTGGAGAGGAAATGAATCAAGGCACAAATCAGACCACGATAGTCACACGTTCAGAATCGAGGCCGATCAAGTGTCTCTCCGTCGTTTTACCTTAATTAGAAAGAATGTTGGGTGAAACTGTAATCTGTTGCCTCACGTGACATTTTTATCGCCTGCTTAACATCTCAAATGAAACATTTTATTGCATTTGATGTTAGTTAAACACTTAACGTGTACTCTTCATGGTTACAATTCGCAATGTGTTCTGACTATATTAAGCAAATATTTAAGAAACATTTCGGCTGTTTTTCCATTTTTAAGTATTTAATCTGTAATAAACATATAGCATGTTAAAAATACATTTCATGTACAGTATGTGTTAAGTGTTAAGAGTATATTTTTGAACGGACTTATTTGAGCCCGTCAGACTTTCCATTACAACCCTCTAATTTAAGGGGGTTTAAAGCCAGTCATAAAAATCTCTTCATGCTGATATTTTGGGTAAAATCTCTCTCCTTTCAGAAGCTTTCTTTAGTGATTTGTTTTTTAGAATTAGTGCATTTAAAGAAAAATTGACTTTGTAAAAATGGACATGAAACAAAGATCTTTCTCAGGATTTTAGTGACTCTTCGCTGTGTTTTTAAAATAGTTAACACGACACGTGGCACGAGGGGGCCGAGTGGTAAGGCGATGGATTGCTAAAACAGTTCACACGTTAAAGGTATTTCATAAAAAATCATGGAGTTTACCCCATTTAGGAGAAAACGAAAGATGGTTGAGATGAGCACTATCTGTATATTTCCAGATTTATACTAAAGCTCAGAATTAAGGGTATGAAATAAGGCTGTGGACACTTCCCGCATAGTCTCAGAAAACTTCATAACCATATAATAATGTAGCTACTTTAGTTAGCATATTTCAGTTCATAGGTAGATGTCACATCCTGCCCTTTAGGATGCTGGGACATAAGAAGGTTCTTGCCATAATTACCTTCATCTTACAGATAGACAAGCAAAGATTTGAGAGCGGGTAAGTGATTTATCTAAGTCGCACAGCCAGTTATTAGTGAAGCTGGGATTTGAACTCGAATCTCTTTATTTATTCCACATGACCTTGGCCCACAAGTTTCAAGAGATTGTGCTCATGTGTGACTTGGTGTTTCTATCTAATTACTTTTTTAGTCCGGTAAAAAATCTTAAACGAGGAAAATTCGATTAACCGGTATAGCTCCATAACTCAATTTCTCCGCTGTTACTTTCTTTCCATTTTTAGAGTCAAGAGCAATCATATCAAGAAGCAAACTCAAGGACTTTTTCTCCCCGCTCGTTCAAGTCATCCAGCCTATGACCTGAAGGTGAGAGGCACCCTGCGCATCACAAGACACTTTTCTACCCATGTCCGTAAGTGACCTCGACGGTTTATGCTCCACCTCAGCCGCTTAGGTTTAGATCAAAGCCCGATCTCTCACTTTTCTTTTGGCTATGCTTTTCTCCTCCTTACTACCCGGCAAGGGCGCTTGGCACGGTCTGTCTGCTCTATGTTTGCCATGAGTTTCTAGAATCACATGGGAAGAGAACCGGAGCACTCATGAGGACACACAGTATGTGGACGGAGGTACCCTGAGCTGAGCCTGAAGCCACAGAGCATTTCCTGCCCTACTGGGATTTCCCGCTTCTTTATCAGACTTACACGGGCAAAAAAGATTCCGGTGGAGGAGAGTTTGCAGGAATGTTCCTTCCACAGAAAAAAAAAAAAAACGTCATGAGAGCTCCCTGAGCAGAGTGGTGGCCTTCCTATACTTCTTCCTTGGAGCAGGCTGACTGTGGGGAGCCAACGGCCTGTGCTGTCCGTCAGCTGGAGAGTCCCAGCTCTGCTGGCCCGGTGGGGCCTGGCTCTGGCCACTGCAGTGGCAGTGTGGTAACGTCTAGCTCGTCCTGGGCACAGGCCGCTTTGGCTCTCATGCTAAGCTATCCCCTCAACTTTTAGCAATAATTGGGGTATTATGTCATATTCCTTTTATTATTATTATTATTTCCTAATTTGTTCCAAACCTAAATGGGCATGAGAAATGCCATTTATTCGGGGGATTCGTAAGTTCCAAGAGAGAAAAACACCTAAAGACCTTTGCCGTCAATGGCTTTTCCTCCAAACCCATCTTCCTTCCAAGTGCACCAAAATATCCTCAGGCCTTCAGAGTAATTATATTTATGATCATTCATTTTTTCATTAGTCTAGAGCAAATATTGTGGGAAGTCAAGAAAGATGATGTTCCAAAGTCAACCTCAGGTTTGGAATTGCGAGAAAGAACCACAGACGAAAACGCAATTGGAATCAGGTGAACGCTGGGCAGTCTCTCTAATGAGGGATCTGTCCGAGAACCACGTGTTAGGCTGTCTCAGAACACAGCCGTGGAAGCGAGGTGGGCTGGACCTGAAGCCACACCTGGGAGACAGGTGGGCTGGACCCGTAGCCGTACCTGGGAGACCTGAGCCACAGAGGCAAGGAACACGTCAAGACCCAAGAAGGAGAAAACAAAATTCAGCAGGACATCGACCACAGTATAGAATGTTCAAATGTAGATTTCGAATTGAGACGTCGTGTCAAATAGTAAAAATGTCCTGACTTCGTTCATCGGCTCAACAGATTTTTAGCGTGTGCCTGTTAAGTATCAAACGCCGTTGCAGACATTATAGACGTCGCAGTGAGCTAAAGACGAAGCCCTGCCTCCACGAAGCTTTCAATCGAATGAGAAGAGATAGATAATAAAAATTAAGTAAGTAAGATATGCAGAAGATTAGAAAGTTTGCATGCTATGAAAAAACAAAGCAGGTAAGGGATATAGAGAACGCAGGGGTATTAGGCGGAGAAGAGACTGCAGTTTTAAGTGGGCGACTAGAGGAAATTGAATTGAAAGCATGAGGTTTGAGCACACACCTGGAGGAGATGTATACAGCTGCATTAGCAAGCATCCTCAGCAGAGGAGCAGGAAAATACAGATGTCTCGAGAAGGCACACACCTGGAGCATCTGGCAGATAGAAGGAGGATGTCTGAGTCAGCTCAGGCTGGCGGAACAAAACACCACGGACTGTGTGCTTTAAACAACAGAAATAACGACTTTGGTTTATACGTGAAGACCCTGCTACTGAACTTTTTTAATGTCCATCCATTTTAATGGGAGAGTTATGATGATTTCTATCCCAACCTAAGATACCCAAACAATTTTGAGGGATCGAAAAAATATATCAATGAAAAAAAAAAGTAGATAAAAAATATAATTTAAATGTTTACATAAGCAATAAACGGCAACTCGAAAGTAAATAAATACAGTCGTAGCTGAAGTGGAAAGCAAGGACAGCTTAACGAATTGGGCAAAGGTCGAGGCGAAGTCGTGACCATGGGCACCTCGGCACCATTCTCTAGAAACCGTACTCTGCCTGGAGCACTATTTTCTTCATTAATTTTTCAACCTTTTGGTGATCTGGCACTCAAACTCCTCTTTAAAATAGATATAGAACAGAAGAACATCTTTCAGACAAAATAAAAGACATTTTAAGTTCGTAGAAATGCCGCCAAACAGAGCAGGTCACCACAGACCGAGAAGCCGGGGCGGAGTGACCGCTGTCCCACTCACGGAAGGTTTTTGGTCCCCGAGAACAGGAGGGGCAATTCTAATTTTCCCATCTGACATTCCCTGACTAGAGACTGCTGGGTTGAGTGTGCATGACTTTGCCTGAATGTAATGTGTCGATATTGCTACCAATAACACGTTTATTTAGTTTATTTTAAGCGATAAAAGTTATATCAAAATAAAGGAGTCATGTAAAAAGTGGGGTTCTTCAGCAAGAGATCTTATGGTGAAAGGTGTAAACCGAAGAGTCATCCTGCCAGGTGAAACTGAATATCCAGAATCTGATCCCTTCTCGTCGCCTCCTCCACTGACACCGTTCTCTGTCACCTGGCCTGCTGCGATGGTTTCCGTTGCACCCCAGCAGCGTGTCCCCCTCTGCCCAGAAGCCTCTGGGAGCCCCAAGTCCCTCAGTGCATGCCTAAGTCCTTCCAAGAAGCTGGAAGGCCTGCGGGGTCTTGCCCCTGTCGTTTCTGTGACTCCTCCCAACTCTGTCCTTGCTCATACCACCGGCCCCGCTGGCCTCTGTTGCATCTCAGACAGACTAGGCGCACTCACACCACAGGCCACGTGCATTTGCCGGTCACTCTTGCCGATAGGCTCACTGCCCACACATCTACATGGCTCATCCCTCACCTTCTTCCAGTCTTTATTCAAATAATGCCCCCTTGCTGAGAATACCTGCTATGATCTGATGTTCGTGTCCCCCCAAAATTCATATACTGAAACCCTAATGTGCAACGTGGTGGCGTGAGGAGGTGGGGCCTCTGAGAGGGGCCTGGGTCGTGAGCGTGGAGCCCTCCTGGGTGGGATTAGCACTCTTATAACGAAGACCCCACAGAGCTCCTCGGTTTTCCTCCAAGACTGCAGGTGCATGGGGCAGAGGCCTCTCCAGCCTCGGGCAAACTCCATTGCTGCTCACCTGCTGTCCGTCTGGTGCATGTTCAACACTCAAACATTCTCCTTCCGGAATTTCAAAGGGAAGCTGAATCGAGCCCACCCCCCTCCGACCCTCTCCCTTGGCCTATCCATGATATGTCCAGCTTGTTCCCCAACAGGACTGGAGATTCAGAGAGTGAAGACTCTGGGTGACTCTCGGCAAGCCCGAGGCAGCATCTTCACCCTCCCCTCCTGGCTCTAACCCCCAGGTCATCAGCATAGGGTTTCCCTTCCTGTTTGAAAATTTACATATTCTTCATTGTCTTCACACGCCACGGCCACTGGCGAGTAAAGCTCAGATCCTCGGCCTTGTTTTTAAAACTAAATGAAAATTTGGGCAATTTAAAGAAAAAAAAATATCTTCTCTCTCCATGAAAAGTAGGCTGTCAGGACTATTATCTCTCTATGTACTTCTTAAAATCTCATACGAAACTCAAAATCGAGCAATGAATTCTTTGTTCTAGTTGCTAGCCACAGCCTCCCCAAAGCAATGAATGACATTGATTCATTGCGTGGAGGGCATTGCCAGGCAACATAGTTTATGGGAAAGAAAAAATACCTTGTTTTAATATTTTTGAAAATATGATCCCTGTTACAGGCGTAGGAAGGTACACTTGAAAAGGAGAAACAGCAAAAGCCCACAGAGGCTGCAACAGAAAGTGTCGCTGTGGCTGATGCTGACAGGCGGGAACCGGAAGATTAAAATGTAGAATCAGGAAGAGCAAGTACAATGGACGAAAACTCTGAGAAGTGGAATTCAGAATGGAATTTGTCCTCTGCTTTCCCATCTCTCCCTCCAAAAAAATAGAAAAAAAAAGAAAAGAAAAACAGAAAGAAAAACAGAAACCAGAAATCCTAGAAGAAGCTCCTCCGAACAGTGTCGAGGGCGCGTGGATGCAATGGGGTAGAAAGTACCATCGGGATAAAAAGCATTTCCCCTGGGGAACCTGAAGGTCTTGAGCGATGAGTCCAATCACAGAGAATCAATGATTAAAAAACTTCCAAGGCTCAATAGTTTAGAAATGCAGAAACCTCTGAAGCCAAACGACATTTTCCCCTCTTGCTTGAATATGCAGTTTCCACATATGCAATGGAAAAAGGAAGTTGGGGCATTTCACCATCATACAGAGTCTATATTTGAGTGTTAATTCTCTATTTTCTCAGTTTACCTTCAGTCTTTTAACACAAGTGCTTTCTGGTCTCTGGGGACGAGCAGGCCTTCTCGAGAGAGCCAACACGGATGTTTCTTGAACCTCTACTACAGATTCAAGAACATCACCGTAGACGTGAAAGCATCAAGCACTGGACAACAAAAACATTTTTTTTTTTTTAATCTTTGGATTCTTGGGGCTTAGTTCGGTGCTTACCAAATAGCAGACACCCAGTCAGTGCTTGATAAAGAAATCACATCGTTTGGAAGTCTATATAAAAAATAGCCTGTCACATGCTCAAGAAATAAACTCCTAGGACTTTAGCATTGGAAGAAACGTCAGGATTCCTCTGAAGAGACCCAGCTACCTCATTGAAGAGACGAGAAAACTGAAGCCCAGAGAAGTTAGGAGACCTGCTCTGACCTCCCAGGAGAGTCGTGGCAGATTCGGGACTGGAACCCACGTCCTTCGTTCATTGTTCTAAAATGTAGGGGTTTTTTTGTTTGTTTTTGTTTGTTTGTTTGTTTTTGTTTTTTTTTACTGTTCAACTATGGCAAGGGTGACAAACATGGAGATGACTAGCACTGGAAAGAGAGCCTGTCCTAATCACAGACCCCGAGGTGGGGCACGACATGCACGGGAGGCCCCCTGGGGAAGCACCGGAGCGGTCAGGAGGCAGAGCCGAGAAACGGGAGGGAACGGGCGAGGCAGAGAAACCGGACTTAGGACTGGCTAGTCTGAACGATTTCAGGGGGCACCTGGGCAGAGGGGCCCAGAGTGCCAGAGCCAGCTAGAGCCAGGTGACTGGGGACAGGCTCGGGATTGGTCAGGCACACTCCCAGACGACCCGTTTACTCTCTCTAAGAATTAGTTAACCCTGGGAGGGGCAGTCCCACTAGGGCCAGCAAGGCCTCAGATGCCGAAGCATCAAAATACGAAAATAAAGACATGCTTAACATGCTCACCACACTGAGATCATTAAGTCTTTACTGTGTTGAAAATGTAGCTTCAGACTTGGTAGGTGTATCTACCGTCTCTTCGATACTGCGAAATAAAATAATTAGAAAAGGCGGGCTTCCACCTGAAGTTCTTAAGGATTCTGGGTCCTCGGAGTTGTGAAAAATGGCTCTTGGATCATAATCTAGACAATCTTTTCTGATTATTTATCTAAAACTAAAAGCAGGAAATGATTCATTTGATTTCTGCCAATCCTGGAGTGTTGCCACTTTCGGCTCAGGAAGAGCCGGCTTCCCTTGGCAGTCCTCACTTGTAGGATGATGAATGAAGTTCTATGTTTGGTGCGAGCTAAAATTTTATAGGGTCTAAAAAAGCAATTTATACATGCTTCAGGAGGTGACTATATTTTTTCTTTTTTAGATAGCTCTTAGTCACAGCAGGGCACTCCATATACATATATCACATCAAGGGGTCATTTTACGGGAGGGATGAAAGTTTGTTCTGTGTGTTGACAAACATGTTCTTGGCCTCTGCAAGCCTTATGTACGCTCAGAATCCAGCAAATAGGCATTAGCGGAGTTCTAAATTTTCCCAGTTGTTTTCACACCTCGAGAACCCATGACCCTCAATGGGACACAAAAAAAAAAAAAAGAAAAGAAAAAAAAAACAGTCAGCCTAACAAAACATCTTCTTGGTTCCAAGAGTCATTGTTGTTATTCACAAACAGGCAAGGCCAGTTTTCTTCTCTTGAAGACCTCAGGCGTGGGCTCAATGGTCTCGCAGGCCAGCCAACTACACTGTCAAGGGTCAAAGCTAACTCAAAGAACAGTGGCCATGGGCCAAACCAACCTCTTAGTTTAAGAGATGAGCCCTCTAAACACTTACAACCCACCATGCCTCGTCAATCCTGCATCTTGTTGAGACTTTTTTTTTTTGTCTTATAGATGTGGATAGAGATAGAGAAATGCAGAGATATAGATATATACATATATGCATATATATGTATATGCATATATACACATACATATTTACATATGCATATACATATATATAGATATATGTATATACACACACACATGTGTGTGTAGCTGATTTGAAGCATTTGAACAGCAGTCTCCCTTACTCGATTGAGCTTCAAGGTACTCACTAGCCTATCTTCCTGGTGTCTATCGTGACAATGACTCTGCCACCCTTCCCTTTGCAGTTCTGCATGCATGTCATTACAAAGCGCTATAAAATAAATCTCTACGTGAAAAGCTGAGGCTCTGTCATTGGCTGAGGGGCCTCAGGCAAGTTACTTCACCTGCCACAGCCCTCAACTGTAACATTAGGAACATAATATGTATCCACTGTTTAGAAGAATTATGTAATAATATGGGGAAAGGCTTATTTTTAGTAAAAATATAATTGTTAAAATATATGCTTAGAGAAGTATTTGAATGTGCCGGAAGCTCACTAAACTCATGTTTTTCTCTCCTGGACTCAAGCATCCCACATCGCTCAGGGTTTCTTAGAGTTTGTCATGACTGCATCACTAACTCATGACCTAACGTAATACTAACTTACAACTAAGTTCTAGACGAGGAACTGGGAGAGGAAGGATGATGGCCGCTTCCAAGACTTCCTATAAAAAGTTCCTTCGAAGATCCTCCAGACTTCTTCCCCAAGCCATCACTCTCAGAGCCCTGGGTCAAAGGTGGCAGAGCCACGAGGTGACAGGCCTCTGAATCGTCCCTGGGAGAAGAGACCCCTTCTAATCAAAAACAACTGCTTGAACTTTACATAAAGGAAAAATAAAATTTCATTGTATTAACCTATTGATATTTGGAGGTCTCTCTATTACTGCACATAACAATACATTAACTAACATTCAATAGTTTTTGAAGTGCATGTATACAAACTGTTTTAAAATAGAGCCAGAGGATACCTTATTGGTGTGTTTAGGTAATAGGATGGCAAGTATATTTTTATTTTTTTAATCTTCTGTTTATTTTGGATTTTTCAAATCCTCTCTAAGGAATCTGTATTGATTTTATAATATCAAAAACTGCTTCAAAGAGAAAAAAAAAGTGGATGCCATAAGGATAAAAGATAGTAATTTCCCTAATCTGGTCATCGCCTAGGCAGGTACATTCCCACTTTATAGTAAATCGACAAATGTGATTTGTATGTCGACCTGATGCCAAGCACTGTGCTAACGGCTGAGATACTGAGACTAATAAAATATTATCCTAATGGACCTCAAAGTATCCACAGCATACCAAGGATCATGGCACACAGCGATAAAGCCGGTATTCTGGGAAAACGAAGAAGGGGGACTGAACCCAAACCAGTGCGATTTATATAAGATTTTCTAGAAGGAGGAACGCCTGCAGTAAGCTTTAAACAGCGTAAGGTGGAAAAAAGCATAAAAAGAGGCAAAGCACTGAGGACCGGCATGATTTGTACTGAGCAGGTAGCTACAGCTCCAATCGAAAATTCTAGCCAAAGAGTTAGACCCACAGTTTTATTTACTTCTTTTCTGCAGTACTTACTCCAATGGCCGGTATATAGTGGGTGTTTAGTAAATATTTGTCAAATAAATCATTAAAATGGACATTTGTGCGAAGCGGTTATCCAGGCTCTTTGCTTATGAATCCCTCATAATAGAGGGCGTCTTGTGAGGCATTCTACTGCATCCCCGAGCAGCACTGGCCACAGAAAAACCTTCCTTGTATTAAGCTAACCAAACCCCAAGTGTACCAGAGAGCAAGTGTGCAAAAGGGAGCAGAGCGATGTCTAAAAAGGTGAGGATTAGAGACCCAGAGAGAAGAATTCAGAACAATGGGCTAAACTTTGTTCTCATGAAAAGTGTTAACATATTGCTTTTCACACGCAGTTCCATAGACTACCGAGCCGGTGTGTGTGCACGGGCGCACGCACGTGCCAGGCACGCTGTGAGCACCTGTGTACGTCATCTCGTTTATTCCTTCTCCCTCCTCCCTGAGCTCTTTTCAAGCCAGAAAAATCTCAGCGTTCCAGATAACAGAACCAAGGGAAAGACCAAGGTGACTCAGTGACACAGCCAGGATTCTGAAGCTCTGTTTTCCCACCCTAATCCACGTGCTACCCGAGCATCTTAGACGGCAAGGCCAACGGGGAAGGACGGCTTGCAGAGGTATCTAGTGAAGGGCGCTGGGGGCAAGAGGCCAGTTACTGAGAGCCTAGGAAGCGCTCTCATTACATGAGGCAGGGCTAACTCCTGCCAAGGTCAGAAAGGCCGTCTTGATGTGGCTCCTGACTCATCTCAAGTTCAACTGTCTAAGGGCCTGACGCTTCCAAGAGCCAGACCGAGGACTGGCTGGTCAAGAGGCTCTGACGGTGAGGGCAGGAGGTGAGTGGGGGCGGGGAGCCAGGTAAATGCCGGGTTTTGTCCTGAGTCCTGGCTCCTTTGCTCCGTAAACGTGAAAGCCCTAGTCCCTCTGCTCACCTTCCCCACCGTTCCTCCAGTGTGCCCTTCCATTTGGCATAAAATCCCACCCCATTTCACAGCCCAGCATCACCTGCTGGCTGGGAAAACATTGTCAGAGTTCAGAAACATGGGTTTGCCAAGACTTCTGGAACAAACGAAGCCCCCGTGCGTGCTACAGGCCCTCGTCAGGGCCTCCCACACCACAAGTGGAAAGCACAGTACGCCTGAGAACACACAACCCAGCAATCGCAAAAGAATACAAACACACGCCACGTGCTTGTGTTCCTAGCGGCTTCCATAGTCACAATTCAATTTGATCTTGAATATATAGGTAGGCAGAGCAAGTGTTATTATATCCTTTAGGGAGATGAATAAACTAAAACTAAAGAAATTAAATGGCGTGCATTTTTTTTTTTTATCAATATGACTTCGCTTTTACAATATGTCACGGCTTAAAACGTGTCCTCTGAAAAAGGAGATGCAGTCAAGTCCTGACCCCGGCATCTCAGACATGAGCTCTTATTTGGAAAAAGGGCCATTACAGATGCGATTAGGTAAGATGAGGTCACAGTGGAGGAGGGTGGACCCTGAAGCCACTATGACTGGGTCTCTTTATAAAAAAAAAATGCCATGTGAAGAAACAGGGACACCCAGGGAGAAGGTGGTCACCTAAACGGAGGTAGAGATTGACCAGGTAGAGACTGACCGGAGTGATGCAGCCACCAGACGCTGGAAGAGGCGGGTCCGATGGTCTCCTAGAGGCTTTGGAGGGAGCGTGGCCCCGCCCACACCTTGATGGCAGACTTCTGGCCTCCAGACTGCGAGAGAATTCACCGAGGAGAAGGAGCCAAGAGAGAGATGGCCGTGGATCCCCAGAGGAGGAGCGAGCAACACTGTCGAATATCCCACCTGTAGTCGGAGGAGGTGAAAACCTGAACATCTGACCTTTGGGCTGAGTGATGGGAGTTTTAGTGGCGCGAAGACAGAGTTCGCCTCGTTGGAAGTGACTAAGGATGACTGAGACACGAAGCAGCAGCGGAGACAAATATTGTCTCCTCTTTCAAGACGCCTACCTGTGGGTTGAGGCAGTGGGCCACGGGGCTTGGGGGTGGAGACTGACTTCCCTTCCTTTTGTCCCAAACCCTGCAGTCTGTTGCCAGCCCTGGGTAGAGGGATCAGCCTGGGCCTGGAGGGAAAACACTTTTATTCCAGGATGAGAAGGATGAGAGAGGGTCGGGGCCTGGGCTTGCAGGATGAGAAACGCCCACCTGCCGGCCTCCATCTTGCCTCTCAGGTACAAAGCCAGGACAGGTCCTGAAGCCACGGCTTGGCTGTAAACAGGGCCCGGAGTGGGTGAGAACTTACCCCAGTCATTACTCATGGTATAACACCTGAGTGACTACACAGACATGCTACTTTAGCGAAAAGAAGAAGAAAAAAGTCAGTTATCTCTTTACCACACCATTCCTGAGCACGTTTCCAACCGGTTCCATATTCTCAGCGATGCCTGAAACTTCCTTTCAGTTTTTAAAGGGGTGAAATTCTTTTCTTCTCTCGGAATGCTTTAAAGACTATTTTTAAGTAACGAATCATAACGTATATTGGGTTCCCTCGCTCGTATATCAGATGTTCCATACCTACCCTGTGGCTTTTGTTGACAGATTGATTGATCCTGGATTTCCATGGGCTGAGCCCCCTGGCAGCTCTGTGCCATGGCCTGACCCCTGCCCCAGGAGGTAGAGGGCGCAGGCTCTGCTGTCTTGCTCAAAGCGAGCAGCCGAAAGCTTACGTAGCTCGGAACAGGCATCTGCAGCCAAGTTCCCCTGATGCTCCTGCCCCCTGCTTTGCCCGCGGACTCCTCCGTGAGATCCCTGAACTGCCTTCTGTCTGCACGACGTGAATTATTATTCCCTCGCGGTAATTTGCGGGAGTGGAGGACATTCATGGACACAGGGGGATTCTCACTTCACATAAAGCGTATCTTCTCTCAATTAGAATTGGAAAGAGAGGAAGGGGAGCATATGTGTGAGGGAAGCTGATGGCAGGGACTCAAGTCTCACAGCGCGGGCCCGGCTCGGGGATGAGTCACGCTCACTGAGCTCAGGGGCTGAACAGACTCCAGCCCCTTCCCCACGGGCAGCCCCTCCATCTTCATTAAAGTCTCCTCTGTTCCCATATTGACGGAGCGAGGGGGCCGCTCACTGGAACAGGCCAGGATGGGGGTGCACTGGGCAAACGCAATCCAGTTACACAACCCTGTGCCTGACACGTGATCCGGGCCAGCTCCGATGCTGCGCCTCCTGCACTGGCACCTGCCCGGGACCCCCCACCCCGCCCCCTGCCCCCCATCTTCCTCTGCTTCCTGCTGCAGGCGGAGCCAAAGAGTCAGCCCTTCCTAAGGCAGGCTGGGCAGTGGGGACGCCTGACATGAAGTCATGTTCCACCACCGTCCCAGGGCGCTCCCGGTGTGAGACTGGCCTCCTGAAGAAATGACATCTTCGATAAGTTACTTCTGCAGACAGGCAGCCGGGAAACTGGTCTGGGCCACAACGGCTCTGAGATTCCCTCTACTGGAAGGGCTGCCTGCATTCCCTCAGAAATTGGGGTATCTCGGGAGTCCAAAGGGACCCCGGAAGAAGTGCTTTGTTTTGTTTTAAAAACGGAAGCACAGAGAGGTTGTGTGACGTGTCAAAGTCACACAGCGAGTAACTATCTGCCTGGGTTCAAACTCAGGTACGTCTGATTCCCAAAGCAGCTTCTTTCCTATAGACCAGAGCCTCAGCACCTCACCTCCTTAAAGATGCTTCAAGGATTCCAGAAGCACCTCACCTCCTTAAAGATGCTTCAAGGATTCCAAAGTGTTTTACACCAATAATAATAGTATTATAATAATAATAATTAATAATTAATAATAATTCTCCACAAAACTCCATCACAAATAGTACAATCCCTTATCTATTTCTGATTGAGATTCTTCATCGGATTTTGTTTCAAAGAAATTTGAACCGTATTACACTGAACCCTGACATCCAGTGCACTTGATGAAAATGAAGCGAACCATCCTTTTAGGATCCTTGGGTTGACTTAGAGTTGGCCAACGACGCAGCAACGTATAAGAAGAGGGTGATTGGTTAGGATACAAGAGTTACCCCAGCCAGAAGTGGAGGGGGCGGTGTGTCCCCAGCTACGCACTAAAGGTGCTCCAGTGGAGGAGGGCTGGCTCTGAGGTCTCACAGCCAGAGGGAGAACGGGGAGCCTGGCCCAAGGTCATGCCCCTTCTGCAGATGCCACTCCGTCCCATCACGGGCCTGTGCAAGGGTTCCACGGCCTCAATGGGCCAGCCCAGCTCCAGAGCCCCTGTGGGATCAGCTCAGACCTTTGCTGCAACTGTACCTCAGTCCAACTTTTCCTTCTGCTCAGTTCTCCCGTCCCCAACTCCGGGAAAACCACCTGCATGCAAATCACAGCGTCTCAGAGCCTATTTCCCAGAACCCCACCCAAGACAGGTGAGTGCAGCTGTATCACTTAGGACTGCAAGATCTGTCATTAAAGGACTATTCTAAGTAAAAAATAATTTTTAAAAATATAGAGAGATTTATAGCTAAAAATGTAGTTAAGTAGATACTTAAATATACATCTCTCTATATATACATTTATTATAGATAATCATTTTTTAAAATTACATGTCATATCGAATATGTGAGTAAATAATATTCTAATTTTTTAACCTAAAAAAGATATTTTTAATAGAAATAAACATCATTAACTAGATTGTGACTTGTTAAAATCAGAAATCACACCTGAGAAAATACTGCTTTTTGATCCCCTAGTACAGGCTGCCTCCATTTACACAAGGCACCTTCATAACGCCATGAGCCAAATAAGCTCTGTTCCAATGCAAATAGCCCACGTCACTGGTAAAGATTCAACACTCAGAAAGGGAAACAGATGGAGGAGGTGGTGGCATTTCGTTCCTTTTGATGACAAGAGATACCTGAAGTAAATGTGACAAAAATCTAACAAAATTAAGTGGTGGAAAATGGGTGTCAGACTTCTCTGTGTGTTTGAGGTATTTTATAATTAAAATATGTAATTTTTAAGAGTATTCGTTCACTTCCAAGCAGGATCCCAGCATAAGATCAATAGCCACAAAACAGGTAGCTGATTGTTGGTCCTGCCATTGACATGATGCCCACCACCCACGTCACTGTCACCATCTCTTGTCATCCCAGTGTAGAATGACAAGTTGGAATGATGAGAGCTTTCCATTGAAAGAGATGCTGTTTCTCTCCCGTGTCCACTCTACCTTCCTTCCTTAGAGGCAGAAATCCTGATAGTCCTGGTGTGCGAGGCTGCCTGGAGCAGATGCATTTTCTACCATCCCTTGCAGCTAAGTGTAGCCATGTGACCAAGTTTCGACCAGAAGTGTTCCCAAGATGGAGAGACACCTCTTTCTTTGCCCTTCCCTTTTCCTGCTGGTTGGAACGAGAAAATGGTGGCAGGAGCTTATGTTGCCATCTTGAACAATAAGATGCCATCATCCCCAGCGGCAATATAGAGTCTGGGTGCCCAGTAATAATAACGATGGTGCCATGAGCCCTGGACCTGGCACTCTGTTCCTTAAATAAGATCGTCATAAAATCACTAATTTAGGGAACCTGAGGTAATCTATCACATGTAGATGAACCAAGTCATAATCAAAACAGTCACTAAAAACCCCATTATTTCAATTGGGCCACACTTAACTTACGTCTGAGAAATGGTGCTAATTTAGTTTAAAAACTTCCAAAGAGGTGGAAATCACAAATACAGGCTAAAGTAAGGCACTTAATCATCATAAAGTGTGCTTTTTTTTTTACAGATTCCAGTGAAATCAGAAACTGAGATGGTTATCACATAGATACACGAATGATGATTTGTTTGCATCTGGGTATATGGAATGCAATAATGTAGAAGTTAATAAAAATGCTCATACTATTATCTTGATTCATTACTTCTTTTTACTTTACAGACCAATTTTTCACATGAGATCATAAAATGCTTGAGAACACAGCTCGATCACAAGGTTTTGTACATGATGAATATTTAGGAAATATTTTTAGAATACTCATAGAAGTTCTAGTTATGCTGCAGAGTTTCTAATTTAATAAGGACACCTGAAATTTTTTTCATAAATGTCTAGCTCAAAGAATGAAGCAAATTAATCAGATGATTAAAATATAAAAATTACTCATTTTGATTAGGAGAAAGACAATGACTGAATTTTAGCAATATCATGCCATTCCTCCTCGCCTACCCCCACCTTCAGCCAGAGAGTAAGAACAAAAGCAAAATGTAGCTTCCAAGAGAAGGCTGCAGACTGAACATACTTTGAGCATCATTTCACCCGAAAATCTCACCAAAATAACAGTAAAGAAATGTTTTAAGACATAAAACACCAAGGATAAAGCAACTTGGAAAGGAAGTAGTAGCCACGGAATTTTGGAGGCTAGGAAATAGAACGATGACAAATAGTTGACCTAGAAGACACCAGATTGGTGAAAGGTAGCCAAGTTACACCATGGCTCCTCTACAATGTTCAGGAATTAGCATCCTCGGCACCATCTGAAGATGGGCATAAACGTGGAGGTGAAAATGGGTAGGTAGGTTGAAAATGTCTTTTCAACGTCCTTGGACCTCCATATCCCCTCTACCACTCCAACCTTGGCAGTAAATGCAGGTTTATGCTCTAGGGAAGATAAAACAGAAGGCATATCAGGGGCTCGGGGTACACCGCACAAAGTTTAAGTTTGATGCACCGAAAACAAGAAGATACTGTGAAAGTCCAACATTCTACTTATGGATATGTCCTAGGCTTTCAGATCTGTAGAAGCCAGGCTTTTTATTCTTTAGTCAAGACACTAAAAGATTATTTCCCCAGGAAATCTGACCAGACTATATAAAGGCACCCATAACAGAGATCCCTCTACACAGAGCCCAGCTATGGCACCTGACATCGAGGACCAGAGCCAACCAGCCCAGCTATACGACTCAGACTGAATCCAAAAATCAATTAAGCATCAGATTTCTCAAAAGGGACTTTTGAAGCTGGAAGACAATGGAGAAATGCCTTCAAATTACTCAGAGAAAGTGGTTGCCATCTGTGATAGTTAATTTTATGTGTCAATTTGACCAGGCCATGGGGGGATCCATATTTTTGGTCAAATATTATTCTGAGTGTTCCGGTGAGGGCATTTTTAGATGTGATTGACATTTCGATCTGTAGACCGAGTAAGGCAAATTGCTCTCCCTAATGTGGGTGGGCCTCGTCTGATCAGTCAAAGGCCTGAAGAGCACAAAGGGCTGACTCTCCCTGAGTAAGAGAGAATTCTCTCTGCCTTCAAATTTGGACAGTGGCTTTTTTCCTGCCTTCTGACTCTAACTGAAACACGGGCTCTTCCTGAGCCTTGAGCCTAACGAACTTCAAACAAGAACTACTCCATCGGCTTCTTTGGTTCTCTGGCCTTTGGATTTGGACTAGAGCTACAGTGTTGGCTCTCGTGCGTCTCCAGCCTGCCAGCTCACTGTGCAGATCTGGGGACTTGCCACCTCCATAATATGTGAGCCAGTTCCTTATAATAAATCTATCTATCAGTCTATCTATCTACCTACACATCTTATGGATTCTCTTTCTCTAGAGAACTCGGATTAATATACTAATTTGGGCAGTGAACTATCACTGCAGTGTGAACAGAGAATAATGACATATCATATGTTTAAAAAAAAAAAAAGTTAACCAAGTAGAGTAGATCAAAAATGTAGAAGTCATGGATATGGGAAACAGAAACCCCAGCACAAGAGACAAGGGTATCCTCAGAAAGGTGGTGTAGGTGGATCCCAGTGGCAGTTCTAGAAAGTAACTAGTCCACTGGATTAAACCAAAAGGCTCCAACGGAGATGCCTCTGAGGTGATAAGAATCAAATTCTACATCTATTTGATTGTATTGAGAGGAGATTCAACAAACTGGAAGAGATCTGGGAGAGGAGTTAGTAAGAAAGTATATTAACAAACGAATGAGATTAAAAGCTCTGCACGGGAACGTATTTACAATATGCCGCATTGCTCACTTATTATAAACACTGAATTTTGTTTGAACTAAAATTATTGCCAATATTCAAACGTTTTTGACAAAGAACGGCAATTTCGTAGGGCTCAACCTAATACAATGAAGAATTATAGGCGAGGGAAGGTGGAAAGTGTGTATGTTGGCCATAGGGAGGCATGAAAGGAAATTACATCTTTGTCTTCCATCGTAGGAAATCAGTCAGTAAGGCCTAAAACTGACAGATCCAGAAAAATAGGGAAAGCCTGTTATCTAGGTATATGGAGGCAAATATCCAACACAAAAACAAAAACAGAGAGGGATTTCTGGGAGTGAGGCCCAGCAGACGTGTAGAGGGGGGACCTCACTCTTATCCTACTGAACTATTATTTGCATCTTGAAACCACGTCGTCCATATAACTGTAATCAAAATTCAAATTAAATTTAAAGGTAATAAAACAACAAAAAACTAAAAGCAGGAGTCAGGGAAAAACCAGAGCCTTGATCCTGATGCTGTAACAAAGCAGTTAGAGCTCAGGCCAAGCAGATCCCCGGAGAGTCAAAGCACACAGGCTGCAGACACTCCAGAGGCTCACGTGAGTTCACATCCATTTCTCCTCGTGACCCTCCCCTGTACACCCAGAAAACACCCTGCCTGTAAAGGGGCACACATTTACGTATCCGAGAAGAACTTTTACCAAGAAGGATAAATAGTTTGTGATGATTGAAGGAAACATTCATAGTTAATAATTAAGTCAAAATGAAAACCCGGGCTAGACTAAATAATGATGGAGAATGTGAAAGGATCGGTAAAAACAAATCACCATTTTACAAAAGTGTTTTTCCCGTAGACTTTATTTTAAATTTCTTATCCTACTTAAATATATTATCGTGCTTATGTTATAATTTGTGTGCTTAGCTCCTTTAATATGATCTTTTTAAGAAAAAGCAGAGTTGAGCGGGAAACAGTCTTATTTATCTCCCTGTTGACTGAGATTCTGATGCCCCCAGGGATCCATAGTACAAAACAACAACTAGTGGCCAAGACGAGAGTTTATGCAAATTATATGCAAAATGTCCAGCAGAAAATAAGTTTTCCCTTGAGTGAACTAGCAGATACAAACCTATAAAGACCAGAAAATGCTATCAACGCAAAAGGGCTCTATAAATGCAACATGATGGTTAACTGACTACGGGAAATAATTTCGCTTCGAGAAGAAGGTTTTCGGTGAAACGGCAGAGGCTGGAGTTAGGCGGCAACCAGAATATTCAGGAAATGAAGAGTTACTGATACGAAGCGTAGATGACTCTTTAAGAAATTTGACTGTAGTGGAGTAAACAAAATAAGATAGTCACGGGAAGATACGGAATCAAGAAAGTTTCTTTTTTCTGTTTTTATGTAAAATAAATTTCCATTTGTATATGTTTGAAAACTCATAAAGAGAAAATAACTAGTGGCAAAAACAAGATTCGGATTCAGTGTGTCTGAGTCCACGTAGACCACGCCCGTGAACTTCATGCCTTTGGTACCTCACAGGCAGTGAGGACCCAGAAGTGTCAATCAGTCCTTCTGGAGTAAGGGAAAATTAGAGAAAGATACCCAGACCGTTCATCGATCATCCATCTAAATCGTTTCTCAAGAGCTGGGTTCGGTTGAGAGAGAAATGAAGTCAGAAGCAACCATCTGCATACAAAAAGGTGTAAAAACAAGAAAAAGATGCAGGGAAATGCATCCTGCCAGTCCGTCCAGCATCTCACGTCTGCACAGCGGGAAGGCACACATTTATTTCACATAGCGGAGCCCTTGGCGTAAGTCACAGCCTTAGGACACGGGGGAAGTCAGCCCAGACAAAACCACCGTGCGTCCGACGGACTCATTCGCTTCTGCGTTTCTGAGTTGTTCCTTGGCCCTGCTGAAGGCGCCCCTGAGACATCTCAAGCAACACAATGAAAGGTGAAACTGCACACAGCAGATTTGTTAAACCAGGCTCGCACATTCAGAAGGAAATATCACCCCAAATAGCACCGCCATTAGCAAACAATATAATATTTATTAAGCACTCTACTGCCTGGAATACTCTCTTGTAACCAGTAAAGATTAGGAGTTAAAGGCCACAGGAAACATGAATTTTCCTTTTGTAAATGCAGACAGGGAGTGCTTTATAGTTTTTCATAAGCTTAAATAGTGCATGCTCTCTTGGAGAGCGATATCGCCTCAACACCAAGTCTTTCAAGTCCCCAGGGCCCTCAGGCGATGTCATCTGACTTTTCTATCCTCAGGTCTTCCTGAGTCTAAACACAGCTCCCCTCACAGGAAGTGAGAACGGTTAGAAGGGAGTGAAGCTGAGGTTCTTCCTACGTGGATGTTTCTGTTCCCAGAAGCTTCAGAGACAGTAGTTAGTTCTGCTCAGCACACAGACGGTGCCTAATAAATGCTTGATGAGGTTAGGAATGAATGACAGGATGAAGAAATGAATGGACAGCATACCACTGAGAATGGAGAGGAGATGAATGCATATGAAAGATAAAACCGAACGAGGAATGGGGAGATCTGGGTTCTAGCCAACTCCACTCAGCAAAGCCAAGGAATTGGAACTGATTTTCTCGTTGACACCTAGCTCTAAAGGCAGGCTAGATGTGTGTGAGACTTCGCTCCCCTGAAGTTTCAATCAGTGACCAATGACAGACGGTGTAAAAATGCTCCAGCTCCCTCGTCCCTCAGGTGGGACGAATCTGAGGGGCCACATCCACTTTTATGTTTTTAACCAGCATCCACCTAGATGTCCGAAGTTCTCTTGAGCTGTATGTCCGCGTGATCTGGACACCTCCCCTTGGAGTCTCCCAGGCACTTCAAACTTCACCTCCAAAACTAAATGCATTATCTGCCTGTCTTCGTGTTTTCCATCTGAATCACTGAACGCACAGTTCACTCACCCACCCGAGCCAGAGAACCAGGATTCATTCCCGACCCTCTCCTTCCTATCACGTCTATGCTCACTCATTTCATTCTTTAAATGTTCCTGACTTTACCTCTTAAGCCTTCTACATCTGTCCCTCTGTCTCCCTCTTTACCACCAGCGACTGCCGCTTGTCTTACCCAGATGGCCGCAGCACACTGCTAACCTCAGCTTTCTGCCATTCTACCACTCTCTGCCCCTCCTTGGCACTGTATTTCTACCTCTTCGGTGGCTCCCCCTTCCCTGCAGAAAAAGGTTCTCACACTCATGGCCCATTATCCAGGCCCTCTGTGGGCCAGCCTCCAAGCCTCAGCGCTACCCCCTGGACTTCACGATTTCTGCCCTGATAAATACTGAATGGTTTGTTGCTGCTCTATCCCACAAGTTTCTTGCCTAAATATTTTCTTTTCTTTGCTGGAATACTTTCTCATCCTTCATTACCTGGATACGTCTTTATGCTTCAGGATTAAGAGCATCCATTTTTCTCTTGGGAAGATGGCCTTAGCCCAGTCCCAAGGTTGTACTATGCTAACATAACAACAGTTTGAGCATCATATGGAAACTATCTGTTTCTTCAACCTGACCATAAACTTTTCAAGGCTAGGGACCATTAGGGGCTTATTCTAATATTCACAGCATCTAAAACCAGTGCACCCAGTACAATATAGGGAGCCAATAAATGTTTCCCCGTGGAAATAAACTTTGTCTAGCCATGACCTAAAAGTACTGCAGCATCCACGTAAGGGCCTTTGGGCTTTATCAAGTGGGCTGTGGGAAATCAATGGATTTCAGAATGTCATTTTAGTAGCAGGATGGCAAATTTAAGGAAAGAAGTCCGTCTTAGAGATGGCATTTTTGTCCATCTGTTTTCTCTTTTATGACTATGATTGCTATGTGTAATTTGACATTTGTCTTTATTGTCATTTACCTTCTGCTTCCCAGTGACCAGTAAGTTCCACTTCTGGGCACAGACTATTCCAGTGCCCAGCACAATGCCTACCACGACCACCAGGGCAGGACTCTGGGCTAAAGGGAAAGATGTCTAAAATAACTAAAGTTTTCATCTTGGATGCCAGTGGACAGTAAAAGCATTCATGATTGCCTGCAGAGTATTTTAAATTGCATCCAAAAATAATAATAGCGATTGATTGATGGATAGAAGGAGAGATAAATGAATACAGACATGATAAAGCACGCAGAGCCAACTGTTAATGACAGAGAATAGGTGTTGGGTATATCGGTATTCATTATGAAACCCTTTCAACTTTCCAATATGTTTGCCAATTTCCATGCTAGATGTTGGGAATTAAAAAAAGCATTATGATAAATATTGACCGCTCTCAAACAGAAATGAATGATGATGAGCACAAGATCAGAGAATGATTCATTTTCTCTTCAAGAACTAGAAACAAATGCTCATTCCACAAACCCAGCCGCACTTCACTCAAGACAGCCAGAAACCCATGCGCATCTAGTGGCCATTGGTGGCCCCACCTTCCTCTGCTCCAGATCCAAATGTTCAATGATTCAAAACAGCCTATTTCCGATCACATAGGTAATCCAGAGCTTATTGTATGCGCAAAGCAGAGCTGAAAGCTTGTCCCTGTTGAATCCTCTTGTTATTCTTGAAACAGGAAGTTGAACTTCCCCACCTGCGAATGAAACTGGAAACCTCTTCTCCCCACCCCCCAAAAAGCTGGGGGGGCGGGGGGCGGGGGAGGAAAGCTTTCAATTAGGAGAAGTCTTTTTCAAATACACAAACTACTTTTCTTCTTTCTTAGCACTTGGCAAGAGCATCAACTTTCCCTGAAAACGCCGAAAATTACCTGGGAAAACTTCACAGTTGCTCATTAAGAGAAAAATCACATCAGTTGTAAAAAAGAGGTGGTTATGTTTTGTTTTCCAATCTTCTTGATATTTTGGACTTTTAAGAGTTTTCTTCCAAAAATACAACCTAAGTCAATGTACCTATTCTCCGAGGGCTGAAACACGGGCACCCCTCGTAACTTTGCAAAGAGAGGGCAGTTGTTTGCCTGGCCCCAGGTGTACACTGACTCCTTCATGCAAATACATCTTTCGACTCCTGTGGCCAAGTACCTTTCTGTTATTGCCACATGTTTGTTCAAGTGGCGAGGAAATATTAAATATCACACGTTCTCGGCGGAGACCGGACAGTAATTATCAACAGATGGCCGCGGCAGGGGACGGAGATTGCAAAAGAGTCCTCGCTGCTGGAGGGCTTGTGCAGGACCCCGGGCGACCCGCTGGTCACAGACCCGGGTCGACGGGACGAGGTTAACGACCGATTCGTCTCCCCTCTTTTCACATTATCTTAACCTTTCCTAGGCATCCATCTTAAGTAACTAATTCTAGGCCCGCCCCACATCCTGCCCCCAGAAGCAGCAGAGGGTTTGACTGTAGCTGGGATCCTGTAGCCCACCCCACTGAAGGCAGGGATCGTAGGACGATGCTGAGCGCTTCAGGAAATGCACAGAACACAACTCGCAAAAGGATATAAGCCAATTCGACAAGTACACATCGAAAGGCCGCTTCGTTCTACACGAGACGATTACAATACGACGCACAAACTGCAGTCATGGAAACGTAGGTGCTAAATACAGCGTCACTAAATAAATTGTTATGATTATTAACTCTATCTAGAGTGGATGTTGTGGGGGTCAAGGGAGCTGTATCAAGAAAGAATTCGAGAGGAGGTGACGTCAACTCTGGACTCATAAATAAGAATACATTTATTCCACAAATGAGACGGGCGATGGGCGTTCAGCCCTGAGGAAGACAGACAGGATCTCTGCCCTAATGAAGCTTCTATCTGCAGGGAATAGGAAGAATAGAAAAGGAATTCTCACAGCAGACTAGGAGGCAAGGGTCGTTTTTAAGGAAATGGGAAGGATGGCTATGGCTCGTGTGATGGCACAGAGGTATGGAAGAGCGGGGTAAATCCCTTTCCTTTGCCCATGCATTTAGTAAACGAATGTTTACGCCAAGGCACAGGCACTGGAAATGCAGGGTGGAACACGCCTGGCGGAACCGTGGCCTACGTGACGTTTATGATGGACTCTGAGGACGAGATTCGGTATGTAAGGGTCTTTAGATTTCATAGAAATGAAGGCCTGTTAAGAAGTTGGTTGGTTTAATCATTAAAGGAACAATTTTTGATCTTCTCTATTTCTTGTATGTGACTAAAAACCTTACAGACAAGTAGATGAGGGAGAGTGGACAAAAGGAAGGATTCTAGGGAAATCCCACCATGGCTTAAAAATCACTGCCAGGGAAGAGCGAAAAGAAAGACACTTCCCACGTGGTCCTCACATCAGATTCTGTATGAAATACTTAAACACGCAGAAGAATACAGAAACCGATGACAGCTTTGTACCCATCAGCCAGATTGAATACACCTTAAAATACGCTTCGTTTGCTATTGCAAATAAGGAAAACATTACAGATAGAAATGACACTCTCTCGATATGCCTTCCTTACCTCTTATCTGCATCTCTCCCCATCCAGAACCACTATCCTGGTGGTGATCTCGGTCCTTCTTGTCCATTTCAAAAATATTTCAAAAATATAAGACGTGCGTCCATTCATTTAAAAATAGCATCGTTCTGCATAGTTTAAAATAATATTATCACCGTGTATATTTCATTCCACGACTGACCTATTCTGTATTTAGCTTTCAGGATTTTTTAATGTCTTTCAAAACAACGTCTCCCATATTTTTTGTTTTCCATTCATCATTTCTATTTGGCTTCTCCAGAGAAAGAGAACCAACAGGACATATAAAGACATATATAAGAGGAGATTTATTATAGGAATTGGCTCGTATGACTGTGGAGCCCCATGATCTTCCACGTGCAAGCTGGAGAAGCAGGGAATGTGGTGGTGTCATTCAAACCGAGTCTGAAGGCCTGAGAACCGGGAGCACCCGGGAGCACCTGTGTCTGAGGACAGGAGAAGATGGATGTCTCGGTTTAATTAAGCAGAGAGAGAATTCGTTCTCCCTGCCCCCTTTTGCTCCATTCCAGCTCTCAGAGGTTGGAGATGCCCACCCACACTGGGGGTGGGGGTGGTGGGGGGTCATCTGCTTTACTCCGCTGAATTACCCATTTAAATGCTAATCGATTCTGGAAACGCCCTCACAGACAAGCTCAGAAACAATGTTTTACCAGCTCTCAGGGCATCCCTTAGCTCCGTCAAGTAGACACAGAAAATTAGCCATCACGGCATTCTATTTCTTTCTTTTTTGATTCTCGTGTTTCGCATTCTCTGAGATGTCTACATTCCTTTCTTTTTTCCACTGCTGGTTTGCAATATATAAATTGTGTTTCTATTTTAGTGTTTAATATTAAACTTTCATAATTTTCTAACAAGTCTAAAATTATTTACTATTTTTGTCCTCCTACAAACAAGTCAAGGACTTCATTATGTTTTCAACTATCTCTTTAAAGGCCAGGATCTATCTTCTATTTTGTATTTTCTAGATTTCGTGTCACATTTTTCTTCTTTATTTTTCACCTTCATTAAATACATTAAGATATTTTGTTAATTTCTGTGCTATTTTTATTTGCATCCACGCCTTCCTTCTGAATTGACTTTTCTTCATTTTTTAAGTATACCCTTCACTGGTTCTTTAATTAAGCCTCCCTCTTTAATGATAGCTTCATTGGATACGAAATTATAAATGGATAGATATTTTTTTTGTCACCTCGAAGATATTGTTCCATTGCCTCTGGCCTTATTCTAATTAGGAGAAATCACTGTCAGTATATTTGTCATTATTTTGTTGGTAATTTACCTTTTCTCTCTATTACCTTTAAGATTGGTGTTTTTAAACATAATGTTCCACAACTGTATTATGATAGTTTAGGGTTAGATTTATTTTTACTTATCCTACTCGATTCTCCTGTCTTTCTTTCAAGTCTCAGAAATCCATAACTATTGGATCTTCAAAAATCTCTTCTCTACATTTTCATAATTTTTATTTACTTATAACTCCTTCTAATGTTTTAGATAAATTACTTAGTACTATCTTCCAATTTATTAATTATTTTTCATCCTTGTCCGGTCTTGAGTTTACTCCATCTATTGGATGTTTTATATCTAAGGTTATATTTTTAATTTCTAATTTTTTTTTAATTTTAAATACGCACATCTTTGGTCCACCAATAGCCTGAATTTGTTCATATTTTCCTTTATGTATCTCTGCTTGTCCCTCACATATTTTTCAAGTCTTTTTCCGACTGCTTTCTATGTCTATTTCATGTGACACATGAATTTTATTGGCCACCTTTTAATATGTTTATGTTTTGTAACTGTTCTGTAGTCACATTTTGTTATTTTTTGTTGTCGTTTTTCATGAGGGCTTCGAAATCAGAAATATACTAGTTGTATGAATATAGTCACATTTCAAATGGAAGTATTATTGTTTTTCTCTCTGAGGGTGGGGATGAGTAGGTTCGTCTTCACTTACTCCTCCATGTTTAGATTGTTCTGCCTTCAGCTGGGCCGCTCGAGCTCCTGGCCAGAACTAGGTCTTATATTTGAAGCTAGGAGCTCTTGCCCCTAGCGCACTCACAGATACCAAAAATTCTCTGACCCAGTAACCTAAATTTACACAACTTCCTAACTTTAAAAGCAGACCATTTCCACCCGTGCGCTACTGAGAAACAGTTATCTCTCTGCACCATTAGGGCAGCTTAGTCCCAATGACACCACAGGGTTTAAACTTCAAGACTCCCCTGCCCTTTGGGAGTCCAGAGACCACCAGGGCGCCATCAAGGCTCTCAGTTCCTTATTTCTTTTCATTTTCTGAAGCTCAGAGAGGTGTATCCTATTTTTGAACTATTGTGTTTTTACGTTTTTGTGTTATTGCGTTATTATGTTTTATCTATCATTTCTATGTCTGGGAGGCAGCGGAGTTGGGTGGCTTCAAAACATAAACTTACAGTCTCATTCTGACAAGCTACCCATTGTTCAAAGATCAGATGATTACTCAGGATCACCTCTCTGTCGTGGTCCACAATTATCCCTCTGCTCGGAGTGCACATCCCTGGCTCTTCTATACTAGCTCATCAGGACTCAGCTCATGACTCTATTTTTTTTTTTCAAAAATTCTTCCATAACGGCTGCACCATGTCCCCCAATCCCTTTATTTGCCTCTCATTCTCAGCAAATTGAGAACTTCTTGAGAGTAGAAGTCGAGTTGGTTATCTCTCTCTCGTTTCCTCTTAAATTTTATTATGAGTTGTTGGATCAATATTTACTGAATGAGACATCGATGGATGCCTATTTCTTTGAGTTTTAGAAAATCCAAATGCACAGGGTCTTATTTTGCCTTTCCTAAAATCTACCAGCAAGGCTAAAAATAAAAAGTGCAAGTAAAACAACTCTCCTCTTAAAGACAACCCAAACTCCTAAACCTTTATTCAGATGTCCTGAACGAGTAGAGATTTTGCCGTCTTCCAGTTCTGTGAAATCCAAAACAGTTTGTTCTCCTTGCCATTTTGAAACATAAATAGGATTTGTGGAGAAATTATGCAAAGTTTCCCTGGAAAATAAAAAGATTTCTAAAAAACCCACAGGCAAACTCATGAAAAGCCAAAATCAACTAGCTTCATTTTACATGCAGAACTTTCTACACCTCACTATAAAATAATGTGGATGATTAAATCTCATAAAAACTTAAGAAAATCAATGTACCCAGAAATATTTATGCATATATGTGTACGTATATACATACGTGTGTATGTATGTCTACACACACGAACAAGAATAGCATCTTCATGCAACCGAATAAGTGGATGAATGAGAGAATTTAAGCAATAATTATTCTTAAGATAACTGGCGCTTATATGCTATAAGTAAAAACAACTTATATTTTTCCCAACACAACTTGCTCCCAAGACCCCATGAATCTGCAACCCTGTCCTTGGAATGGCCTCCCCTATCCTGGTTAACTGGCTAAGTCTCAGCTTAAATCCCGCCTCCTCCGGGCAGTCTCTGACTCCTGGCATACCCTCATTACCCTTTCCACATCCCCATCTTAACAAGCATTGGGATTTTTTACTTCACTCGTCTGCCCTCCGTCAAGCTGTAGGCCATCTAAGGGCAAAGACCAAGTGTTTTCATCTCTGCATCCCCGCCCAGACCCGTGCTTGACACGACAGGTTGGTGATACATTTCTGACAAATGAATGAATGAATGAAACTCATGGGTAGAACTACCCTGCAATATAGTTTCGATCAAAGCACGAAGCACTAAATAGCTTCTGCTTTATCAAGAGAGCCCTCGCTAAACAATCTAAAAGAGCTTCTGCGAAAGCACTGCCATGGGGTTCAGTGTGAATACCACGGTCCTTCTAAAATTAAAGTAGGCGCCCCTCCCCTTAAAAAAATCTCGGCCATTTCACACGAGCAAATAAACACTCAAATGACATGTTTTTCTATTAAAAACTCATGGGCCTTAAATTTCTTTTTAATCACAGGCTTTAGTATTATTACACGTGTTCCATTAACAGGCATATCCAATGAATTCCCTTTCATAAACACCAGTAAGTTCAGTGCAAACCAGCCAGGTGATTAATTTATAATTCTTGACACATTAGGGAGGTGTGTTGGAGGTAAGAAGTAGGGAGTAGGACCTAGGATGGACTGCCTTTTATACCAACACTATGGACACACACGGAGAAGGGTACATGCAAACACCTGAGCACAAATACACACAGACACACACACACGGACACACACACACATGCCACCCATGAACACCCACTGTGCTGAACTGGCATTGGATCCAAATTTGACAAACCAACGCCTGAAGGCAAATAGCTGAGCCTAAACTGTTGCAGGTTCCTTTTCCCATAAAAATAATAATAATGAATAAAAATCACTGGAACTTAGCCAGAGCCTAATGCAGCATGATTTCTAAATTCAGCATCCTCCTTCTCCCACACACACACTCCCCACTTGGTGTACCACCTCCTTCTTGCCTTTCTAAGCAGGTTATTCTACCCCGAATAAAATCATTCAGTATCTACTTTGGCTCCCAATATTTAACGCTTTCTTCCCAAACCTCAGGAATAGAGAGAGATTCCCTCTGCAGGAAGGAAGAGAACTTCAGACTGGAACTGAGCAGCCACTAACTCGCTCTGTGATCTTAGGAGAGGCAATCCACCTCTCTGTGCGACACAAGTCAATTTCCATACGAGTAAATGGGGTTGGCTGTGATGATTCTCTTACCTTCTAATTTTTAATGTAGCAGTTTAGAGTATGGACTCGAAAGCCGGACTGATGGGGTTTAGATCCCAGCCCTCTATTCATCATCATCATAGATCACCGTCTCATAGGGTTATAGCGAGCATTAAATGACATATTCTGTGTAAAGTGTTTACAGGGGGACCTGGCCCATAGCAAGCCCTGTATTAGTATTATATTATACAACAATTTTTTAAATGACTTCTAGAGGTCATACCATTAACTTCTTCTATGTCGTTTCTGTATTTCAGATTAAGAGAACAATAAACGAAAGCCCAAAATTTAACACTCACTCCCGGTCACACGAGGGGACAGTTGTTCTGCCTAACCCCTGAGAACCTGTGACTCCCAGACCCTGCAGACCACTTAGGCCTGCTGCGTGCTGCTGGTGCAGCTGCAAGTGGGGACAGCAGCGGGAGGGGAGCCACCGTCAGGAAGACAGGGCGCTGGCAAAGCCAGGGAGAGCCCACACGGAGCCTTGGCCGCGCGGCTTCTGGCAGCATCCAGCCCTCTTCGTCTCTCCAGTTCATGGTCACCAAAAATCACACATAAAAAGCCCAGTGACTAAATGAATATGGAAACTGAACGGCTTTCAAAGCCCCGAGCTGCGGTCAGGCTGGGTCACCGTCCAGTCGTGCTATGGCACCCGGGATGATGAAGGCCGGTCTCGGCGACCTTCGCGGAAGCATGGAAAGGGGACGAAAACGTTATTTCAACCTCCTGAGCTCTCGATGCAGAAACCGTCACAGGATCTACGTCCAGGCCAGAAAAACAAACACGGTTCAAACTACCCAGTCTTCCGACATCCTAGTTCATAAGGAGATTTCCTCCTAAATGAGTCACTGGAAACTGCTCTTTAAAAAGCAGGGATTTATTTTTCTTTTATAAAAGTTCACATACATGGATTAGTAATAATAACAAGGGAAAAAATAACAGTAATGTAAACTGAGGCGAGAGGGTTGGACGGCAGGACGCTTCTTCTTGATCTGAGCGTCCAACAGGGACGTGTGTGACAGCACGCTCTGTCTTTATGCCCCCTCTCCTGGAGCACTGCACCGGGAGCCCGGAAGCCAGGGGTGTCGTCCCCAGAACACCCACCAAAGAGCTGTGTGTCGCCGAGAAATCCCGTAGCCACTCTGGGCCTATGTCACCGAAATCGAGGAGAACATGCGATCCACTCCGCCCTCTGTTCAGTGGTTTCAGGCCGTCATCCACCAGATGCTGCCCCTCATTGGTCGAAGCTTTTCCCATGAGATCTGAACAAGCTTGCCCATCCAGGTCTGCAGGTGCCTTCACCAGATTGCCAAGGGACTCCCAGCAGGCGTCCCCAGAAGCAGATGTGAGCCATCGCTCCATCAAGGTGGAATAAAAAACAGAGCGGAAGGGACGCCAGTAGGTACAAGAGACGCTGTCACACTAGCCCTTTAAAAATGGCAGCTCATCCGTAGAACTGTACAGCACAGCGAACCCTAACTTAAATCATGGGCTTTAGTGAATCGCAGTATATCTATACAGGTTCATCGACTGGAACCCACGTTGTAATGTAACATGTATTAACAGTAGGGAAACTGTGTAAGGGAAAGAAAGGTATATGGAAACCTGTACTTTCTGCTCAATTTATCTGTAAACTTAAAGTTTCACTAAAAATAGTAAACTGCTTTAAAACACACACACACACACACACACACACACACACACCTTTACACATGACAGCTCACACCATCTCTAATGCACCTAACACTACAGCTTGTCTTAGTCAGCTCAGGCTGCTACAACAGATTCCCCCAAACTGGGTGGCTTACACAAAGATCATTTCTTTCTCACAGGTCCGGAGGCTGGAAGTCTGAGATCGCTTTGGCCGGGGTCTGGTGTGTACCCTCTTCTGAAATTCCTTTGTATCCTCACCTGCAGCTCTGGGGTCTTCTCTTTGGAGGGCACTAATCCTATTCCTGAGGTCTCTCTCCCTCCCCCATGACCTAATTATCTTCCGAAGGCCTCATCTCCTACGCCATCGCAGTGGGGGTTAGATTTCACCATATGAATTTGGGGGGCACACAAACATTCTGTACATAACACTTATCTCGCCCACAACGTTTATTTTTATGTTTCCCATGACAGTCATGACTAGCCGATGTAGCATCATTGTACATCACTATACTCATATTTATTGTTGGTCCTCACCCCATTCACAACTTTAGAATGCAGGACCCATCGAGGCGGAGATTTCTGTCTCTTTTCTTTAGTGATATATTCTCCATGAGTACTTTTTGAATGAATGAACAAATGAATGAATGAATAATAAAGATCCTGAGTAGCCTAAACTCAGGAAATTACCAAAAGGTGGAAAATTTAACCATGAAGGCTGATTCCTTTAGGCCGCCATCCACCAGATGCCATCCTTCACTGGTCCCCTGAGACCAGCATGCATAGGACTACAACACCGGACGGGAGCGCTGACGACGAGCAGAAGCACAGAGTAAGAGGTCACATGCCGAGGGCTTACTGTGTGGAAGGCAGTGCTCTCCGTGTTCCACGTGAGCTCACACGTGCGATCGCCACAGCATCCCTGGGAAATGTCATCTCCACTGTAGCAGAGACGATGTCAGGAGTTCATGTCACGGATGCATTTTCCTCCAACACACAGGAAGGCCACGTTTTCCACCTCCGCTCCCCTGGATTCAAAAAAGGACCCTGAGCCTAGATTCTGCTTAATGGAACATAGGAAAAAAGGGATGGAGGCACCTACTCTCCGGCGTGGCTCCTCGGCGTCCACCATTCACAATCGTCCACACTCCGCATCGTCCAGCAGCGAAGTGAGAAAGAGCGCTGGATGAGTGTGGCAAGCCACTGAGAGTTGCCGTGTTACAGCAACTGGCATTGATCACCCTGGTCACCGCAACCATTGTACAGAGGAGAAAACCGAGGCGCATTGGAGGAACTTGCCCTGGTCGGTACCGGAGCTGGCATTTGAATTCAGGCAGTCGCTGTGAAGCCGTGAGCTTAACCCACTGCAAGTGCAGGATCTGGGGAGACCGAAGTCCCTTCCCTCAGTGATGTCCTCCGATACCGGGGAAGCCACAAAGCCAACATGAGGAAACATCTCATGCTTCCAAGAACTGCGGGCAGGCAGACCAGGCCGCCCAGGAACTCTGCGTCTAGGTGCAAACTACATACTTAATTTCGATACACGTGGTATATGGCATTTTCTGTTCATTAAAGGCCTCGATATAAAATTATGGTAAGAATGCTCGTCTTGTATTTCACACAGTCCCAGGAGTCCTAGGAAAGGAGATGAAGCCACCCAGCAGCACCGCATGAAACTAATTAACTGGCAGCATTCACGATCGCTCACCGCGTGACGGCTTTCCGTGCGGAGGAAAAGAAAGTGGTAGCGATGGGCAGAAGAAAACGTCTGTGGATGGAAGGAAGCGCACATCGGTCGCACCCACCCTGCCGGAAGCAGCTGGGAGGGGCGTCTCCATACCTAAGTCCGCCCATCATTCCAGCGACGCTGCAAACGAGGCTTTCCTGTCTCTGTCACACAGGTGAGGACAGTGAGGGCCCGGGAGGCGAGTAACTCCAAGGCTCCCCGCTGACACTGGGGAGAGACGGGATCGGGGCCAGCTCTGGCCGACTGCGGCCCGAGCTTTGTCACTGCAGCCTCTGGGCCCTCGACAAGGTTGTTTTTAGCTGAAAGACGTCGTCATGGGAAATGATCTTGTCGGTTATGGCGATGCTTAATTTTTTTTGCTCCATATCCCATAACTTAAACACTACGAGGTAACGTCGACAATAAATACTATAATATAAAGCCAAAACATCTTGTGTTACATGATAAGGAAACGTGAAAGAGAAGAAATGAAAGGTGTGCACAGATCTAGAGTCATAAAACAATAAGGAGGAAATACCCGTGACAGTTACAGGTTTGGCTGCTACGCCTGGTCACGTGGTCACAGCCTGGCTCCCTAAGCACCTCCTCCCACCACCCAGCCCCCCTCCTTCTGTCCTCGGCAAGCCCCTCAGCGGGTCGTGGCTCTGCGCCTGGCGGAGCAACCTCGGCCTTTATTCCTGAAGTGTCCAGGCCGCTGCCAGTCCTGCCTGGACCGTTATTGTTTTTCACGGACCTTAATCTCAGGGAATGATCATTCTCAGAGACGCCCTAAGTGACCTCCTGCGTATCAGACATGCTCGTCCTCACCTCTGCTGAGGAGGAGCAGCCCCATGTCCCTTTAAGTGGTCAGGGTCAGTCACCCCAGCCAGCTCAGGAACTCCCTTCTCTGCCTGTTGATTCAAAGTCACGAGGAGCCCACAGTGGCCGGGTGGCGGTCTCAGCTTCCATTTCAGTGGCGTCACCAGTGTCTCCTGGCAGAAGCTCTCCTCCCTCTGGAGCTGGGATACCTAGGCTAGCATAGTACAAGGTCATGGGAACAGGAAGCAACGATCTTGCTAGTGGGTCACCAGGGGTAATGGGGTGTGGTGCCCCTTCCATATCTACCCCTTGACTCCTGGACCCACGACTCCTGGTTGTCAAAGCAACAGCATCTCATACCGGATGCTGACTCAGAACACATGCAGCCTTCCGGAGAGCCTTCCAAAGCCCTGAAACAATCGCCACCCAACTGGCACTGTAAGCGTGTCTTCACAAGGTCATTCCTCTGTTCTGTCAAACCAGCCGATGCGGGACGGTGGGGAACGTGGCAAGACCGGTGACCTCCACGGTCGTGTGCCCATTGCCCGCTTCTTTTGCTGCGTAGTGAGCTCCGTGATCAGAAGCAGTGCCGTGCAGAATACTAAGATGGCGAAGGAGTTTGGGCAGAAGCGCTGCGCACAGAGAAGGCAAATCTACATCCAGAGTAAGCACCTGTCCCAGTAGGAACAAAACGCTGCCCCTTCCATGACAGAGCGGTCCAAGCTAATCGACCTGCCACCAACGCCGGCTGATCACCCTGGGGGCGGTGCCTTGCTGGGGACTCTGTTGGTCTCCGCTGCTGCTGGCAGACTGGACACTCAGTGGTGATCACAGCCAGGTCAGCCTCGGTAAGTAGGAGTCTGTGTCCCTGAGACCGTGCGCCACTCCCATCTCTGCCACCATGGCCGCGTCCTGCATGGGCCTGTTGGCAGATAACAGGAGTGCCTGGGGGAAGAGGCTGACTGGCACCCACAGAGCAGGTCGTTCCAGCTGCTTGGTTATTGAAATCCTCCTCTAATGACGTCATTTCTAGGTGACAATTCATATGGGACACAAATATCTTTACATTCTTTGCCTGTTCAGAGAGGTGTCTCCACATACATCTTCTCTGATTCCCTGGCCAGCAATTCTTTAATCATGTTCCTCCCGAGTCCCCGGCCGTCCGGCCAAACCGCTGGCCATAGCCCATGAATCAGCATATAATCACCCGTCTGGCCATTTTTCCTTCCTGGCAAAGCGAACAACCGGGTGAGCTGCTCGAAGTTCTGCCCACCGGGAGGATTTCCCTTCGACGGCCTCTCTCAGGAATGTTCCAGAAAGCGACCACAGTGCTGCAGCTGCTCACTTTCAGGAGGCCGCATTCCACGTGGCACTATCTGTAAACCAAGCCTTCTCTTCCTCCATCGGCTGATCATAGGGGACTCCTCCATGAGGCCATAGGCGCCGGCTGGAAGAGAGAGGCAGTGTGGCAGAAATGGCGACCCTGGGCAGTTGGGCCACTTCTACGTAACTTACGTGTGCTGTCGAGGCCTGCTCTGTTTGATGATAGAGTGTTGGCTGTGCACACCCAATGTTATGGTTTAGTGGGTCAGGTAACACCCAGGTCATGATTGGCAGTTCAGGTTGCCTGGTAATTTGGTGGTCCATGGTTCAGCATTCAGTCTTTACTAAGGCCCAGGAGCAAGCCAAGAGCTATTTCTCAGAAGGAGAGTAGTTATCTGTGGAGGATGGCAGAGCTTTGCTCCAAAACCCGAAGGGCTTACGCTGTGATTCACCCATAGGGGCCTCCAAAGCTCAAACAGCATCCCTCCCTGACATTGTCGGAGCTTCCGAGCCAAGCAGCAGACCCCAGCCGCCTGCACCCGATGCGGAGCCTTCTCTAATCCTGGGCCTCGCTCAAAACGAGCAGCTTTTCAGGTCATTTGGTAAATGGACCCGAGTAACACACCGAAATGAGAAATAGGTTGCTTCCAAAATTCATAAGGCATTGCGCCTCTTTTGGGGTCTTCCGATGTTGGGTCAGATGCAACAATTTATCCTTTACCTTAGAGAGACTCTCTTGACATGTCCCACCCCACTAGATGTCCGGAAATTTTGCTAAGGTAGAAGGCCCCAGAATTTTTGTCAGATTTATTTCCTACCCTCTGACATACAAAGGTCTTACCGATAAGTCTAAAATAATTGGTAGTTCCTGTCCACTGGGTCCAATCAGTACAGTGTCATCTATGTAATGGGCCGCTGTGGCATTTTGTGGGAGGGACAGGTGATTAAGATCCTCGTGAAGTAAATGAGGATGCAGAGCTAGACAGACAATATACCCCTGAGGTACCAGACAGGAAAGCTGTACTACCTACCTTGATGGCCGAGAGCAAACTGCCCTTGTAGTCTTTATTAATGGACGTCAAGGAAAAAGCATTTGCCAGATCAACAGCTGCATAATAGACGTCGGGGAATGTGTTAATTTGCTCAAGCAATGAAACTGCGTCTAGTACAGCAGATGCAATTGGCATCACCACCTGGTTAAGCTTGCGATGATCCACTGTCATTCTCCAAGATCCAGCTGTCCTCTGCACCAGCCAAACAGGTGAGTGGATTGGGGACGCGGTGGGAATTACCTCGCTGCATCTTTCTGATCCTCGATGGTGGCACGGATCTCTGCAGGAATGCAGGAATGCTTCCGCTTTACTATTTTCCTATTAGGGGCGGTTCTAATGCCTTCCACATCCCCCCTTAACAGCCTCCATTCCACAGGTCAGGAAATCCATGTGGGGACTCGGTCAGCTGGTGAGCGTATCTATCTCAATGATGCACTTGGGACTGGGGAAATAACCAGAGGCCCACGGGCCCCTCCGGGAGGTGGACTCGAGCTCAAACTCCATTGATCACCTGACCTCCTCTGCCTGGTGGATGCCAGTGATTTGGGGATCCCTTGGAGTTAGTGTTTGTTCAGAGCCAGCGTCCAGTAGTTCCTGAAAGTTCTGATATTCTGTTTTCCCCGACACACATTTACCCTGGTAAAAGGCCATAAGTCCCTCCGGCGAAGCTGCGAGAAAGACCGACGGTCTAAATTTGGGGCAGTGGACCAGGATCCTTCCTCAAGGGGACTTGCTCTCCCTTTCATTCAAGGGGTGCTGGGTCTACAAAGTAGCTCAGGTCTGAGGACCAATTGAAGGACTGACATTCTGTTTTTATGACCAAAGTTAGACCTTCATTCACCTAATCCAGAACTTTTCTGCTTTTACAGTACTTTACTAGGCTTCCTATATACGCCTCTCACTTCTAGGAGCACCATGAGCAACCAGTCAGCGCCCCGGGAGTGCACGAGTCAGACTATTCTGACTGTCGCTTTGACTCTGTTTGCCCACATGGCAACCACATCTGCCTCGCCTTTGGTGGTTAAGTACTGCCACTTGGTCCCTGTCGTCCTGGGGTTCAGTTACTCCCACTGCATTTAGATCACCCAATTCAGGGACTGCAGTCCCCAGGGAGACCCAGCCTACAAAGAGTGATCACAGAGCTCTTCAAGGATGGCAGGCCTCCCCTCACAAATGTATTTCTCTACATATTGGTCAGAGCGATGACTTCTGGACCCTCCGAGTGAGAATAAGTAGGTCTTAAATGGCATATAAACTCTAACATTCCGATCTGCCTATCTAAGCCTTTGAACCCCTCTGTCTACATGAAAGCATTTCTAATTCTCCCTCCTTTTTCATGCCCATGTTTCGGCCAACCAGCCAAACTGCGAGAGCCCCTCCTAACACCCCAAGCTACGGCACTAAACGTGAGATCTCTGCTAAGTCCACACCAATACCTTCGGCCAGATCCAGCTTTACGTTCCTTCCACCATTAACCCTTACTCTTACCATCTATTCCCACACACATTTCCCATATTTACATCTGTACAAATTAGAAAACTGAAGGCGTTCTTTATGAGTGCATCATGCCTCCTGATGGGTAACCTCTTAGGGGCCTGCTGGGGCCTGAATGCAGCTACCTGTGTGGAAGCAGAAAGGGTGGTGGGGCTGGGTGCTAAGGAGAACGTTGTTGTGTACGACGGCTGCCCCCCAGAGAGGACATGAAGGTGTCCTCAGGCAATTCAGGTTAATCCCCTCAGATGGGAATGGAGAGGCCTCTCCCACAGAGAATAGGGAGATTACTTCCCCCGGGCTGGAGAGGCTTCTTCCACAGGCAAAACACACTCTTCAGAATAGAGACGCTTAATGTCCCCAGCAGCGTCAGGGTCCTCCCACACACCCCCACCCCAACTTACAAGACCTCAATCTTTCCAAATCCACGCCCTCTCTTTAAAAGTAGACTCCCCGTGTGGCTGGGAATTCAACTTGCATTTTAGTTCCGTCTATGGCAGGATGAGAGTCTCCACTTAGTTTTCCTAAGCCTCAGCCCTGTGACGGCAGGAGCAAAGGGCGTCCTTCATGGTACATGTAGGGGCTCTTGGGTTACTCGTGCGGCACCTGAGCTGGGGATCCGAATCCCTCGCCTCGTTTTTTTCTTTCATCGCTTTGTCCAGCAACATTAGGGGCAACCAGCCAACTCCATTACACGTGTTAGTTTTCTAAAAACGTGTGAAAGTATCATATACACAGTCACCCAGGTCCTCGCTTCTTATAAATGGTGACTGGGAGTATCTGGTGCAGATATTTTGCATATTTCTATTGCCAGATCGCCGCATGGAGTATCGACTGGAAATAGAGTCATTAACATCATTAAATTTAATCATATTAAAGAGCCGATTCCAGAAACCCCAGAACCAATTCAGAAAATTTATCCTTGACCTCCCGTTCCTTGGACCACTCTTAGTACCAAAATCTGTATTAGTTAGGGTTCTCCAGAGATTTATTATAAGGAATTGGCCCAAACAGTTATGGAGTCTGAGAAGCTCGGACCCAGGAGGGCCAGGGGGGTAGCTCCAGTACAAGTCGGAAGGCCTGAGAAGCAGCAGACAAGCTTCTCAGGCATAAGTTCCAGGCCAGGGCCAAGTCCAAAGTCAGGAGAACCCTGGTGCCCCAGCTCAGACACAGTCAGAGAGAGAGAATGGTACCTTACTCTTCCTTTTGTTCTACTTAGTCTTTCAATGGTTTGGATGAGGCCCGTGCACATTGGGGAAAGCAATTCGTTTCACTCGGCCTACCGATTCAAATGTTCATTTCATCCAGAAACACCCTCACGGACACCCCGAGAATAATGTTTGACCAAACATCTGGGCGCCCCGTGATGTGGCTGAGCCGAGGCAAAATCGACCGTGGCAATGCCTGACACGCAGGAGACTGTCAAAAAGTAAATAAATGTGGTAAAAGCATCTGCCCCGCTCCATACTCGATCCCTTATCGTCAAGATCCGCTCAGTAGACCCTCTGGCTCCCGGTATCACTTCCCCGTGGTTTCACATGTCCTTCTAGAACACACGGGACCTCATCGTACATTACAGTAAGTCCTCCCTCAACGTCATTGATCGGTTCTGTGACTTGAAGCAAAAACGATATTGCATGAAACGAATTTTATCATAGGCTCATTGATGAAATCAAGAGTTAAGTTCCCAGGCACATCTCATCAGCATTATAAATAAATAACATCGAATTCTGAAACAATGCTGCACGAGGACCTGCTCTACTACGGCTGAACCAGAGCAGCATAACTATAATGACAGCCACGACCTCGTGAGTGCTCTCTATACGCCAGGGCCGTGTTCGAAGGTTCACTAGTCTATTATCTCATTTATTGTCCCAACGACCTAATTAGGACAGCATGGTACTTAGCCCTCATTTAACGTGTGGGGAAACTGAATCACAAACATGTGAACTAGAACAGCTGATACTCTGAATCCCAAGAGGTAACCTCAGAGCCCGGATGATTGACTTCTCTACTGGTCTGTCTCCAAATAGGTCTATATTCTGCTCTGCCAAGGTCAAGATTAAGGAAGGGCAAAGGCAGGTGCAGGGAGAGAGGCCAGCTCTATGCCCAGAGAGCTCTGTTCTCAGACCGGGAGTCTTAGAATAGAAGTGAAAGTTCAAGAGTGGCGAGTAACACAAAGTGAGCATGTTGCGCCCGAAAAAGGAGGGATAAGGAAGGAAACTATTGCTCTGATAAAAGAGGAAGCCGCTGAGGCCCTGATGAGTGGGGGAGCAGGAAGAACGCAAGAGGACCCTGGACAGGGGGCGACAGTTTTCCTCTGGAGGCGAGACGAGCGGAAGCTGCAGTCTCCATGGACAGCGTCTGCCACCAGCGAGACGTGGCTAGGCCCTGTCACTCACGCTGCCACGTTAGGTTTCACACCCACCTGTGGCTTTTTGTGTTATTAACTCCATTTTGTAGATGAAGAAAAGCAGGCTCTTGGAGAAGAAATTATCTGAGATTCGATGAATAATAAGTTAATTTTAAAAAAGAAAAGAAAAGAGAAAGACATCGAATCTTGCATGGTGCTCTTCTGAACAGCGTGGTATAAAAGTTCGTGTTTCAACAACCACACCTGATGCTTCTTCTCATCTGGCAGTTTAGGGAGCATGTTGGCAGTGACTCACGTCTCTGACTAACCGGCTCCCATGCAGCCGCGAGGCGGATGCCAGTGGCCACGATGCGGAAAAGCTGCAGAATGCTGGGCTGAGGGTCTTTGGCAGTATGGGTGTCAGAGCAGGGACCTCAGGGTAGCACAGTGTTGGCGACAACCCAGGAAGACAGTACGGTGTGATACCCCGAGAAGAACGTCACCTTTGGGGTCAGACAGACCCAGGTCCAAATCCCAATATCTCCACCTGCCAGCTGTGTGACTTAGGCAGAGCACATAACCTTCCAAGTCTCAGCAGCCTCGCCTGTAACATGTGGCTCGTGATGGATCCCTCACGGGGCCCCCTGAGGCCCATCCATCCTGGGTACGAAGCGTCAGGCACACAGTACACGCGCTCAAGTAGGAAATTTTATTGTAGATCATATTGTTGTTCACTCCATCACAGAGCCCGGAGCCATCTCTGTGTGTATCTTTGTCCGTTCAGGCTGCTGTAACAGAATACCGCAGACCAGGTGGCTTACAAGCAACGGAAATTTATCCCTCCCAGTTCCAGAGGCTGGAAGTCCTAGATGAAGGTGCCGGCAGATCCTGTGTCTGGTGAGGGCTCGCTTTCTAGTCGCAGATGGCAACTTCTCTTCTTGTCTTCACTTGAGGGGAGAGCAGATCTGGAAGCAAGCTCACCTGTGACTGTCACCAGAGCTCTCGTTCCAACACGGGGACTCAACCCTCATGACCTCAACTCATCCTAATCACCTCCCAAAGGCCCCAACTCCTAACACCAGCACATTGAGGAGTGAAGCTTCGACTTGGGACTTTGGAGGGCAGAAAAACATGCACTCCATTAACAGCAGGAGCTGAGGGCCCAGAATTTTGCACGTAGCCAGCACGTGTGTGTGTGTGTGTGTGTGTGTGTGTGTGTGTGTGTGTGTCTGTGCAGTGCTGCTTAGTAAAGAGCATCCACATCTGCCATCTGACTGGGCCTTGCAAGCTGGGAGGGGCCAAGGCAGGGATTATTATCACTATTTCAGGAGCGAACAGAGGCTGACGGAGGTGGAGGCAGCCACCCAAGGTCTCCCAGACAGAGGATGTAAAATGCCAAACTCTTTCTTCCAGCTCCTTATTCCAAAATCTTTCCACGGCACTTTCCCCAGAGCTGGAATCTGAGAAACCGGAGCGGCCCCACTACCCGAAGTGGGGTATTGGAAGTGGGAGGCAGAAAGAGGGAGGGGAAGAGGCGAGGGAGAGCACACCTACAGTTACCAACTCAGACAAAGGCCACTGACTTCTACGAAGTGGCGGGTTTGTTGCTTAAATGCTTAACGGGATCAGATCAGAATTCTCGCCCAGCTCTGTCACCCACCAGGGCAATGTCGCACTTTCAATGCACATGATGCCAGCTCTTTCACAGGGGTGCATGGCGAGCCCCAGTAAGGCGGTGCCGCCCTTCCCCTTCTCCAGTTCTATTTTTTGCTGCCCGTAATAAATGATCAAGAAATCAAGGTATTGGCAAAGCCCCTGATCACATCGCTGAGGGGGAGCGGGAAGCACCCCCACTTCAGATGTGGGCTCTTCCCCTTTCTGAGTGTGGACACGTTTAATCACAGAGCTGCTGCAGGCCTGGCAACCACCTCAGGTCCCTGGAACACAGCGGCCAGCAGCCCAGATGCGGGCCCTGGCCTCATGGAGCTCAGGCCCCAGTGGGAAACGCACGTGGACTGCTCGTACTGCGAGCATGTAATCAACGCCCAGCAAGTGTCACCTCTGGAGAGAAGGTCAAGGAATCAGCGAAGGAACAATTACTTGTTTCCTTTCATTACGTTCCCTCCCGCAGTCTCGATTTCTTCCTCCCATTAAGGACAGCCAGCATCACTTTAGATTTACACTGAGGACAATGGCTCATGGACCATGAGAACACAGGTGGGGGCGCCCTTCAGCCCCTGAGAAGTTTGCCCGTCTCTGCAATACAACTACAGGGCTCGCCTTGTCTCGGCCGGTCTGCTAGGTGGTTATTTCCTGCACAGGATGCTGCAATTCGCACCCCCAGTTCCAAGCTCAGTTTCTTTCTAAGTAAGTTTGAAAAGCAACTTCGATGGCAATTATTCAGAAGAAGGAAGGAAGGAAGGAAAGGAAGGGATGGAAGGAAGGGAAGGAAGGAAGGAAGAAGAAGGAAGGATGAAGAAGGAAGGGAGGAGAGGAGGCCTGGAGGGAGGGAGGGAGGAGAGGGAGAGAGAAGTGAAAGAAAGGGAGGAGGAAGAAGGAGAGAAGGAAGAGAAAGAGGGAAGGAGCGAGGGGAGAAAGCAGAGTTTTAAAGGTCAACGATATTGTAGGCCCTGCGCTAATTTTATACATATTATCTCATCTAATCCTAATAATCCAATAAAAATATGTGTTCTTATCCCACTGCACAAATGAGGAAAGTAAAGCTCAGAGAAGTTAAATGACTGGCCCCAAGTCACAGAGCAAATGAGTGGCAGAGACCGGTTCCCCACCCCCGCAGGATTAACCGAGAGAGAAGCCATTCCTCCCTGGAACCTGTCAAAACCTGTCAAACTCACAAGCCCCAAGGCAAGTGTCCTCCTGCCACTGCATTCTTGTTTGCTTGTTTGCTTGTGTGTTTGTTTGTTTGTTTGTTTGGAGATTGACACAGATACACCTATTTCTGCAGAAGCCACACCTGGGCTCATGCAACATTTTCCTGGAAAACCAGGAGAAAAGAACATTTTCGAGGGCACACACAGTGCTGGCACTGGACGTGCTTGAGAAGAATGGGTGCTTTGTGGCTGGGTCGCACCGTGGACGTAATCTCATTTTCAGCTAATCAATTCATATCCAGTAAAAAGCCTAATGTGATTCCTCATTAGCCGAGGGCCATAAAGAAGCTGGTTCGGAGGCTGCACCAAATCCCAAAATGGCTGGCACCTCCCGCTTCTGTGCGATTATCAACTACGTATATTAATCACTTTTTACCCACTGGGCAGGTGTGTGTGTGTGTGTGTGTGTTTAATGAAAAAATGGTGGGGTGGGGAGGGGAGCTCATCTTTTACTGGTGTAAAAGAAAACAAGCTGGTTTTAGTAAAATCTCATTTTTAAAAAAAGTGGGAGAAAACTAAGTAGGGGAGGGGGGAGGCTGAATCATTTTTGTCAGGTATTTAGCTGTGACCAGCAAAACAGACCATCGAGAGGGGGCCTTTCAGCAGAGGCCTGTGGGGGGGCCGTCAATGGCCCCTTTATTTGTGAAAGATGGATTATTTTAAATAAATTACAGAGCACTTTCCCTGAATAAACAGCGCCTCTGTGGCTGTGGTGTGCTGCATAGGCTTAATTGCGCCACAGAAAATCCTCAATGACTCTTGAGCCTGGGGCTGGCCTTTGAATTGGCTGATAGGACCTGAGTCTTCCTGAGTCTTCAGAACCAACACGATGTATTTCATATGAAATAGAAAAAAAAAAAAAAAACAGTACCACAGAGAAGAAAACTGTGAGCCTAATCGGGACTATACACTCATGATATTTCGGAAAACCGCAGAGATGGAAAACTCCCAACACTGCACAAGGCGGCCTCAGAAGTGAGCCATCTGCGTGTCATTTTTATTTGCGTTTGATATGCTAAATGCCCTCCATGTTTATGGTGTTGAAGCCCATTCAAACATTGCAAGGATTCTTTGGCCAAAACAAAAGGACCCTCTCCTGTCTTGGCCCTCCCAACACACACACACACACACACACACACACACACACACACACACACACACACACACACACACACACACACACCTCTCACCATACACCCTCTGACTGTCCTTTCTTTGGCCAAAAGGTCTACCGTGAGAATTGCACCTAAATAGAGATTCTTAAACCCCTTTTCAAGAATCACAGCACAATCTGACCTTGTTTTTAGAAACAGGTTAAAGTGATTTATTATGTGAGGACCCAGAGTGACTCCAGGCAGGAGTCAGGCTCACGCTGGAAGGAGGAAAGGGCATTTGAGCCCTTCCCAAGGAAGCCAGCCTCGGGTGGGGAGCCTGGACAAAGGAGATGAACAGCTCCGGCACAAGAACAGGTACCCTATGTCTTCTGGGAGGTGTGGGGAATTAATTTTGACGGCCGGAAGTGCAGAAAGTAAAATGACTCTCATTTGCTAACATCCCCCAAATTGAATTGCAATAAGCGAGCGGCTACCAGTTGCCTTGATGAATAGCAATCGAGAAAAAAATGGATATAGTCAAGCCTCACAGAAAGCACAGAATCTGGGCTTTCTCTTGAGAATTTCAACACGTACTACTTTAATAAGGGACTTACCACCCTCCCCCGGAGGTAGTTGTGAAATTCTTCCCCGAAGGTGACACAATTAATTGCATTTGCAGTTAACACAATTAAAGTGCAGCTGAAAGACCGGCCTGCACCTAATAAATCTGAAACGTTAAGAGGGATAATCGAGTTGATAAATCATCAGGTTGCAGCACCTGAGAAAGTATATAAACGTCCAGGAGCGTGGGAAAGGATGAGCAATTGATGGTGGATAACCTTACTGTCGATGTCACAGTCGTTCTGTGACCTCTTCTTATTCAATTTTGCATAGTATTGTAAAGGCTGCTTTAAAGATGTTTGTTCTGAACGTGCTGTTAACTCCCCAGGAGACGTCTGCCAGCTCCTCACACTCCGTCTGTCCATCTCCTCACACTTCTTCTGTCCATCGTCTGTCCATCGTCTGTCCATCCTGAGCTCCTAATGTCCTTTCCGTAAGTCAGTAGGGCTGAGTTAGTTATAACGATGCCTCTAGTCAAGGAACTCATAATAAGGTGGAGACGTTAAGGTGGGTACACAAGAAAAATCAATCCTTCCGAAACGGTGTCAGTCAGAAAATGTAAAATCTGGAAAATAGGTCTAATCTAGGACGAGTTTCTTAAATTCTCTAAGAATTTGATTCCTCATATAAAAATGGGGATAATACTGCCCAATTCAAAATCGAAATGTCGATAAAAAATGATACAGTGAAATCTGCCATAGTAAGTGCACAAGAGATATCTGAATTTTTTAAATTTTTTTTTTTAAGGAAAGTATGCTCAGTGACTGAGACACAAGTCTTTTTCGGAGCTCTACAGAACTAGACGATGTGGCAACAAGAGTTTGCTTCCAGGTCACAGAAGACGCTAAAGGCTACACTGTGGACTTTGTTCTGAGCGCAAAGAGGAGCCCTGGATGCGTCCTGGATTTGGTGGGCGCGACACCGGCAGAGCTGGCATCGCCGGAGAATCCGCCCTGCACAGAAGGAGCAGGTGCATGGGGCGGGGAGGCAGGTGTTTCATTGCACTGTGTAGACATGACCGTGAGAACTGGGCGGGGGGCATTTTCAGTAATGATTAAAAATATGAGAACAAGAAGTGGCAGAAGGCAAAGGACAGAGGAAAGTCAAATCCGAATTTGAAATCTGAGGCCTGGGGGGGGCGGCGATTGGAAAAACTCATTCGGCCCCTCATTTATTGAGCGATTCAAAATGCGTTTAATGAGCACTTACTATTATTGCCTGATACTGTGCTATAGAATATAAACAAGGAAGAGCTCGTATTCTATATACTCTGATGGTCACGCAAATATATACAAACTGCTACAATCACGGAAGAGCATAGAAATGAATACAAATGTGGCAGTGTTGAACTCTGAAAAGTCAGAACGAACCCCCCAGGGGGTAAGGTGATGTTAGAGCTAGAATTCCCCTAGACAGAGGAGGCAGGAACAGCATCCGAGCAGGAGGAACAGCATGCACAAGATCACAGAGAGGTACATTTGAATGTTATTTGGGGGAAACATAGTTGGATTTTATTTTGGGGAAACATAGTTGGAATGTTATTTTGGGGAAACATAGTTGGATTTTAAGTTGTATGATCAAGAAAATGAAGCTGGAGTCGTCAGTGGAGGCCAAATCATGAAGGTTCTTGTGCATCATGACAGTTTAAATTTTACCCCATAGGCCACAAAGAAGCCAGTGGAAGCTTTCAGTGTTGTAAGCAGGCTGGCGTTATTAACAAAAGTAGGGCCTTCAGATGAAGAACTAAACTCAAAAGAGAGATATTGGTTTTGATTCCAAATGAATTGAATTAGAGGGGACATCAGGTCATCCGCGTGGAAATGCTCGTTGGGTGGTTTTGGAAGTAACTCTAGTCTGTGGGGAGGTAGCCAGGTTGAAAGGCGAACTTGGAAGTTGCGGCATAGAGGTGACTGGTAAGGATTTTAGAACGGCCAGGACATCCTGGGAAAGGTGCAGAGACAGAAAGAAAGAGGATCGTGAACTGGATTCTGGAAGCAGAATTCTCAAGGCGAAGGAAGGCGAGCCAGACAGCGCATGGTAGGAGAACCACACACTGGAGCGGGAGGGAAGCCCAGGAGGAGAAAAAACCAGCAGACTCAGGAAAACGAAAGGAGAAAGACGAGGGCTAACAGAAGCAACTGAAACAGCTTACAGTTGGACGGAGCCTGCAAGACATTGACCTTGGCGAAGGAAGAGAGGCCACAAGAAAGAGAGCACGCCAGCTAGAAAACACAGTCTTTCCCTTGGGAAACTCAATATTTATCTCGAAAAGCAAGATTAATCTTTTTAAAACAGCTAATAAGAAAAGACAAGACATAACTCGCTCTATAGTGGTGCATTTCTTAGGAGCTATAGAAAATCTGCAAAGAGCAGGTTTTAATATCAGGAAAGGTTCATGGATGAGTATGACTGGCCTTGGCCTTGAAGGACAGGAAAGAACTGGCTGGGCAAACGAGACTACAATAGGCCATTCTCGCAAGAGGAAATTCCTGAGCTAAGGCCAAGAGTCAGGAATAAGTGTGGTGTTTTGACAGGACAGCCAGAAGCCCAAACTGTCGGGTAGAGAGTCTGAATTTGGAAAGAGTAGGAAACAAGACAGGATAGGTTGGAATTCGCTAGAATATGAAGGGCCTTGAAGTCAGGTAGAGAAATTTGCGTTTGTCGACCCAACCTTCAGTAGGAGCAGACAGATGAGCACATGTCTTTAGCTCCACCCAGCTCTGAGCCAGCTCATCCGCATCCATTCATTCATGCGTCCGCCTACACTCAGTCAGCGATGAGCTGGATGCCACAGATGTGAAGCCCAGGGGCTTAAGAGATCAGAACGATCGCTCCATTCTTTCTTCCACCATAATTGGAGTCCTGGCCCAGATCAAACACTGTACTAGGATTGAGATCTACTAAGCCCAGAACAAGCCATTTCGTCATCAGTAAGATTCCCCCATAACTGAGTGCCTTCTCTGTACAGCCCATACATTCTAACTAAAACCTGGCTTACTCTGAAGACACAGCTTCTTACACCTGCTCCGTGGTGGCCATTTCTCTACGGAGCCTTCTCAAGCTGGAAGGGGAGATGGTGTGCTATTTCTTCCCCCTCCCTGAAACCCCCTGCTCCCTGGAAACGCATGCCAGCAGCCCGCACCACTCAGCTGTCCCTTCCTCCAGCAGTCACTTGGACACCCCTGGGACTCCGTCTCCCTTTCCTTCCTGATACTACCTTCTGGACTATTGTCTCGCTTTCCAGAATTACTGTCGTCATTTTAGCTGTTATCCTCACAAATAACCCTTCAAACAATCCGGCCTCTCGCTTCTCTGGCCTCTCCTCCAACGATCTCGTCTTCCACCCGTCTCGGACACACTGCTCATCCTACCCCATCGTAACCACTTACTGTAACCCCCTCCCCACCTCAGTCCCGACGTCCGGCGTCACTCCTCACCTCCTTGTCCCTGCCCTCGCCTCGCGTTTACGAGGGATCCCTCTGGGGATCCTTCTCAGTTTCCCCGGTTCCCTTCCTGCCTGACTCAGATTCCACAGACTCTTGCGGAAGCCCTCGCAACCCCTTTGCTTCTCTCTTCTCTGTCGTACTCACCTGGAAAATCCCAAACCCCAATTAGATTCATTCAGCTTCTGCCCCTGGGCAGTCGAATGCGCTAGGGAAAAACGCAAAGCATAGTGACGAATCTCCCAGTAACTGTGTCATAGCCATCCCCAAACATGTCTGAAATCTGCCTGGCAAGTCCACGGCACGTCCCTCCGACGCTCACTTCCCACTCCCCCAAACAACCGACTATACCTGGTCCTTGCTTTGGAAATCCCCCAAACCTTCTCTCAAACGGTAATCTTGTAAACCAGACATGGGTGAGAATCGAGGTGAGAGTCCTCCTGAGACAAAATTCCTCTCCAGCGGTAAATCTGTGAAACCAGATAAGTTATAGGCTTTCAAAATATGACAGGAGGTCAGGCATAGGACACGTGTCCCATTCCAAAAGGGAGAAATTGTAAGGAAAATGGGATGACAGGTCCCAAGAAGTCCAAAACCTAGCGAGACCAATGCCATTGGACCTCAAGTCTTGAGAATGATCCTCTTTGGCTCGATGTTCTGCCTTCCAGACCCACTGGAGCAGCAGCCCTACCTTTGAGACTCGCTCGGGCAGTGAGCCCAGCCCTGTGGCTCTGTTAGGCAGGGGTCACGCCCCCGCAACTGCTGAAACCAAGGAGGCAGCCCCGACGACCTCTGAATCGCCACCTTTCTCTTATCTTGAAGACTGGGGCAAGTTCGCAGGTGAACAGCTCTATGATCCTGTCACGTAGAGTCTGAGACGGCCAACTACCTTCCTTCATTGTATCCCGTCTCCATCCTGTTCAGTTCAAACTGGCAGCGTGTCTGCCGGGGTGGGTAAACAAAGCTGGGGGTCACCCCCATACTAACCTCCTTATCGAATGCTGTTCGGCCACAGCCTTCATGTTCCCTGGAATATGGACAGGCTGGGACTTTTTCAAGTCTTTAAGTTCTGGTCCCTTTGCTTAACAATTCCTTCTCCGGTCCATGTCTCTCGTCTCACAGTCTATCACAGCACTCAGGAGGGACCGAGCCCTTCCTTCGACACTCCGCTTAGAAACCTGCTCAGCTGCATATCTCGTTTTATATGTCGCAAGTGCTACCTTCCACAGAACATTAGCACAGAAACACAAGCCAAGCTGCTTGTCACCTGATAATAAGGCTTGCCTTTCCTCATTGTCCAGTAACATATTCCTCACTGCCTTCTAAGATTTCACCGGGACGGCCTCTACCCTCCACATTTCCACTAACATCCTGTCCGTGGCCATTCACACATTCTCTAAGAAGATAGACGTTCTCTACACTCTCCTCTTTCCTTTCTAAGCCCTTGCCAGAATCTCCCTGAACAAGCCCTTCACGGAAATCTTGGCTTTTTCTAGCATGCACCTCAACACTTTTTCAGCCTCTACCCAGTTCCAGAGCCACATTCACATTTTAAGGTATTTATTACAACAGCACCCACTTCTTGGTACCAATTGCTGTCTTAATCGGCTTAGGATACGATAACAAATACCATAGACTGGGTAGCTTAAGCTACAGACACTTATTTATCCCAGTTCTGGAGGCTGGGAAGGCCAAGATCAAGGTGCTGGCAGATTCAGTTCTTAGTGAGGGCTCTCTTCCTCGCTTGTAGACGGCCACCTTCTTGCTGTTTGCTTATGTGGACTTTCCTTGGTGTTTGCATGTGGAATGAGATTCTGTCTTCCTCTTCTCTCGAGGGCTCTAATTCAACTCTCGTGACCTCATCTAAACCTAAATACATCGCAAAGGCCCCACCTTCAAATGATATCACATTGGGAGTTATGGCTTCAACATATGAATTTGGTCCATAACATCTTATGCCTTATTTCACTGAAAAAATAATAATAATCAAAAAAGAACTTGCACGCACCTTGTCCTAATCCACCAATCTGCTGGCACATGTACCCAAATATTCTGCCTCCTCCTCCGTTTCTAAGAATGACTTGACCATGCTCCTCACTAAGGTTAAGCTAAGCCTGGGACAATCACATGTGGTCCCAAAACACTTCCTCCAGGAGGTAAGACGGGAAGAATGGGAGGATTTGTGAGCAGAGGGAAGAGAGTGTGCAAGCACACAGATGCGCTGGGCTTGTTTGGGAAGCTGTTGGGGGCCGGCTTGATTAGAGTGTGCTGGGGCGGACAAGCAGGTCTGTCTTGTGGAGGGTGGAAGTAATCCAGGCAAAATGGGGATGCACCAGCCTTGGATGCAAGTTCCCTTCATTTTCGGCCTTAGCTCTGTCACTTACCAGCTGACTATTCAGCTGAGTTTTTTTGCACGCTGGAGAATGGGAGCTGTGTTAATCCTGTTCACTCTGATTCCTTTATCCCCAGTGCCCAGCACAGCACTCGGAAATATTGCAATAGTGTTAAAGGACACAGAATGATATCTAAAGTCACCACTCTGCACTGGACTCCAGATGCCACCCTTCACTAGCTATACGATGCGAGGCAAACTATTACTTGCCTAAGCGTTAGTTTCTTCATCCACAATAGGAGGCTAATAACAGTACTTCCTTTATAGGGTTAAAGAATGAAATTTAATAATATGTGTAAGATATTACTACAGTGCCTAACACATAGTAGGTACTCGATAAGTGCTAGTTATTAATATTATGTTTTATTTCGGAGCTCTACAATTATATTTTTTCACCAAGTGATCATTAATTTATTTCCTGTGACGCAGCTTTCATAAGCTCTACCTCTACAAGTTTGCAAGGCAAATGCTTCATATGTAGATAAGCTGAGTTTGTCACTTAACGAGTCCTCTTTCATCCTGCTTCTCCTACTGTGTTCTGCAACTTAGCCAAAGAGCGGTGGCTAAAATCAGCCCCATGTGGGTGGCAGGCTCTTGCTCAGGCCCATCCATGGAAATCAGATTTTTCCACCTCTCCTTTAGGGGACCCCTGCTGGTTTTGCCCTTGCTTTCTTCCTTTCCTTTGCTGCCTTGTCTGAGCACTAAGTCTCAGGTAGGGGTCTTGCCTTCAGCTCCACTCAAGATTCTAAGATTACTGTTTTCCTTTCTCTGACTGCTCGGTGACCGCGATGTGGCCCTTGGGGCGAAGGAGCCTGGGAGAGGGTGTGACTAGCGGGGGTCCCATGAAAATACAGAGCAGTCCATCAGGCCAGGCTCCTCGGCTCCTTCCCGCCCGCTCTCGCCGCCCCAGATATGATCATAACAGCTCAGAGCTTTAACGTGGCTTTTCATAGCGCACGTCACCCACCTCCCTAACACAGTTCTAACTGTCGAGAAGAAAAGGAGGACATTGTAAGGAGGGGGTCAGAGGAAGGAAAGGTGAGGAGAGAGGCCGTGTGGTATGGTGGACAGACTCCCGACCCATGGAGCAGGACCCAGGGATTCTCGCTGAGTTCTGATTTGAGGCAGGTCGCTCTCTGATTTGAGGCAGGTCGCTCTCTGATTTGAGGCAGGTCCCTGCTTCTTGGGCCTCGGTTTCTCCATTTGTAAAATGAGGGTCTAGGTCTAGATTGTTTTCATGTCTTTTCCAGCCTCTGAATGCTGGAAAATACTGTTTGATACCAAGCAGAACCGGAGGATGTGAATGCCTGCTTGCTTCAGGACCTACTGCTTAGAAGTAATTTAGCTTTTAACCAGCCCTGGGATTTGGACATTAGAATGAGGACACCAAGTCATGCATTTTGAACCACAGACATCTGGGTCATCTCGGTCTGCCTTGGTTGTCACTGAAACCCTCATTGTTCGGGGCTCATTCACCGCAGAGCAGCAGCTCGTCAGAGATGTTAGTAACCTCCTAATATGCCGTACACACTTAATAAATACTCATTGAATTAATAAGTGAGCACACGGAGCAGGCTGCACTAGGTTCTTTTTCATCATTTATTATTCATTCACTCACTATTTACTGAGCGATTATGATGCGCAGGAACCTGGACATATACTAGAGGAAAAACCAGACCAAGACCTTGCCCTTATGGAATTTCATTCACACAGCAAATATGTGAATGAAAGAGTGATATCTCGTTGTGTGGTGGTAAGTACCAGAGGAAAAATAAAGAAGGGTAAGGAGGTAGGGAATTAGGAGGGCCAAGGTGCCCTTTCACATGGTGTGATCGGGGTGGGACTCCTTAATAGGGTGACATTTGAGCAGAGACCTAAAAGAAATAAAGGAGCAGCCAAGGCAATATTTGAGGAGGAAATCACCTGCCAGGTCAAAGTCCCTGAGGCAGAAGTCTGCAGGTGCATTTAAGAAAGGGCATGGAGGTCTGGGTGGTTGGGGCCCAGTGAGGTAGGGACCCACAGAGGATGATGTAGGAAGGTAGTAGTGGGTGCAGATTATGGTGAGGATTTGTCTTGAACTCTAATGAAGATTGGCATCCAGGGAGATGCTTTGGAGCCGAAAAGAGATAGGCTGGGATATGTTCTAGAAGATGTGTTTTATAAACTTTTGCTGTAAGAATCGGCCAAAGTGAAGCAACGGCGTCTGCAGGGAGATCAACTAGAAAGCTAATGAAATAATCCAGGAAAAAAATGATATTGACTTCGACTATCGTGAGGTGGAGGTGGAAAGAAGGGAACAGATTTAGGACACAGACTGAAGACTGAGCCAGTTCGGTTAGCATCTACCCTGTACGACCACCTCTTCGACTGTTGCTAACTTCTTTCCCCAACTAGAACATAAGTTCCTTGAAGCACAAGGGCCCCATGTCTTATTTCTGTATAGCCACCAGATCACTGATGTATTTACTTAACAACAGGTAGGCAGGCACTAAACCTCTGTCCATTCAACTCAGTTTCACAGTTATTCATGAAGCGTCAAGCTCCAAGAAGTCAGAAAGGTCTCGAGGAAGCCAGAAGAGCTGGGTGAGAAGACTGTGCAGAGGCAAGGCTAGGCAAGGATGCATGCCAGTTTTGAGGTTTCGTGACAGACAATGCGAAGAGGTCCCTGGTGATTGCTTTCTTACGCGCTGAGCTTGAGAATACTCAGACTATGTGAGCTGAGGTTTGAGAAGAGAGGAGAATATTGGAAGCACCTATTAGAGAAAAGACGAGAAGCCTGAAAAGTGAAGCGGAATGCAGTATCTGGGCAGCACTGAGGCATCTGTTGAGGTCCATGAACATTCATTTATAATTAATTTATAGCGGCCTTGATCCATAGGCTAGAAATGACTCGACCTTGATGCATTTCAGCAGCCGGGCTAGGGGTGCAGATTGAGCAGATGATGGATACCACCCAGGGTTAGTCTGTGATATACGTGTGACAAAAATAAGTAGCGCTGTTGCATTAAAGTTAAAAAGTTGCCGGAGTGATGAACAGTGGCATCTACATAACAAGGGACAAGAGGAAAGATAAGGGCAGCAGATCGTGCAGGACAGAGAAGAGGGTCAACGTGTTGCAGGCCCCGGTCGAAGACGTAAACGAGCGAGGGACTTGGAAGAAGAGGAAGGCTGTGGTCAGACAGTGGGAGGTGTGGATTTTATGACTTCCGAGGGGGAGCAGTTCCAGAAAACGACCAAGTCCAGGGTGTAGCCGCGAGAGTAGGTGAATGACGTGACTTGGAGGAGAAGCCACTAGAGGTAAGAAAAACAAGTAACTGAGAGAACAAGGGATTGACACTCGTGTCAACACAGAAGACCTCCGGAGGAGTGGCAGGGCTTGGGAAGTACAGGGACACAGAGACAGATACCGACTCACGCAAGGTGAAGGGCTGTGTTCAGGAAGGGAGCCGATGGCAGGTACGTGCAAGGGCCAAAGAGGGTAGCAGTGGATCAGAAGGAGCACCAAAGGAGCAGAAACAGTGTTTACGAAGGGCTATTTCAGCCTGTCTGGTAATATGGCCCCTATGAGGGTCCACAGTTTGGGAAGAGCTATGGACACGTGAGGATCTGAGCCACACGTGGGTGCAGGGGCATCCCTTTCTCGGGATCAGACCATAGGAAATAAAACTTTTGAGTCACGTACATCACTACTTCACCAACCCAAATCTTCTACTGGTCTCCGGGCCACAAGGATCTGGCGGTGGGGAGGTGGGGAGAATTTAAGTGTCAGTTTTAGGTATAAACCAGGCAGCATGCAATCCGAATTCAACTTTGACAGCCGGACTGACTGGAGAGGCTGTGCTGGTAGACTCTGCGGCTCATGCATGACGTGATCAGAGGCCAGTTAGCTGGTAAACATCACTGCGTTTACCATACTAAGAACTCAGACAGGACAGGCATCAAGAGGCATGAGGGTGGCCCGGAGAAGATGGGGGAGTTGCTGGAGGGTTGATCTGAGCTTCGAAGGGCATCCGGGCTGTGTAGAAATGAAGGCGGAGGGGGACAAGTTCGAGGCACAGTGAAGACTATCACTATAGGTGGCCGAGAGCCACCAGTTAAGAGATGTACTTTTTAGAGGACTTGATGAAGTTCCCAACCATTCTCCTTGGCTTAGAGTCTTATGAAATCTCATAAAAACCTCATGGTTGAACTGAGAGAGCCTCGAGGACTAAGCTGTAGAAGAGTTCGGACTTGTGAGAAATGGGAAATCATAGGTGGTGTTTGAGCAGACGTGTGATAGAATCAAAGGGTGCTTCCAGAAGGTCTGCCTGGCAGGAGCGGTGAGAAGGATGCAGAGAAAGAATTGCAGACCGTTTAGAAGGCCACTGTGGTTGTCCAAGAGAGAGGCTCGGAAGCCTAAATGGGGAAGAGAATACTGGGCATGGGGAGAATAGAGCAGACGGGACTTTTACGGAGGTAAACACAACGGGACTTGAAAGTCAAATAAATATGAGTAATCGCCACAAAGCATGCTCACCACATTATCGGTCAAGCACTGCTGAGCATTATTCAGAGGCTCTCAGAGATTCAGGTCAACACAAAGATCTGTGACTCCAATGAAAACCAAGTCTGCTGTTTATGTCTTAAAAGAAGAAAATCAGACAGCGAAAAGGAAAATTAACCTTTCCCTCACAGAAGCTATAAACAGCATCCAAATGTGGCAGAGAACGAAACCGCTGGCCATGTGTTTAAAAGAAACATGATATTATTGGCTAACGGACACAAAACCCAACCAGGAAACAGACCCCAGTATTAAAATCCTAGCACACAGGGGTTTTGGAAAATAAAAAATAGACACAGTGGGATAGAAAGACTCTATCTGAACGGACGAGGCCAGGAGAGAGGTGATCTATTGAGCCACAGCTGAGAAGTCAGCTGGGGTGGAGGTGACCGAAACTGGGAAACAGCCACCAGAGGAAAGGTTATTGGCCACCAACGAGCAATGACACAAAAGAGATCCCAAACTGCTGTTTCAGATAGAAGCAGGAAGAACAAGAATATGATCGGTCTGGGAGTATCGTTTTCTAGACGTGAGGCCAGGCTCCTGGGCGTCTTCCGACATGCTGCTCAGTTCTGTCCTCGGCCACAGACGCTCTGTGCCACCAGAGGCGAGGGACGTGAACGTCACTCTTCATCTATACAATGAGGACAGTCGTTTCCATGTCTCGAAACTGGAAATGAAGTCAGACGAGGCGTGTGGGTGACTAGAGGACTTGTCAAAATTGACTTTTTTTTTTTTTTTAATTTCTTGAAAACAGTTGCAATGAAAGTGATTCCCATTTGGTATTTCTGACATGGTCAAATGACCTTTGGAACTGGTCTTGGTATCCGGGAAGGAACAATCGTGGGGGCCGTGACCGGTCATATAAATGAAGGGCAAAAGGAGCTGGGGAGGCGATGCTCGGGATGCTGCTGGCAGCGGTGTAACTGTCGCTGCAATGAACTGCTCCTCTTGGCAGAGAATAGTTTCCTGAGGGCGAAGACCCCATGTTCTTTTTCTTTACATCTCAAACGATGTCTAGAACAATGCCAGACACAAAACAGACTCTGCCTCATTATCCGTTGGGTGAGTGTCTATCCAGTGTTACAGGAAAATCCACTGAGTTGGGGAGCCCCGGTCCATTCTCAGCACCTAGAAGAATGCCAACCCGGGGTGGAGACGCGCAGTGACTCTTCCTTAAATAAATGAGTGAGCAGAGCTTGACATTGGTCGGCCCTGCGTTTGCTAAGCCTTTCCTTACCTCTTTGGCACGGTTAGAAGAGACGCAACACTATATGGCCCAAAGTTATATGTCAACACGATTTCTTTGCAATATCTAAGAATATCGTATAAGCGCCAGCACATGACCATAGTTCAGCGTAGCCATCGGCCCCTAGGCGTAAAGGTCAGTGGCATATTCACCCATTAGCTTTATTTCACCACCACTTGATCTGCAGGAATTATGAAGTTCCAGAGAACCAAATAATAAAGGAAAAGAATCACTTTTTCTACACGGCAGGCTCCATGCTAAGTGCCACACAGGTATTCTACCATGAAAAACTTACTACGGTCTTGTGGAGTATATACATTTTTGCCCCCATTTTACAGGTGAAGAACCTGAGACTCACAGGGGTTGAGTGATTCTCGCAGAGTGGCACAGCCCAGCCACCGGCCCACGCTCCGTAACACCTCCGTGCGTGGTGTCGGCACATTGCTCTCCATCAGTGCTTCCCAGGCTTCTCCTGTCTGCAAGGAAAGCCACAACGGCATCTTTCTCTGCCTCTGTCCTTTTATCTCTGCTGTCCTCGGTCTCTGCACCCCACCCCCCTCGATTTGCAGTTGTCCCAGCAACTCTGGGTGCAGCGACCTAGAAGATTTAGAGACACAACAGACTGCGGAGGGTCTGGCTTCAAGCCGCTGGACGGGAAGCTGCAGGTAGGATCCTGTTTCGATCATCAGCCAAGCAAATCAGCTGAAGCTGGCGCAGACAGGAACTGCTCGCCAGTCATTTCCTTAATGACTTGCTAAGTTTCCTCGCATCCTCCCAGAAAGTCACACTCTCTGCAAGGCCCTGTGGCGCCATCCTACAGCCCACACTGATAGCACCAGGATTCCCAGCCCGAAGCCAGATCCGAGTTCTCAGCCCTTTGTGGGCAGATCGTGTGTCTCCAAAGGGACCGAGGCACCTGGGGTCGCACGAAGGCCATAGCCAGACCTGAAGTTGGCAGCCAGGACTCACATGGACGAGGTCTGGGAGGTGCTTCAGTGACAGGAGCCCAGGGCATCTCTTTTAAAGCAGAGGAATCTTTATTCAAATGAAGTCTCCAATGGGGAAGGCAAGTAGTAGCAGAACTCTTGGGATTGAAGAAGGAGAGGGGTCCCAGATCTTCTCTACCTTGGTCACCCCTATGACCTCACATTGCTCCCTAAGGCGGTGTCCCAGAGTCTCTGTAGCTGCTCAGAGCAAAGCTGAAATCCTCCGATCTGGTCTACACAGCCCATTTCCTTTAGGGATAAAGAACACAGATGAAGATACGGAGAGGTCGGTGGACACAGCCAAGGTCCTACAGCTGGCAAGGGCCGGGACCAGAGCTCCTTACTCTCGACTCATGCTCAGGCGGTCACATGGCACCATCTTGGCTTCAGAGGTGAAAACATTCCCCCTTGCTGGCTAATTCTGCTTGTTCTGTTTTCAATCATCACAGGTAACATTTGTCTAAAAGCATTTTACTCTCTTCTGATGAGATCTCCGTTTACAGCCTGAGGAGAAGCATCACTGGTCACGGGCACCGAAGCGGGGGTGCGCGAGAAGGCGGCGGACGTTCACTGCGGCATTGTCCAGAAGTAACGGGCAGAGAACCCCTTCCCTTCGAACTGAAAAGAGAATGCTTAGAGGAGAGATTTTCCTTGGTCTGGAAAGCTCTCTCCTGAATGTCCAAGCATCTGCGGGGTTCCTGTTTTCTTTCAGACTATCTTCATGTGACCTTCCCGTGAGGCCATCTGACGGACGCTCCCCAGCAGTAGCGCTCCTCACCACCCCCTGATTATGTGGCTGCCTGCATTTTTCCTTTTCTACACTGTGACCCCCCTTAAGTGGAGAATTAGGGTTCCATGCATCATCACGGCACATTAAAGAGCGAGTATCGCACAAATAACTGTATGAGTTTCTAGAATACGCTCAGTTTCACCCATAGGCTGCTGACTCTGAAGCCACACTGCCTTTTATCTCATGGAATGAATTGTAGACTCTTATCCATCCTGAGTTCAAGTCCTCGCTCTGCCACCTCCCAGCTGTGCGGCCGTAGCCAGCACACTTCACCTCCCCGCCGAGACTTTCCGCATTCACCACGTGGTTACAGTAACCTGCAGCCATTGCGAAGATGAGGGATAACGAATATATAGTATCCGACTCGTGGGCACTACTCAGAAAATGACAGCGGGCGGGTTTCTTTCCCTACTAGACGATAAGCTCTTGTTCATAATTACGTCGCCAGCAACTAGCACAGTGCTCAGTAAATGTTGGTCACGGTAATGATTGCGTAACAGAGTGACTGAATGAATGAATGAATGAATGAACTAAGAAACAAATGTTCACATTGTAAGGGACCTTAACAGTCACCAACCACAACCTCCCATCCAAGTCAGAGTGTTCCCTTTAGAGCACTCCCGAAGGACGGTCACTCGTGTTGAACGGGGCAAGCTCGCCCTCTCGCTACTGCCCACGTCGGCGAAGGTTATAATTAGAAACACATCCCTGGCATTGACTAGAAATGTTACCATGGTTCACCCGCCGTCCACCCAGCTTTGCTTATTCTGACCTCCCCCACTGTGGAGCACATAGTAGGTACTCATCTTTCCTCCTCTTAATGAACATTTCCTGTCAGCCTTGTTTACTGGGCCAGGCAAAGTCTGGATTCAGGCTGAATATGTAGAGGCAGCCCCGTCATTGTGGGGCTTACGTTACAGCCAGAGACGGACATTAAACAACTAAGTGGATAAGTAATTATTTGACAGCAGTTATAACAAGCACATCGAAAGAGAAGTCCTGGGTACCACAGAGGGCGAGTAACGGGGAACCTTACTGCTGTGTAAGGAACGTCAGAGATTTGATTGAAGAAGTGTTGGGAGGGAGGGGAGGGATCAGGCAGGGAGGGGTGAGTGGTACTTTTTCATAGACTGGGAAAGTCACCTCTTAATCCTTCCTGAAAAACCCCATTTATGTTAACGCTCTTTGTCACAAATCCATGATTATTCATAGATTCATGAAAAATAAACAAGCCGAGGCTCAAGTCCTGAGCCTGTTATTTACACCTTTGGCAAATGACTCTAGTCCCCTAAGCTCGGATCACCACCACCACCCTCCCCCCCTGCCCCCGCCACCACCACCAACATGAGGAGGGTAAAAGTAGCTACTGTTCAGAACTGGTATGGAAATTAAATGTGAGAACACTTCCAGAGCCCTTAGCACAGTGTCATCACATGGTGAGCAGTCAGAAATGCATCCTTATTACTGTCATAATTAATGGCTCACGGCTTCATGTTCAGGTGAGGAAGCAGAGGTACATGGCAGTTAAAGATGTGACTAAGGTCACTCAGCTAATCGAAGGCAGAGGTGACACTCAGCCACAGGCCTCCCTGAGCCTATCCTCTGGAGAGAAAATTATATCATTTTTACATATATATTTTTAATTGCATTATCAGAAATCAAAAGTACACATAAACTAGCACGAAGGCTTTCCTTGGGGTCCAGTGTGAATTGTGGGAATTTCAGAGAGGGAGCTCTAAAATGGGAAAGAAAAAATACTTTACTCTTTGCATCATTAACTTACGGGTCTTTGGCGGGCAGCGCTGTGATCCCAGGACTGTTCTAGAAGCTGAATGGGATGCAAAGATTAAGACAGGTCTCTTTCCTCAAACATTCTATTATCTAGTTGAATCTCCCCCACCCCCACCCCGTGAAAGGCCAGCAGAACTGAGACGTGAAGGGAGCATTTTCAAACATTCTCAGTGGCCGTGGCTCAGATATTTCTGGTCACTGCTTTACAGTCAAACCTCTGCTTTTGACCAACGACTCGCCTTGGAACTCAACCATATTACTAAAACCAACAGAATAATTTCCACTTGGATGTTAGAAGCATTTCGCCTTCAATATTTCAGGACATGGAGCATCACAGGAAAGTAATTCCTCTCAACTTAATAATAACCTAGTAATAGAAACTAATTATAGGTAGGTCAAGAAACAGACGTTATGAACCAAATAAACACCTTCGTGTCAGCCAGACTTCCTGAGACTATCACACACTAAAATCTATTCATCGGCCTTTCAATAAACAGTTCTTGAGCACCTACTAATAATAGCCGGCCTTACATGGCCAGGCTCCTGTGTCAACTTCATAAGATCCCTTTGAGGTAGGTACTATTATTATCCCCACTTAAGAGATGAGAAAACCGAGGCATGGAGAGCTCGAGTAACTTCCCCGAGGCCACACGTCGAGGAAGTGGTGGCGTCAGGCCTCTCCCAGAGAGTGGGGAGTCCCTGCTCCTAGCCACGCCACTGTGTTGCTTCTGAGAAGCAAGCATTCCCCGGATGTTGTGTGAGATGCATACACAAGGAACCAGCAGTTCCTGACCTAGAGGCGTTCAGTGTCCTGACAGACCCCGGCACCAAGGGTGACGATGAGGAGACGCAGTCAGCAAATACTGAGCACTTACCAAGGGCAAGAGCCCTCCTCACGAAAACTCAGGGAGGGGTTATGGTTTGCGATAAAGCAAACAACGGGAATGAGAGAAAGGAAGGAATTTGGGGTGCTGGTAACCAGACCATGGTTGAACAGGCTGTGAGAGTTGGAGCCAGAACTCAGGGTCCACTGTGTCCATCCTGGCGTCAGACCCGCTTCCTACTGGCCCAGATGCCTGCCGTGCTACGAGGCTCACGGTGGCCAAGGGCGTCTCTAAGCGCTCCCGGACACAGATGAGACAGGGGCTTGCTCCACCTGGGGAGGACCAGGAAGGCTTCAGAGCGAAAATGCCATGCGGATGGGAGGGGGCAGGAGTGTGAGAGGACAGCGAGCGACCGAAGAGCAGACGTTCCAGACTGAGAATCAGAACAGCACGTTCACAAAAGCGCGGAGCCGTGAGAAGCCCTGCCACGCTCAGGAGCAAGAGCCAGCGCAGGGCGGCTGGGACGTGGCTTGGTGGGTGGTGGTGGGGAGCAGGAGATGAGGCTGGGAATATTTGGGGGGACCAAATATTGAGGGGCTTTTCAGAACACCCCACTTGGAGATTATACTGGAGGCCCAGGAGAGCTGATTCACAGCTGCCCACTATGTCCGAAGCTTCTAGATAAGAGATATCTAAGAATATTTTTATTGTTTGGCTCCCTTTCATCTACTTAACGAGTGCTACGCAGAAAATATTTTGCAGAGTATTTGAGAAGGGTTTTTGTTCTAGCATCATCTTCCACGTTCCTCAAGAACTATGCTATATTTACTCTTATAATCTTATAATTCTGCCTGCACAAGATACATGCTTGATGTAAGATTGCTAAAGAGGTGGGTGGGCGGTCGGGCGGACGGACGGATGTATGGATGGGTAGACGGGCGGACGGATGGATAGATGGATGGATAGGTGGGTGGATGGTGATGGGTGGATGAGTGGGTGGATGGACAGACTGATGGGTGGGTGGGTGGATGGATGGATGGATGGATGGATGGCAGAAGGGTGGGTGGGTGGATGGGTGGATGGGTGGATGTAAGTGGATGGGTTGATGGATGGATGGGTAGAAGGGTGGGTGGGTGGATGGGTGGATGGTTGGATGGATCGATGGATGAGCAAACAAGCAAGGAGTGGCACTCTATTTAGACAGAATTGCTGATAATATACATATTGAAGGTCAGCACTAAACACGTCCCTCTCTTCAGTCTCCAATGACTGAAATTCCTGTCACATGGAACAATGTATTTCATACTACAGCAAAGAATAAGATTTAAATGGCAAATACTGAGAATTCTTCAATGACTTTATGATTGATTATTGAAATAGGAATAAGTAGAAAGGAATTCATATTAAGGCGTAAAAGACTAATTCTGGATCATTTCCTGACAGGGCGTTGGGCTAGAAAGTGAGGCAGAGATCGAAGTTTGTTAACTCTTCCATTCCATCAGTGAGAAGTTCCAGAAGCTTCCATCTTCCACTAGACTTTACCTTACCATTAAAATATTCGCCTTCACTTGAGGATGCTTTCTTTCAAAATGGATTCCGGCAAAGACCTCCAGAATCTTATCCAATCATCTACCCCACCACTCCCTAACGTGAACGCCCCTCTCTATAATCAGGCCAGCCTCTACACATCAGATTCCCGCCTCACTGCCCCATCCTTATCCTTCCAGGCTCCTACAATGCCCTCCCCATCCCTCAAAATCCTTCAAAATCCTGCCTTATCTTCTCAGCAATCTGTCCCTCCCACAATGCCCACTGCAGTAGGAAGCAAAAACAAAGCCGTTTTTTACCCCCTGTCATCCTGAACTATATGTCAGATCTTGACCCCTTGGTCTAGATTATAAGTCACAGTTAACTTTGCTAATAATGATGATCATAATAATAATATCTACATTCATTCAGCATGACCTCTATCCCCCGATCCTATATTTTATACACATTATATATCATCATAAGAAGCAAAAAATTTTGTGCCCATTTTTTAGATGAATTCAAGGATCAGAAAGGGTAAAATATAAGCCAAATACATCTCCCCTTGAATTCCAGCTCTTCTAATTCCAACTCAACCCTGCTTCCCCTACTCAATGTAGCACTGGATGATGATGACATCCTGCTTTATCTGGACGTTATATTTAACGGTAGCTCGATTTGCACAAAACTTCTATCAGTGCTTTTTATAACAGCTATAGAGTATTTCAAAGAAAATATATGTATCAAGTTTACTTAACCCTTATTACTGGATATATAGTTTGCAGCTTTGTTTTTAAAATTTTAAGGAAGAGAGCCATGAAAAAAAATTATAGATTTTTTTCCCTATATTGGATTATTTCCTTATAATAAATTCCCAGTAACATACATTTAATGACTCGTGAAATATATTATCAGCGCAAAGGCATGCACCAAGGTACACTGTTGCCAACAATGCATACACAGCGCCAAGTCATAGCACCCATCAGTAAAGGGCGCGATCATTTTACTTTCCTATAACTGGTGAAGCCAAACATTGTCTACTAATCTACCTGCTGTGAATTATCTCATCTAGTCTTTGGTATTTTTACTCATTAGTAGTAGTTCTTCATAACATAGTATAAATTCTGTGCTGGGCAGACCGTCTGTGTCAGACCTAAATTCGTTCTGCTAATTATACTCATTTGGCAACAAATACTTGATGATCACACATGATGTGTCACCGTGCTGGCATTGGGGACACCCGAATGAAAGACATGGCTTCAAGGAAGCCAGAGACTACACAGACGGGGCTGATGGTTAGCCCTGGAAGATGAACCCTGAATTCCAACTACGAGACACCTCTACCCAAAATGGGAAGATGGAGCTTGGGAAGGATCATGCTTTGGAAGTGGTGAAGCATCCAGGGAGCATTCTGGGCCTTCGGAAGAGGCAGAGGAAGGAGAGATCCAGGGCATCTCTGTGGACAAGGCTTGAGCTGGGCCTGTGGGATTTGGGGAGAAGCAGAGAGGTGGGACTTCTGGCTAAGGTGGGACTTGTGGCTTGAAGCCCAGAGCTGACCTCACAGCTGCAAAAGCAAGTTCACGAGCAGAGGGGGCTGGGGCACCTGGGAAGTGTTTGCTGCATGGAGACCCATGAGATATTTATTCACTGAGCAGTCCGGCCACGGTCATGGGGGTCCATGAGAGCAAGACCATGCAGATGCAAGTGGACATTTCTTTTCCAGAAGTTTCTCTTGTGAAGGCAGCAAAGCTGACCGTCTGTTTAACCAGCCAGTGAAGGGCCTATTAATTTCTGAGCTTACTGTTCTCAGTGCAACAAATACACTTTCTCCCCCAAGGCCTGGCTGCTTGGACCCAGGAACTGAACAAGATCCGTTTCCTGAGTCAGGGAAGGGTCTTACAAAGACACGAGGATAAACTGCCACAGCTTTGAAGTCCTTTGTGAAGTGGGTGAGTCACAGAGATGTTCGACTTCCTCCCAGCTGTGTGAGCCCCAGGCAGTCACCCTGGCCTGAGCCAGTAGAGCCTCCCTAGTGGATGGGGGCGATTCCGTTAAGTAATTCCAACTCGTGTCTGCGTGGCTCTGGGTGGCTCGATGACGACGTGGGCTTCCTTCAGTCCAGCCTGAGAGTCCCCTCTGAGCCCCGGAAGGGAATCTTTCTTCATCGTCTGCCATCCCTAGTATCAGTCAGAAGAGATCTCAAACAAAGGAGATGATCCAGTGTCACGATGATAGGCACCGAAGGGTTATCCAATAGCGATGACAGTGAATTCTCTGGAATTAATGGGAAGATTGTTCCCTAGCCACCAAAACAAGGCTCCGGAGAGGCTAACGCAGACTTTTAAGATCCGAATGACCTGTCTTCAGTGGACTGACTGCTCAATGACTGGCCTAAAGGACTTACTTTAGAAGATCCCTCACCCATCACTTGGCCACCAGGCAGGCCTTAGGGACAAGAGTCGAGGGAGCATAAGCAAACCCTGGGGCACCAACTGAGCACCAGACTCTAGCCCAGCTCCGGGCGTCTGGACACAGCGACAGACCTGATGCTGAAGCCCAAGAACCCCCAAGCCCTCTGAGCCAGCCACATGGCCCCCTTCGGCGTCCCCAAACACACTGTCCACCCCCAGGCCTTTGCACCACTAGCTGCTCCCACCACCTGAAATGCTCTTTCCCTGGACATCCACACGGCTCCCTCTTTCACTTCATCCGGGTGCTACTTCGATGCTGCCTCCTCCGAGCAGTCTTCCCTGACCACCGTGTATAAAACAGCACTCTCGCTCTTCCCCTTAGCATGCTGGACTTTCTTCCTAGCACCATTACCACCTGAAATACTAACGATGATTAAGCTCCTGAGGCCAGCGACCCGCCTTCCCTGTCTGCTGTGATTCGCCGAGCACCTAGAACAGAGCTTGGCATATAGTAAACTTTCCATAACTATTTATTGAGTAAGTCAACCCACTTTTCATAAGAGCTCTGAGGAGTCCCACAAGGCTGGTCCTTGAACCCTACTTTGTAAGCTGCCAGCCTTATACCCTGGATCCTCGAGACAAAATTTACTCCTTCGAGTCTCTCAGTCTCTCACTGTTCTTCTCCGCTCTGGAGCCCCAGAGGAGAACTTAGCTACATTCCAGGTCCCGGGAGAAGACGACACACCGACCTCACCCAAAGCTCTCAGAAAACTGCACATCAGAGAGTTCGGTGGCTTGCCCGACATCACACAGGGGCACGTGGGTGGCGGCCAGGACGAAGGGCCAGGTTCCCTGATTCTGCCTGCATCGCTCCATCCAACACACCACCCTCTCTCCCTTAGCTGTAAAGTTGACCAAATTGAAAAAGAAAGGCATGTGCACTGCTTATGGGAAAAGCAGCTTTTTCAACGGAGCCGGACAAATTTAAGGAGGAAGGCCCAAGATGAACGAGGAAGAAACAAACGCAAGGCCTTGCCATCACAGTCCATTGTAGAATGGACGCCCTGTTAACAGAGAGGCTCAGGTGGCCCCAATCTCTGCAGCTCCTGGACAGCCTGTCCCAGGCCTTGCCAATCCCAGGGCGCCACAAGCAAACCACAGCGACCGCGGCCAGCGGAACCGACCACATCCGGCCTGACATGGGTCCGAACACGTGCAGCAGGAACGAAAGAAAAAATGGCAAGGGGGTCGGGGAAGGAAAAGGGAAGGCTCCAGCAGAGGGAGGCCGGTTAGGAAATCAGCCAAGGGGATGACGGATGCAAGCGCGCATAATAGACATGAAAACCTGGCAAAGAAAAAAAAAAAAACGGCAAAGAAAAGCAAGCTGGTGAAAAATAAACGTGGTCCAAAAACACAACAAAACATTTTTTAAAAGTTTATTTTACATAGAATTAATGACAGGAAAACCCCATAAACGTGGCGCAAAATGTTTAATGCCCCATTGAATGCCAACATTATGCCATTCATCTGTCCTTGCAGGTGTATTATTTCTAGTCCCCGGGATGAAAAAAAAAAGTTGCTTTCCACATCTTTTACAGAACTTAAAAATACATATTGCCAGGGCTTTATTGCCAAAGTTCCTGCTTTCTTCCAGAACCCACAATAACTAATCATGTTACTGCCACCAAGTCTAGAAACTGGAATTAATAGTTGGTGGGAGTGTTTGCTTCCATCCTGTGAGGGAATCTTTGCTTTAACGACCCTCAGAGTTAGTGATTTCTCCTAAATATTTATTTCTCCCTGAGGGAAAGATTTCTCTAAGAACTTTCTCTCTGCCCTGAATATTCACAATTCTTGATCTGTTTTTCTTCTATTTGTCCACTTAAAGTTTTTGCTGGAATCAATTTTATTAATTTCCTTCTGAAAATCAGCAAGTCAGAGTAAATCACAGGGAGCTTTGCCTCTTCACCAGGTGAATCGGCTCCTTCCCTTTCTCGGTTTTTCTTTCAGCGCCGGTCAACGGTGCCCAGATTTGCTCAGTTTTTCTCCAGAACTTCCCTTCAAGTTTAAAAAAAAAAAAAAATTTAAAGAAGAGAGAGGTAGAAAAAGAAATAAGAAGGGAGGAAGGAAGGGAGGGAGGGACGGAGGGAAGGAGGAAGGGAGGGAGGAAAAATTTAAACTAAACTTAAAAATTATTACAATTTAAATATCGCGATCAACAGCTATGCCTCCATCATTTCTGAAAATGATGCCCCCTTTAAGATTCAGACGACTTCTTTCACAATAAAAGAAATTATCCAACATCGCCTTAGAATCTCTCTGATCCATTATCAAATTGACTGTTATGGAGAAAACTCTGGTGTAATCAGCCTTCTGCAACGATTCCTGTTCAAATTACTGTATTGACTAGGCTACCGTCGAATTCATGTTTCGAAGCCAGCAGCAACCGCCAGCTGTATGGTTCCGTGAGCTTGGGTACGTCACTTAAACTTTCTGCATCTACGAGTCCCTCCTCTACAAGATGACTGTCTCTGAGATCCTTTGAAATTGTAATATTCTGCTTGTATACTGTTTCTCAGATCTATGACTTTCGTTTAAAAATATTCTGAAATTATCCAGGGACTCTACCTCACAATTTAAGAAGGAAGACAAATAAAATAAAATTTTAAAGTAAAGGCTTTACCAGCCATAGAATCTGTTTCCAGAACCTGAACCCGGAGACGCATCCCGAGGCACTCTGCAGCCTTGGGGGTCCTCGCCGGCCGCTCCGCTGGCAGCCGGCTCCTTAACTGTTACCCCTCGTTTGCACAAAGACCTTGAGACCCCTCAGGGCGAAGGGCAAGTGCAAAGCGTCCTATCCCACTGGCGGTTAGGAGTCCAGATCTCAGGCCGAGAGGAAAGGCCGACTCCTTCATCCCATCCTGGCGACGGGAAAGGAGTCATCGGGGGTTAAGTGACTTGTACGACTGGACAGGACGAGCCAGCGTCCGCGACGGGATTCGGGACACCGAGCCCTCGCCTCTTCAGCCGGCGTTCAGTCGTCCCGGCCACACTTCTTCCCTGAAAGCGTTTCAATCTGGCATGATCCACAAATATGGTGGTTTTCACATCATGATCGAGATTATTTTTCCGTTGTGAATAATAAAAGCAGAGTAAGCCGTTCGTGGCTTCAGCATGCTCCCCTTCCAGTCTTCCTTGTGTATTCCTCAGGCTTTCAACCGATTTTATTTCGCGATGTCAGTTTTTAACACGTTTGCGTAATTCTGCATTTTATTTCGGGATTCTCTGTCATAACCATTCATCTCCTCCCCCCTGCCCCCCACCCCGGCTAAGTTGTTGAAAAAGAAAACTGTGTTTGCAGGTCAGTCCAATCCTACAATTTAAAAGCTGGCAGGATCTGTCTTCCTTTGCTCCCCAAGGAGGATTAATTTGCTTCTTTTTCATTCTCAAAGTTTTATGATTCCAAATAAAGGATATAATGGTGCCATTGAGAGTTGGGGAAATGTGGAAGATAAATAGTCTATGTGGGAACTGCTTAAAATGAGAATCGAAGTTTTGGGGAAGGAGGTGGGAGGAGCAGAGACGGGTTTTATCATGTGAGTGTGGCCTATTAACGATAAAGGAAATTTCCTCCTTCTAATGAGTCCTGCCTTTATAGACTGAAGCGAGGGCGAATGGTTCCATTTGTGTCATAAATGTAAAGAAGCTGAAATCGTACTCCCAAGAATGTAATATGTTTAATTTTGAAGTTGGGGGAGCAGCCATTAAAACGTACGTTTTTTTTCTGGGACCTGCAACACAGAGTCTGGGCTCTTAATCTTGCTTTCGTTGCCTGAACACTGACACATTTAAGAAACATGCTAAACTCATCTGCAGGAAACTAACCGAGCGCAGGAAGTAATCTGAATAAATTCTTTTGGGTGAGTTCACCCTAACTGGCTCCCAGCGAGTAGAGCCATCTGTAGGATGATCCATTAATACCACTCAGTCAAGAACCCGGCTCGTCATCAAAGAGCTCTTCTTAAAGGCCCTTTGGAATTTGACAAAATACACCGGGCAAACGTTGCTAACCTCCAGGAGCTACTACTTAAGGTCGATGCGGTAGACATTATTGACTAGGCACTGTGTGCACAGCTCCGTGCAGAAGCAGAGCTGACCAGGCCGGCGTCCTGCCCTCGCAAAGCTCACAGGCGGTGGGAGAGGAGGAGCAGGTCCCGTTCGTCTACGGTCACACTCGGAGTCCAGGACCCCAGGAGAGGTTTATTCTGCTGCATAGTGTCGCAGCACAGCCTACATCTGAACTGGCCCTAAAAATATGAGACACAGCACGATGCGATGCACATCTGATCACACGGCGCCATCGCTCACCCAATCCTTCGGCTTCTCCCCCGACCTTGAATTGAATCCCAGTCCCTTAACCATGACCTTCAGAGCCCAGTGCATTTGGTCCTCCCTAGTTCCATGACCGTATCTCCTACAGGCCCCCTTGGCTCACGCCTTTCCTGCCTCCCAGGCCTCCTGGTGTTTCTCAAACCAATTCCAATCTGAACCTGCCCTTGGCTGCCTCTCCAAATGGAGCATCTGCCTACAAACCACATCCCGCCCCCCCAACCCCCAACATCTCAGCTCGGGGCTCCGTCCTCAGCGAGCCCTTCCCTGACCACCCCACTAAAATCAGGCCCCCTCCGCACCTGCTCTCCTCCCCATC
>NW_024349804.1:8932048-8946257 GCF_902729225.1 Pteropus medius | reverse complement strand
CTCAGCGAGCCCTTCCCTGACCACCCCACTAAAATCAGGCCCCCTCCGCACCCGCTCTCCTCCCCATCAGCCTGTGTCACTTCCTTCAAAGACTTCATCACTCATGACATATATCAATCTTCGTTAACTGATTTACTTATTTATTATCTGTTTCTCCCCCCAAAGTGTCAACTCCACAAGAACTAGGAGCTTCCTGAGTTCTTCACTGCAGTATCCCCTGTTAAAATTAGGTGAATGAATGAATCAATCAGTAAATCAATGAAAGTAAAAGATCAAAGACAGGTCATTTTAGCAGGGTGGGGGATGGGGAGCAACACACAAGACGAAGGGGTGAAGTTTGGGTGGAGAGAGCGTTTCGGTGCTTGCTGGGGACCGACAAAAATGTGACTCAGTAGGTGGGCTGTGGCCTTGAACCTATGATTCACACTCTTGACTTTCAGACACTTGGCCCCTAAGAATCAAAGTTCGAGATAGCGAAGAATTCGAGGTCTCTGCCTAACCTTCATATCCCTCAAAATTCACACCACTGATGAAGTGCACACATCTCACCCTTAAACATGTGCTGAAACGCTGCTCCCTCCAGCATGGATGCCCGATTTCTGGTGCCAGCTTTTACAACATTCTCACGGGGAAAGAGACCTCTGACACACTCGGAGTGAGAAGAACCACTCGCTCCTAAGCACGAGCTAGAGAGGCCATAACGTTAAAATGTATGCTTTCTGTCCTCTGCTCCGTGGGCGACAAGTCTATCTTTAAGTGTATCCAAAACTGTCAGCTGTCACATTTGGGGGCAGACATCTAGCCGGGGCCGCCCCGCAAAGGTGGGTATATTATCAGAAGGCCATCGCGGAGCACTTAATGGACCTGTACTCCTAAGTAAACACGGCGGGGGGATGCGGGGAGCCGCCTCACGTCTTGGTTGTTTGTGTGTTCCTGTCAGACTAGTCAATTTCATTGGCCTGTGACACTGTTACATTTACTTCCTGGAATATGAGATTGCACAGATCTGCCTTCCTGGGCACTGGTGGCTAAAGCAGGAACCGTTGAATGAACCGCAAGTCAGATCCTGTATATAAAGTCCCCATCACGGGGCGATGGCCGGGCCTTCACTCGGCGCAGGAAGATTTACCTTCCCTGGGTGAGCCCGTGACCCCGGGACCCCTCACCCTCCTTTCACACCAATAACAACGTCATCTGGTTCCCTAAAGGACCCACAGGTCTTATTCGAGGCCCCTTCAGATCTGGAGCCGGATGATTCTCCAAGTGCCCAAATGACTTTTTAATTGCCCTGGTCACAGTTAACGGTCACTTTAACTCTTTCCAGGAAAGCCGACAGTTCCGTGAAGACAGGCTGAACCAGGAAGAACGCATGATCAGCGCTCTCGACAACCGGGTCCCAACACCTGGCCAGCTCGAGAGCACTGGATTCGCGTCACCACGGTCCCTTAGCCCCATGAGCTTAGAAGGATGCAAAGAATGAGCAGCTCTCCCACGAGATGGTCTCCCAGCCATCCTGGCTTCTGCCACGCCCCCAGTATAGCTCCCCCATTATAGACGCCCCCCATTGGCTTTAAGTTTTTGTGCCCCCTCCCACCCTTTAAAATAAAACTACACCTGTTTGGGGTTACCTGTCACTGCATCTTAATGCAAAAAAATCTGTCCAAGTTTAGGTATCGGAAGAGGTGGACCAGAGCCCACTAATATCCTTCAGACCCAGTGGGCCTGAGCCTACGAGAACCTTTGCAACATCCCTCTCTTCTCTTCCCTCTGGGGGGAACCCCAGTTCTCACCCCCAGAACGGCCGTAACAGCTTTAGCGGGTCTTGCCACAAGCGTATTAGATACACCTGCACCGTCCAGTTCTTTACTTGTGTGTCCATGCCGTCCGGTCCAGCAGGAAAGGAGGCCACCTCCCCGTGTCCAACTATCCACGTTATCGACTCACAAACTTCTCATTTTCGTGAGGACTCCTTCCTTAGAGGAGGCTGTCCTAAGAGTCTGTCCCCTAAAGGAGGACAAGAGCGGCCCCTCCAGGGGGAGTCCTGAGTGAGGGGACCTGCAGGTTCAGGCCTGGAGGGTCAGAGTCTTTTGTTCCCTTTGATGAGCTTTGCCTGGGATTATGCTTTGTCTCCACGGCGGGCACGCGAACCCCCACGGAAGAGGTGATGCCACTCACACGCGGGGGTCCCTCCCTATCCGCCCTCACACTTTTTGCAGTTTTAGTTTCCCCATGGTCAACCATGGCCCAAAAATATGAGATGGAACATTCCAGAAATAAACGATTCGTAAGTTTTAAATTGCATGTCGCTCCGAGGAGAGTGACGAAATCTCACATCGTTCTGCTCTGTCCCGCCCAGGGCGTGAATCGCGCCTTTGTGCAGTGTATCCGGGCCGTATGTGCGGCATAACGGGATATTCTGAGGGAGGGAGAGGGAGACCACATTCGCGTAACTTTTATTACAGTAAAATGGCATAATTGTTCTATTTCGTTATTCGTTGTTGTTCATCTCTTACTGTGCCCAATTTATAAATGTTTGTATAGGAGAAAAGCATAGCACATATAGGATTCAGTATCATCCACGGTTTCAGGCATCCACTAGGGGGTCTTGGAATTTATCCCCTGTGGATGATGGAGGATGACCGTAAGAAACTCAAGATGCCGGCTCCCACTTTTCTCTTGAAACACAGCCTCCAAGCCTACGGGTCTTTATCCCTATTTCCAAGAGAGCAGTCTTTCTCTTCTTACAGAGAAAATGAGAGCATAAGCGTATAGTAAAAGGCATCTGACCCTTAGCTCCCTTTGGCGGGTAGCAGAGAATGGTGGGGATCTGGGTGAGCTGGAGAGCACTTCTCCGCTTCAAACTCAGCAGACGCCATTCGGTTCCGGCCAATTCATACCAAATAGGAATTTAAGAAGCCCCAACCCCATTTTTAGGAGAAAGCTCCAGATTTACAGATGTTACTTTAAATCTAAAAACAGACAAAAAACATGGGTCAGTGTGCAACTGTTGCCCCAGAAGATGACCTTAGGGTATGAATTTGAGTTAATGTTTCCTAAAATATGTTTAATAATATTACGAACTTCTTAGATGCTTTAGATTCCATGGTCCTATAAGTTTGGGGGGAAAAGCGATCTAAATAATGGCGAACAAATCCTTCATCTTTTCTAATGGGCACTGTGAATTCCAGGGAGGGGTATGAAGAGGACAAATTTTCCTGAGCATCGATGACCATGAGACCTTTTCTTTAAGACGGTCAAGGGCCTGGGGAGCCACAGAACAAGCTTGGGGGTACTAGCCCAGGGAAAGGAGATCTCAGAAGCTGCCCACACTGCTCGCATTGCTGACCTCAGGCCAGGGGTACAGAAGAAGGCTTGGGGGTCCATGTAAAGCCCAGTCCAGCTCTGGGCTTTACTGAGGTGTGGGGACAAGGCCTTTCCTGGTAATAAGGCATTCGTTTGCGGGGCCTCGTGTGGGGGCCTCGCGGTTTGACCCGGGTCGGTCCTGCCTTCCAAGCACAATGAACATTCGATATGGGGGAAACAGAGATGCAGAGACACGTGCCTCTTTCTGGAACACTTCCAGTGTGAGAGAGAGGTAATGGTGCAGACAGAAACACGCAGAAAGGCAAGACAGTTGCTTTAACCAGGTCTGCACGGAGCGCTCTAGGAATAACAGAGGAGCACCCAGAGTTGAGAATTAAGAAAGACTTCAAGAGCTTGCCAGACAGGCAAGGGCGACAGCGTTCCAGGCAGAGATATGTCATACACCAGGGCTTCTCAACTGGGGGCAGTTTTGCTCCCACAGGGGCTATCTATTTGGCAGGATCTGGATACATTCTTGTCATAATGGAGAGGGGTGGATCTTCTCCGGGCATCTACTGGGCAGAGAGCAGGAATGCTGCTAAATATCCTGCGATGCGCAGAGCGACCCTCACAAGCAAGCTGCATCCATCCCAGACGTCGACAGAGCTGAGGCTAAGAAGCTCTGACACAGGCGAGACAGAGAGGCGTGAGGATGGGTTATCCTGCAGATCTGCAAGTGTCTGGTGCTGCTGAATGGGGCTCAGAGGGCCCCGTCGCCCTCTCCCAGATCATAAACTCCTCGAAAGCACTGACTCGCCCTATTGGTGTTTATCTATCCAGGACTAGACTGTGGTCAGTACAAGATGAATGAACAAAAGGAGTTTCCCAAGGAAAAATGGTGATAAGAATCATGCACGGAACACAGGTGTATTAAGTTCCTGTGGCAGCCATAATGAGTTACCATGACTTGGTGGCTAAAAACAACAGAAATGCATTCTCTTCCAGTTCTGGAGACCAGTGGTCTGAAATCAAGATGTTGGAAGGATTGACTCCTTGTGGAGGCTCTGAGGGTGAACACTTCCTTGTCTCTTCTGGTGTGTTGGTTGGCTTGTAGACGCAGAATTCCAATTTCCGCCTCCATCTTTCTATGGATCTTACTTGGCCTTCTCCTCTACGTCTCTTCTTCTGTCTCTTACGGGGACATATGTCACTGGATTTAGGGCCCACTTAGTTAATCCAAGATGATGTCATATCAAGGTCCTTAACTTAATTACCTCTGCAAAGACCTTTGTCTTCCAAATAAGGTCACAGTCACCGGTACTAGGAGTTAGGACTTCAACAAGCTTTGCGGGTGGGGGGCACCATTCAAGGCACCCCCACAAGGGGCCATGCACCTGGAAGGCAGACAAGGGAAACACACAGAGGAAGAGGAGAATCACTCCTCCACCTGGGTCATAATTTCTGACAGAGCTGGCCACTTCTGATTCTCCCTTCCATAAGACAGCAAGATAAAATGTCGGGGGCATTTCTTTTTGAAGCACAAAATATTTGTGTAAAGAATAGATGAGTATAAAATATTTACTATGCTAAAAGAGTCCGTCAAAAAAAAGAAAAAAAAAGCTCAGGGGAGTCAACAAAAGTTCCACCTTATTCACTTGATCTCCCTAGATTTCGAGTCTCTGAAATCTGCTCTGGGCAAAGATCCCATCTGTGCCGTTGGCAGAAAGGCTCATTTTCCTGGGAGTAGAGAGTAAAACTTGAAACGCTCTCTAAGAAGCTCTAGATGCCACAAAGTAGCTCAGTCTGAGCCCAGTCCCCAAAAGAAGGAACAGTGGGGCTCTGTTTTAAAATTGGCCCTGTCACCGTAAATTATTCCCACTTCTTGTCTCGACACGACCTCTCGAAAGCCTGCTGGTCAGACGTGGTTGCATCAAAGCTGCACTGGTGTGAGAGGGGCATATTTTAAAATGACAGATCTAAAGAAGCAAGCCCTCAGTACTCTAAATGAATATATTATTTTAAGGATGAAAATGACTTCTGGAATACCCCGCGATCCAGCCTTTCTCCATGAATCTCACGTAGTGCATTCTCCGCGGATCTGAGGCCCTGGTCTCGGAGTGAGCACGTGTGTCCCGCAGCCATGTCGGAAAGAGAATCGAGACCAGGGCCGCAGAGGGCGGGGGACCGGGGGTGCCTTCGCAGCGACTGCACGGTCACATCGTCAGAGCCAGCACGATTTTAGAGGAGGGAAGATGACCGGCCGACTTAAGCGAGCCCCCACAGACCTCTCGGTGGCAAAGGTGGGGCTCCCCCATTTTATACAAGCGCTCTGGCTCCCCGTTTTTCCGCGAGACTGCAGGCTGGCTGGGGAGGTGTTCCCTCTGAAGGGCTTTTGATGTAATAATACTTAATACTCCTTTTTGAAACAGTTTCCTCTTTTTCTGAATATTTTCATGGGACTGTAACCCATTTGTACATAAAATTGGTTGGAAGTGACATGTTGAAAAGTCCGGCAAACACTCCAGCGTGCTCTATTTTCAAGGAATATAAAATTGGACTCTGTCTGACACCTTGAGTGCTCTTGTGAAAACAGAATGTCACATCTCAAAGGGTTATTCTTGATAGTTTAAAAAAAAAAATTAAAATAAAATAAACAGACCTCTCTAGGCAAACAGCCCCTTTGTACTCCAGTTTCCATGGAGACGCTGGCAATTGTACTTTGCATGGTATGATCTTTTTCGCTTGGTTTTTAAAAGTCTGGTTTAGGCAGCTGACTTACAGACCTTCAAAATTCAGGAAAGTATCTTTATCGAGACAGCTCATGATACTGCGGTAAAGCTTATTGAGAACACTCGTGCTGGAGGCCTAGCTGAAGGAAGGAAGACGTGTAACTGTGGTACCCGTGGGGGGACTTGGTCCTTGATTTGTCCTGAGCAACACCGTTACGATCGTCCTTTTTATCCAATGTCCCCAGTTTGAAAATTCCTGGATTTAAAAGACCAAACATATACTGTTTGGAATCTTCCTTACAGAAGAATTCTCAGTAACATATGTCAATACTCCCTTCTCCGGGAGATGAAGCTTAACCTCCTTCCCCTTGAGGGTGGCTAGACTTAGTGACCCACCTCCAAAGATTAGAATATGGAGAGAAATTAATCATAACTTTATAGTGAAGAAACCTGGGGGACATTCCCTTGACCAAGTGATGAGTGTACTTTACCTCTGTAGAATTCTTCCCCAAACACGAAACCCCAATCTAATCGTGGAAAAAAAGAAAAACATCAAATGAACTCAACTGAGAGACATTCTATAAAATATGTGACCAGTAATCCTCAATGCTGTCAAGATCATAAAAACAAGAAAAGTGAGAGGCTGTCATAGGTCAGAGGAGACTAAGGAGACTAAATGACTAAATAAAATCAAATTCCTGGATTCGATCCTGTAGCATGAAAAAAAGACACTATAGGAAAACTTAATTCTAAATAAAATCTGTAGTTTAACGAATAGTATTAAACCCACGTAAATGACTCAGTTTTGACAAATGTTCCATGTCGACCTGTTAGGGACAGGGAAAGATGAGCGACAAGTATATGGGAACTCTCTGTGCTGTCTTTAAAACTTTCCTAAATGTAAAATTATTTTAAAATTAAAAAATATATCTTTAAATAAATTTGCACACTTTCAAAAAAGAAAGGATCAAATAAAAAAAAAAATAAGAGAAAGTGCCATTATTTTATGAAATGAGGTGGACTCATCGCAAGGTGTCAATATTGACACAGGATTAGAAAAGCAGAAAATAAAGACAAAGGCAGAGATAATGGCGCTGGATAACGCAGTCTGAATCCCGTGGGAAAATCAGAGTTGGCGAAGACTCCAAAACCAACAGGCAGATTGTTTCCCACCGCCTGGGAAGTGGGGTCTTAGACTACGATTGCAATCATAGCCTTAGAGGAAGCTTTGTAAAAAGGCATCCTCCTGGGCTCCACCTTCTTCATTCTAAATCAATAGATAGGAGCTTGGACCCAACTGTGCACATCTCACAGAGAAATCATCGCTCCTCCATGGTGAAGCACACAGACTCTGAAAGATGTGTCGTCTCTTTCTACTCCCTTTGAATCTTAGCTGGTAATGAACTTGGACCAACAGAAAACAGTAGAAGTAATTCCACATAACTGTGATGATTAATTTTATGTGTCCACTTATCTTGGCTTCGGGGGGGCCCAGGTATTCAATCAAATCTTATTCTGGATGTGTCCATGGGAACGTTTCTGGATGAGATTAACACTTGAATTGTAAACTGAGTAAGCAGGTTGCCCTCCCTAACGTGGGTGGGCCTCGTCCAAATAGCTGAAGGCCTGAAGGGAACAAAAAAGCTGACCCTCCCTCTCCCGTAAGAAGGAACTCCTCCTGCCTGACTGCCTTCGAGCTGGCATATAAGTTTTCTTTCCGCCTTCTGACTAACTGAAACATCGACTCTTCCTGGGTCTTGGGCCTACCGGCCTTCAGACTGAAACTACACCATCGGCTCTCTTGGGTCTCCAGCGTGCCACCTGCCAATCTTGGAACTTGTCAACCTCCATAATCATACAATAAATCTCTTTACATATACACGCACGCACGTTCTACAGGTTCTGTTTCTCTGGAGAACTGACTAATTCGGTAACTTACAAGGTTAAGCATTAAGAGACCTATAGCATCTTTGTGCATGAATTTGGAGGGCTCATTCTTGTGACCCAGCCACCGCGAAGTGAGGAAGCCTAAGCAGTCTCATGGAGAGAACCCCATAGAGAGAGCTGGGGCTCCCACCAGGAGGTCCCCTTAAGCTCACGGCCAACAGCCAGCGCAAACATCAGTCATGAGACTGCACCATCCTGGGGGTTCCAGCTCGGAGCTCGCCTCCGGCCGTCTCCAGCCCAGGCGATATCCCATGAAGCAGAACTGCCTACGTGAGTGCAATCAAGTCAGAGAGTCACGCGAAATAATAAATGGAGTTGTTCTTGCCAAGACCAACCTGAACTCACTCCTGGAAGGGTTTGATAAGGGGACGCTGACGGAGACAGAGTCAAGACGGACACGTGGGTGGGCTGCATCCTGTGTTGGGAGAATCTTTTTTAAAACTACGGTTTATTTAATTTATTTTGGTTTAAAAAATACTACCGTTATGCCAGATATGTAAAACTATAAAGAAGCAGCCAAAATCTAACTTTTTAAAACTCGATAGGTTATAAACAGTTTTTCTAAACAAAAGATAGCTCTCTTCCCTAAGAGAAATGTTGTCACCATCTTTTAAGAAAAAAAAAGTGTTTTCCATCTGCCTTTATCATCTCACTGCATTTCACGGGGAGTGGGGATTTTTTAATTCATCCTTTGTTGATTCCCAATTGGGAGGAATATCAACTCTGTTTATTAAGGATATGAAAACTTTAACAGTTTTTGAAATCTCTTCCCACGTCATCATTTGCATTTAGATTTAGCAGATGTTTTTACATGTTTTTGACATGTAAAAAATTTTGATGGTTGTTACATGAGCGTTCTTTCACATTTGCAATTCCTCGCACCGTTTTTATGCTCAGAAATGCGCTACACACGTAGAAATTAGAGAATTACCTCCATTTCCTTCTAGTTTTTTCAAAGTGTTACAATTTAACGATTTCACAGTCCCTCTGAAATGTTTTTCGTCCCAGGGAACCCACCTGCCTGTCTGAAAGGCCCATTTCAAAGGCCTATTTCTTTGAATCTAGTATGCTGCAAAAAGTAATTAAAATCACATTTTAAAATAACGCTGAAAGATAAGAATCGCATAACAGGTACCAACGGCAAGCCTGCTTTCCCGAGAACAACTTAAAAACCAAAACGGCCTTATAAAAGTTAATAAGCATCCATCAAATCAGATATTTGAAAACTCAAATATTTTAACAAGGAAAATGTGAAAGGAACCTCAGACTGACGACTTCCTAGCTCTGTGATCTTGGACAAGTCCTTAACCTCAGCATCCGCTTCTGCAAAATGGAATTAATCATGTGTATCCTGAAAGGTTGCTAAGAGCAGTAGCTAGAAGTTGTATGTATTCAGAACTCGGGGCGGGGCCTCAAATACCAGCTACTGAAATTTAAAGTGTCGGTTCTTTTCTCTTCCACCCGACTCTGAGTGCAGACACCCTTAAACTTCTGCACTTACCACGTGACACCCCACCTACTAACTTCTTGTCTGTCTCCCCTCTGGATTAACAATCCTTCGTGGGGGCCCGTAGCTTTACTTCTGTATCCTTGGCTCCATTATGGCACCCGAAGTACAGTAGGACCTCGGATCATGTGTTGTTTGAATACATGGCTTTAAAATAACAGAGAAAAATATCAGTGATGCAAGAGACTATCATCCGAACTAAATACAAAAAAATATATATATATTGAATATCAGACTGCGAAGGAAACAGCTCACTAAACTTTAATCACCAAACACGCAAAGGAGATGACCTACAGACGTGACTAGGGGAAGCTGAGGAAATCTGGTTGTAGATAAAAGTGCATTAATATGAAAATGTTCACAGACTTCCCGTTGCCTGCCACTGTGTTCTAATTTTGCCCTCTACGCTCCACCCCTACCTGAGAAGGGATGGGCTCAGCCTGACTGGCTTTGAGGCTGGGGGTGCAGGGCAGAAAACTAGAGGTCAGAGTGTGAGGAGGAATTAGGGAGAGGCAAGGACTATCTTCAGAGTAAAAGCTGAGACTGGTTGGCAGGGGGACGGGGAACTTCGAACGCACTCGAAAGCAGAGAGAAGAGCATAATGGATCCCCATGTATTGATCATCTTACTATAACCATCTATACTTTATGAATCTAATTTCATGTGTTCCCACCACTACCCCGTTTTTGGCTGAAGCATTTAAGAGTAAATCCCAGATGCCATGTAATTCTACCTGCAAATACATGAACATGCATCTCTACTGATAGGGATATAACACTATCTCCACGGTTCCATACCTAACAAAATGAACAGATCCTGTAGCAAGTAAATGTCAGTCCATGTTCAAAGTTCCCTATTATTTCTAAAACGGAAAGAAGGATTCTTTCATGGGAGAGGGGTGTTTTAGGAGAACGAGACATTTTGAAGAGTGTTGGGTCTAAGAAAACTGGAAAGCTATAAAAAGATAGTATGAAACACGTTGCTGAGCATTATGTAGAGGGTCCCCTGTAATTTCTTCTAGAGATATGCAGAAGGATTGGAATTCCTCTTCATCGATTTTGGGCTATTGTAGCGTATCTCAGGAAGAACCCAATCACTCATGAATTCTACAGGACTGCACGTCAATACAGCATAGAGTAACTGAGACAAACTGCCAGTAGCCAAAAACAACAACAAAATAAAAGCCATTTAAATCCATGAGAAAAAAATATTAGGACTTGTAGTGAGTGAGCTGAGTGGTGGTCCCTCCCTACTTCCCACCAAAAATATCCTTGTTCTAATCCCTGAAATCTACGATTTAGGGGAAAGGGTCTTTGCAGATGAAATTAAATTAGGCTCTTAAAATGAGAAGATTGTCCTGGCTTATCCAGGTGGGTCCTTATCTAATGACAAGCACCCTTATAAGACAGACATAGGAAAGAGAAGACATACACGGAGATGACAATGTGAAGACATCGCAGAAAGATGGCCGCAAGCCAAGGAGTGCCACAGCACCGGAAGCAGGAGGAATGGCTCATTGCCTGGAGCCTCCAGAGGATTGACGGCCCTATGGAGACCTTGATTTCAGACTTCTGGCTTCCAGAACTAAGAGAGAATAAATGTCTGTTGCTTGAAGTGACCAAGTTTGTGGTAATTTGTTACAGTCGCCACAGAAAGCTCATACAAACCCAAAGAAAAACATGGGCAAGATAGAGGAAGGAGAAAAAGACAAGAGATCGCCAGTATAAAAATTGAAGGGCTCAGTGGTGGCTGGAAAGTTGACTTCCAGGTAGGAACTGGGGAGAAAGAGTCCAGAAAGGAAGTGAGGAGGAGCTATGGCATGAGAAGTCTTCAGGACCCGGAGCGGGAGGCTGGACTTAAGCTGTGGATAACTACAAGCCCCTGGAGAGGCCATTTCACAAGAGACACGGGAAAGGCTACAAACAGATGCCTCAAGAAAGAAGTAAGAGAAATAATAAATAAAAACCAAGAGTGTCCATCTTCAGTCCGATCCCTCGGGCATTTGTCACCGAATCAAAGGCTCTAAGTGAAGAGCTTACAGACGAATGAGAAAGACAGATGTTAATAAACAATCTCATCACTGAGTGCACAACGCCAGGATGACATAAATGCCCTGAAAAGGGCAATTTGGCTTTGCGAGCCTCACGCCTGTCCTAAACCAGGGTGTGAGAAGGGCTTCGCTGAGGGCTCGTGGTTGAGCTGAGAAGCGAAGGGGTGACTGTAAAAACGCCAGGGATTTTACAGTTTATCGTGATATGGGCACCATATCTCAATTTGTTTTCTTTTAAAACAAAAATTAAGGAGCGTGTGAAATTGCAATTTATAGTAAGACGTATATATTTGGTCTTTGTCCCGTTTCTGACACAGAGCTCCTAAAAACCTGGGAATTTCCTAAGTGATGAGAGCTATAAAGGGGTCTTTTGTTTGGTTAATGAGGTGCCTTGTGGATAGCACTTAAGGGTGAGCTCCAGTTGCCAGGAGAACCGACCATGTGATTAGAGGGTCGGAAAGTTTATTCCCACTCCTCTGACCTCCCAGGTGGGCAAAGAGACTAGAGGTTGAATCAATCACCAACGGCCAATGATTGAATTAATTATACCTATGTAATGACGCCTTCATAAAAACCCAAAATGACAGGGTATGGAGAGTTTCCAAGTTGGACCAGTACACATCCATATGCCACAGCCCCAAACCCCAAGAGGACAGAAGCTCCTTTTCTGGGACCTCGTCCTGTGTATCTCTTCACCTGGTTGTTGATCTGTACCCTGTAATATCCTTTGTGATAAATCAGTAATCTAGTGAGCAAATGAGTTTCCTAAATTCTGTGAGCCACTTAGCAAATCGATTAACCCAAGGAGGGGGTCGTGGCAACCTCTGATGTATAGCCACCCATTCGGAAGCACAAGTGACAACCTGGACCTGCGATGGGCATCTGAAGTGGAGGGTGGTCTCATGGGAGAACCCTTGCCCCGTGGAACCTGATGCGGTCTCGGGGTCGAGAGTGTCCGCATCGAGCTGAGCTGCAGGCCCCCCAGCTGTGTCTGAGAACTGTTCCGTGTGAGAAAATACACACACTCGCATGGGAAGTGGGTACGGAACCTTGAGAGGGGGTGATGGAAGGACCATTATATACCAAAAAAAAAAAAAAATGCTTTAAAACCAGGTTTCTCTTTTTAAATCACACTGCTGTGCGCTTGTAGTTAGTAAGCTCCATCGTAATATTGTCGTTATTGAACAGTACCGTACTTTTCTACAAATGGGGAAATTCAAGGTTTAAGTTCACCTAGAAACTTTATTTCCCGACTGTCAACTAGTAAGCGCCGGGCCTGCCCCAATAACGTATTGAAAGTTTGGTCACCATTCAGCAAAAGCAACCCTGAAGACGAGTGAAATGGGGAAACTCTCTCATTTTGAAATAATCTGGCCCTACTATTCTCACGATTTGAGGTACCAGGTAATTTTCCATGTCGATTTGGCCTGAACATACAAAGGGAGAGTTCAAACAGGGACACGGTGTCTCTTTGGCCTAACCCTACAGGGATGTTTGCCTTAACCATACGTTTTTTTATTGTCCAGTTAAGTTTTGAGTAATTCGGCTGATGAGATTTTCAGCCCTGCCCATGGGCTGTGACTCATTCCACCTTCAAATTAACAGCTCTTTTGGAAAATGTTTTTTCATGACTTGGCCGAAACTTTCCATGGCTTAATTTTATCCCTTTCTTCCCAAAGAAACGCTTTGAACAAGCCCAATGATTGTGCAGTTCAGAAGAGCCTTTATTTCCAGCCATGGCGAGTGCCTGACCATCCCGCTATTTCAGCCTTCGTCAGCACCACCCCGATGCCTTCACCGTCCCTCCACATCTGCTCTTTCTCCGTTTCGAGGGCAGATTTACGGCACCTTGAAACATCCGATTCATGGCATTAAAAGCCATTTGACAAAAGGAAACGATGCACAGCAGGGCAGGCAGGATGCCTGCATTCTCTCTGTGTTCCTCTAGAGAGTTTAGCCAAATCGCTTTCTTCATCTGCAAAATGAGACTGAACTAAATGACTTTTGATAACTTCTACGTACAAATTCGAAGAGCTCAGTCCGTTCAGCTCAACGTAAAACTATCAAAAGTTTGTCTATGAAAGTCAAGCAACAGGCACGAATGATATAGGATTGACTGAGAACACCGAGATGCAGAGACACAGCATCCTGACCACTCGATTAGAAGGATGCACGCACCGTGTATTAGTCAGCAATTCCCTCGGTAACACTGCATAACAAGCCAGCCCAAAAGTAAGTGCCCGCCTCAGTAAGCATGTGTTCTCATGCTCGTGGGGCCACGTGTCAGCTGGGGCAACTCTACTTCATGCCGTGAGTAAACCGGCCTTGGCTACAGGACACAGGTAAGAGTCAGGCCTACTCCACATGTCTCTCATCGCCGTGGGAGCTCTTCTCATGGTAATTGCTGGAGCCAAGAGTGAAGCCAAACCACACAAGTACATTTAAGGTCTCTGCTTATGTTCCATCCTCTAGCAGCGGAAACTGACCAAAATCTGCCACATGGCCAAGTTCAAAATCAAAGAGGCTAAGAAGGGTACTCCGCCCACAATTGGAGGGAAAGAAGAGTGAATATTGCTGAACAGTCATTTAAACTTCCACATGCAGCTTTCTCCCATTCTCTCTTTTGACAGGGTCTTGCTACACACGCACACGCGTGTGCGTACACGCGCACGC
>NW_024349804.1:8918508-8931984 GCF_902729225.1 Pteropus medius | reverse complement strand
CACACACACCACGGTGGGCTTGAAAACCAAATAAGACCAGTTTCTGAAAAGCATATTTTGATAGTAAAAAAGCCTTTAAGAGGTAATTTGTCTTACAATTTTCCTGAGACCAAATCAAACTATTTTGCAACTGTGGATAATTATGTAATAAAAGTTAGAATCTGATGAGTACTGACTATGTGCCAGGCACTATTCCAGGTTTTCTTTTCTCATTTGTTATCTTATTTAATTGAACTATTACTTAAACATCCCAGCTTGATGTTTTACCACATACAGGATACCCTGAACAAAATTAATCCTGAAAAACAATTCAAAAATGTTGGTCTAAAACCATTTTTCATTATTTGAACAATGTAATCAATAGTCACTACATATCTCTAAGTCTGACTTTTCCCAACGAAACCTAAAATATTGTTATCCACATGTTACAGATCGGTAAAGTGGACATTAAAAAACATTAAGTGACAGCCCGAAAGTAAAAAAAAAGGAATATGAACCCAGATACGTCCGACGCCAAAACCCACGCGTCTCTCCATGTCACGTGTCCTAGTTAATATTGAAACTGTGCATGATAGGTGTTTAACTACAGTTTATAGAAGAAAGAAAGGAAAGAAGGAAGGAAAAATGGAAAGAGGGAAGAAAGGAAGGAAGGAATAACCTTCCAAAATAGTAAAACTGAACACACTTGAAACAAATCCGCATTATAAGGCAATTTCAATTTGTAACACTTAGGAAATGGGGCCTGGGTCCATTTCTACAAAATGGTGAGTCTGATAAGCCTCTAAGCTGACCGTGGGGCTTCTGTGTCCCTGGCAGCTCTACCTGTGGATTCTTTGGGAAGGGCACAGGCAGAAGCTGCTGTCTTGCCATGCGGGGACCTGTGTCAAGATGTAGCACCGTGTGTTTAATGAATTAATGACTCCACCAGTTGACCATTACGTCCAAGTCTCTACACAATTTGGTCCCACTCTTCTTTCAATCTACACCCCTTCCCAGCCCCATAACCTGTCAGCACAGCTCCTTTCCCGTTCTGGAACACGTGCCTCTTCCGGGCTCTGGGCCTCTGTACCTGGAACACATTCCCTCCTCCCATCTCTACCTGACAGACTTTTTCTCATCTTTCGGTGTCCAACCTAATTACACCAGCCTCAGATTTCCCTGGGAGCCTTAGTCCTTACTTCCTCTGTGACCCCAGGCACCACGAACACACCCCTATTACAGCAAGTATCACATGTCGCAGGATCACTGACCAACATGGCTGTTTGTTCCACTGAATTCTGAGCTCCTCGCAAACAGGAATATCTTATGCACCTTGGTTATACTCTGTTGCATTTAGTCTAAAACCTGGCAGATTAGACCATCTCATCTTCATACGACTTTCAGTTTCCCCTGCCAACCGGCGGAGAGAAGCTACACTGGAGGAGAGATGAGATATGTTTTTGTTACACCCAAAGATGGAGCCGAGCGATCATGAGGACTCTGCCTTGTTTCTCTTCCTTATTCCTACCCTTCCTTCTAGACTCATCTCCTCCATCAAGCCCTTCCCAGATTCAGGTAGAACCTCTGCACACCCTGCCCATCAGGTCAGGACCAATCAGGGGCCACCACAGAACCATGTCCCAGAACCAAGGTCAGGTCCAACCTACTGATACATTGAGGATAATCTATCAACGTACCAAGTCAAAGGGCTGAAATGGTAGCCAGGAAGGGGATCAGCATCTCAATCCAGGAAATATAAGACTGTGCATATATCTAAAGAATCAATGATCAGCTGCCAGGTGAAAAGGTAAGAGTTAAGAGAACAGAATAAGGAATTGGGTACAGGACAGGACAGTTGAGACGAGTCAAGCAATGTTATCTCTTTCATGCGATTCCTTGAAAAGGCCAGAGTTGGATAGGTCCTCTGCTCTGTTTCCATGACAAAAGAGCAAAGCTTCATTAGGGCACTTCCTTCAAGACCTCACAACTGTTTCTGCATCAGCCGCTCCCACTGGTGTGTGGGTTACTTGAGAGCAACAATTCTGTCTCCTTCTCTGTATCACTAGCACCTAATGTGATGCTTAGGGCGACGGAGAAGGAAGGAAGGAGGAAAAAAAAAAAATGAAACAGGAGAGAAAGCAAGAACGGGAAGGAGAGAAGGGAAGGGAAGGGGAATATGCTTCTCAAAGTTAACACGGACAAAGAAGTCTTGATTTCTGCCACCTTCCAGCCACAAACCAGTTCTTCTTCCGGTGTCCTCCATCTTTGCCAAGCGCACCACTGACTGCCTTGCTCTGACCAAAGCCTAAGCTCGGCCTCTTACCCTTGTCTTTCCCTCAGCCCTCACATCCATGCATCAGCAGAGTCATCAACCCCCCGGGGGGTAGAGCAGATCCAGCCGCCCCTCACCATCGTCGGCCCTCACCCTGCCTCCTGCGGCATTCGTCTGTCTGGCCTTCCTGCTTCCTCACCAGCCTCCCCGCAGAGGCCAAAGCGATATTCTTTAGGTGTAAGTCAGATTACCTTAGTTTGCTTATCCAAATCCTCCAGTGATGTCCCATAAGCTTTAGTCCAAACGCTCCGTGGTCTGGGCCTGCCCGCCCCTCTGATCTCGTCTCCCTCGTCCTCGCCTGGAACACCAGGCTCTAGCCACGCTGCCTTCCCTGTATTCCTTGTACACGTGACGCTTTCCAAGTCAAGGACTTTGAGCCTAAGAAGCTCTGTCTTTACATGGCTCCCTTCTTCATTCAAAGCGTCAGCTTCTCAGAGAGGGTTTTCCCGATGTCCCCCGTGAAAGGAGACACACAAACACACCCACGCCACTCACACACATTCACATACACAATCACACACAGGACATGAATACACATACACACGCATACGTATGTACACACTCTCACACACACATGGACACAGGTTTAAGCCATCATAAACATAAAGTTAGGAGTCAGCTGCGTGATTCCAGGCTGGTTCCTACTAAAAATGTGATGTTTCGTTTGTCCTACAAAATATGCATTCTTCACTGTAATTTTTCAAGTTCCATGAATCGGCCCAAACCTAAGGAATAAAGGGCATTTTTCACATTTTCGAAGTAGTCTAGAGCGTTGTGTTTTGAGCTTCACATTGAGATTTTATTCAGCTCTGCGATCTCTCCCAGCAGTTAGGGCATGATGTGCACAGACAGCCAGGATCCCGCAACGACCAAGAAACGAAAGCTCAAATCGTAGGCACCTGAGAGTTACACGAAACTGTGCAATTCTTATAAACATTACAGGTCTTCCGGAGCCTATGAATTGCCTCCATTTAAACTCAAAAGCCCCATGACACGGTTCCCGGGGCCTGTAAACCCTGTGATACCGCCATAATAACTCCCCTGGCAAGAAATAAGCTGTGCTTCCCGCGGCCTATAAAGGACCTTGCCTGACCTGCAGTACCAACCGGAGGCCGCGTGTGTCTGGGAAAGCCCCCTCCCGGGGCCTGACATGGGGAGCAGGCCTGGGGCCCCCAGTGCCGCAGCTCTGCCCCGCAGCCCGGTAAACACCTCGGGCACACCGGCCCCTGTGCTGGGAACCCCCGCCAGCTTCTCTGTCCTCTTCTCTGGGGAGGGGACACTACTACCTGCCCCACAGGCTCATGCGAGAACTAAGAGGCCGCAGCGCACATCAATGGGACAGCTGCCCCTGGCCAGTCGCTGGGGAGGGTATCATGAGACCTGGAGCACGAGGGGTGCAGAGACCCAGGGGAGAAGCGAAGCCGAAGCAGACAGCTTGAATATATCGTGCTATGTAACCTATGCCATAAGTCACAGGTGTGGCCTGTGGAAGGTACCAGGTAAATATTAACCTTCCCTAGAGATTCACAGACTCACAGAACTTATCCAGTGCTAGGGTGACCGTATGACCTGACCGGCCTGGACAAGGCCAGGTGAGAGCTATCGTGCTGTATCAATGGTTCCCGTCACCGTTAGGACAGCAAGGTCTCTGGTCACCTCGGCCAACATCCTCGTGTTTGTGGAAGAGGAACACAGAGCCCACAGGGAAGACGTGACTTGCTGCCGCTGACTTCTACCCCGTGACGTCCCTGGTCATTTTTAAGATGAAACCCACAGCCTCCTCTGCTGTTAGCCCTTCGCCCTCGCCCGCCCCTCTTCCTGGCCCCGCCGTTCATATGGGATTCTGACAGAAACACCCTCATGTCTTCTGAAATCACCTGAATCACTGATAATGAGATGTGTATACGCAAGCAGCGATGTCTGTCAGTGAACTGACCGAACGGTGGTGACATTTATTACTTACGTAGATCTATAGCAACCTTTGGACTCCAATAGATTGAATAATGAGGAATTCTTTGGAGCCTAGTGAATAGCCCAACAGATATTTTGAGCCTAGATGTGAACTCCGCAACGTTGTTATCATGCGAAATCCGGCATCAGATATTCCTCAGTCACTCCACTTAAAACGAGAATGCGGCAGAGATGGGCAGGTCTGTCTGAGGAGCAAAGCTTGAAGAAAGGCAAGGAGGAGGAGAAGACGAGGAAGTTAGCTCAGTTATGTCTCAGTTATACGCTGCAAGGCAGGTATCAGCATTTCGACTTTCACAGATGAGGAACCAGAGGCCCCTCGAGCTGACCCTGCCTGCTAGCCTTCTGATGAGTCAGCGTGGCGAGGCTACCGTCCCCAGTTATTCCATGAACCATAAATCCTGGTGCTGCTGGAAAGGTACTTTGTAGATGTGATTAAAGCCCATAATCGGTCGACTTTAAGCAAGGGAAGTTATCCTAGGTGACGAGTCGAAAGGCCTTCAGAGCGGAGCTGAGGCTGCCCCGAGGAGTGCTGGAGAGGACGGCAGTGTTGGCTCCAGCCTGCCCAGCCGGACGGCCCGCCCTCTGTCTCCGACTGGCCTGGCCAGCCCCACGATCTGTAGCGAATTCCTTACAATCCATCTCTTAATAGATACCTCCCACTGGTTCTGCCTCTCCACTTGAACTGTGACTAGTACACCGAATGTGATGGGGTGCCGCTTCCATGAAGACATTACATATGGTTCTGGCTTCTGGCTTCACAGTAGACTCTCCCCCTTGCTGATTTTGATGAAGCGAGCTGCCATGTATGAGATGCCCTATGGAGAGACCTATATGACAAAGAACTGAAGGTGGCTTCCAGCTGAAAGCCCATTGAGGAACTGAGGTCCTAAGTCCAACAACCTATGAAGAACTGAATCCTGCCAACAAGCACATGATCTTGGTGGTGGGTCTTTCCCCAGCTGAGCTTTCGGATGAGAGCCTAGCCCCAGGTGACACTTTGATTGCGGCCTCATGAGAGACCCTGAGGACGCAGCTCGGTCACACCTGGATTCCAGACCCACAGCAACTATGAAGGAATAAATGCGTGTTGTTTTAAACCGCTAACTGATCATTTGTCCCCCAGCAATAGGTAACTAATACACCCCTCCAACGCACACTTGGCACTGCAGAGTGATGGTTCTAAACACAAACCTGATGAGGTCCCCCCCGATTCAAATTCTTCCTTCGATGTCATAGAAACCAAAAAGAGGGGCGTCCATCGAGTGCCTACTATGCGTTGATGCTTTCATATGCCATGTCGCACCGTGACCCAGCAAAGTTGTGAACCCCCTTTTACAGAGAAGAAAACTGGAGGATTGAGGCACATACTCAAAATGACGTAGCTAAGAAATGACCAAGTTAGAACCGGGGACAAAATCGTCTGGTTTCAAAATGCTCCCTGCTCTACCATGCTTCAAACCCCACAAACCCCAACGCATCCTCGTGCAGAATTAGGGAGATAAAAACTAGACAAACTGGGACAGATAAACCTCAAGCCCAAGGGGGAGGAAAACTCGGCGAAACAAGGGGGAGGAAAAACCTGGAATGTCTCTGCACAGTGTCTGACCCCAGAGGGTTTTATTGATCTCCTTGGAATACTGGAAGTTCAGCAAAAATAAGTTTGTTTGTTATTCATTCCAGGGCTCGGAACTTCAGTGGACTTTGTGAGACGTGTTTGAAACTCAGAGGTAAAATTCCAGAGTCCGGAGCCCATGGGTTCCTTGTCATAGGGCTACACTGTTGGGCGAATGTCCGAAAGCGATCCTCCTAACGCAGAAAACACTGGCGCTTATCCTGTCCCCTCTCAACTGAAAGTGTCCCATTACAGCAAAAGCGCACTCTACTCTCACCCCGCTATTCGACACTGGCGAAAACTTAAAGCTCCTAGAGCTGTCCCAGGAACCTCGTCGATCCCCCACATCCCAGAAGCCGCGTCAGCCTTTAAAAACCAAAGGGCGGACAGGAGATGCTCAGAAACCTCATAAGAACGTCGAGGTGTAACAGGCGTGTTCTTAGAGAGGAGCCCTTTGATAAACTCAGCTGGAGTCTCTCAGAGAGAGCAGAGCCAAGAAGTCAGCTTCTTCCTTCCCTTCAGATTTATGCATCTTCCAGCTCTAGGCAAAAGCATCTCTCCGTCAAGATCAAAGCTGAGAGAGGTGAGAAGGAAAGCGAGAAGACCAGAGATTCCCTTGGGATGGGAGTTTGTCTGTTTTATGTAACATACGTGGTCTGTGTTCTAGAAGGCGCGCTGCATAGGAAACTTACTTAATAGTCCCCATAAAATAAATACTTTCTTTGCATTAAGAATACAAAAAGATGGATATGCTCTTTGCGTGGAATGTAGAAAGCAAAGGTTAAAAGTTCCCCTGTGTTTTCTGCTCATGGAAAATAGCTTTTGATTCATCAGCCCAGAGTCCAGATTTTTCTTGGAAGAATCGAACATGGAGACTGAGAGTATTTGCAGTAGTTCGGCTGCCACAGGCTGTCGCGTCCAGGTACTTATTGTGTAAGGGCGTTTCTAGTCGCTGAAGAAAGAGCAGGCTCCGAAGACTGACTTAAAAGATAATAACAACACCGGAGAGCCTAATAGTTTGCAGAACTCTGTGATACGTGCTCTTAGATTTGCTGCATAAATCCCACGATTCACAGATCCATTAATATTTCCTACTCAGTATTTGCTATTTGGTGTGACGGTGATTAACGAAAAGCTATTAGGCAATGGTACGATTATGGGAAAAGAATAAAGGCTGAGAGAGACCGACTTCTCGGTTCTAAGAAAAGGAACGTCAAAGAGGAAATGAAAATATCAAAGGGCCGCGTGTCCCATGGTGCGCATTTCGGCCAAATGCAGAGACGTGGGAAGCGCGGCTCAGCCTCGTCTGAATAACACCTCCCTCCTCGACATTTGCAGAAATGGCACAGGCTGAACACGGACACAAAAGGATCCAGAAGGTCAAGCACTGAACTAGGACAGGAGCCTAAAGGTGTTACCTCTGACCTGGAACCACCCTTTCTCTTACTCACCTGTAAAATGGGACCGATGCTATTTGTGTTGTCGAAATCCCTTCTTCATTCGGCTTGTCATCTATTTCTTTCAACTGCTTTCCCGTATAAGGCACTTTGTGCAAAGGTGAATGCCCCAGGGGCACCCAGTCAAGGAGGGGAGATGAGACGTGCACATGGAACGTGTCCTATTAAGTGAGCCACCAGAAGAAATGGTGTCATCAGCTGCCAAAACTTTAGGATCGAACCTGTAAGCCCCTCTCTCACAAAAGCGTGGCATGTCTTCTCTGTTCCAACCCCATTCATGGTGCCGTTTTCCTTTATGTAATCTACATGTCTCACAAAAGATCTAATGGTGGTTTCAAGCTACAGTATTGTCAGGGCTCAGTAACCCGGCAGCATTCACGGGCTGTCGGGACACAGACTTCCTTGTGGCTGACCTAAATGCTCACTAGGCGAACCTGCTTCTCTAGACACCTGTTCCCCTCGGGATCCGAGGCCCAGTCCCCAGGCCCTGATCAGCCTCCTGATCTGGGACAAGGACCTGCCAGAATCTTGACTCTGGGCAAGAGGCTAAAAATAAGGGGTCAGATAAACACATGCCGCCAACTACTCAGGGGTGAGTCGACCTTATTCTGGTCCTTTCGCCTGAAATCCTGTCCTCCTTGCCCTGCCCCTCTGAATAGTATTCATCTTCAAAGTCCAGTCCACATGCCACCGTGAGGCCTCTGTCTCCTGCCCGGCAGTGTGGCCAGCCATGCCCTCCTGGCTCCCGGCCTCTACCGCGGAAGCGCTGTCTTCCCTTGGCGCCAGTGCACCCCGACCCGCTGCTGGAAGCGGGGACTGTTCGGAACCCCTCCCCAGCAACCAGCGTGGTGCCCAGAATGTACTCACTGGATACTTATTAAATCTCCTTTTCTTCCCCAGCTTTCCTTTTCTTTCTTATAACGACGTGGATAGAAAATAAAACAGCAAAACACGTTAAAAGGAAGACTCATCAAATATTTTCTGTCGGGTCAATAAGCGGGAACACGTGTTGTCTTTCGCTCGAAGTGAGAACAAAGGCCACCAAGCTCTGCATTTTGTCACTCATCGGGGGAAGAGGAACTGGCACGGGGTGGCACCAGTGGGGTCTGAGTTCGAATCCTGACTTCATAATTTAGAATTCGTGCGACACTTTGTAAGTCTCTGGACCTCTTCGGCCCTGTCTTACCACCTGTAAAACGAGGTCGACGAGGGCTCGACTCCCAGGATTGCAGGGAGGTTGAGAGTGCAGGTAGAATACCTACATCCGGGAACACAGGTGTCGCTCAATAGATGCGGCTCCCCTCCTGCCTAACGAGGAAACCAAACTAATCCCGTCTTCCTAGGAGAGGGGGAAGTATATGAAAAGAGAGTGGAGCGATGTCAGAAAGGAAACATTTATACAATGTCTGTGTACATTTGTATAAACAGCCATTCCTGCTCGTTAACTGAATAATTCATGTTTGCACCCAAAGCAATTACACGGCCAAGCCCCACAGACATTCATCTATGCTTTAGACATGGGAATTTATATATTAAATTCTCAGTATGCTTAGGTTGCATAATTCTAAAACTAAATAAGATTGAACTAATGATGAAAAGCATACCGTTTTTTAAAAGTTAAGTTTTGAATGTTTTTCTTAACAGAGCATTAGTGTACCTCTCTCTATATACATATGACTTGAACCATCTGCTCTATTAAAAAAAAAAAGACGTAACGAAGAGGTCCAATCATAATTGGCAGTAAGAAAAATTACATTCCTCTTGCCCTTTGCTCAGGCATAGAGCCATCCAAGTGTTATGCCATAAAATTTAATTTTTGAATTTTGAATGATTTACAGTGGAGTAGAACTTATAAATCAGAACAGCAACCATTGCTATGAATAGAGATGTATGTTTTTCCAAAATGTCTAAATTAAATACTTTGAAACACACTAAAAGACCTGCACAGTTCTCCAAAGGCAGCCATAATTGAAGTTAATCATTCTTGTTTGGACAGAAGGAAACTTACCGACACCTAGGCACCTCCCCCTCCTTAAAATGAAGTGATCAAATAGTCATCATCTCTTCTTATGAGAGCAGTTAATCATGGCAATATGTCATACTACCACAGCTTGGTTTCTAGCCCCGTCTGTTAAGTCTGTAAACCCTTTCTAGTGTCTTTGATGCAATTCTTAAAATATTTAGGTTACCTAGAGTGTCATTATGTGAAAGTCTTGGATACGTACGCTCAGCAACAAAGAGGACCCCCCCCTTCCTTTTACATCCCAATACCCCAATAGCAAGTCCTGGACACTTTGCCACTTCTGTCCGTGTCCCTATTCTGCACCCCCGCCATCTCTTACCCAGATCACTGTCACAGCCTACTAATTTCCTGCCTGCCTCCAGTATGGGGAGAGTGTAGGAGTGGGCTGCCCGAAACATGAATCACATCATGGCACTCCCTTTCTTAGAAATCTCCAAGACTTCGCATTGCCCTTACCGTAAACGCCGGCCTCCATGTGGTGGCTCACGGGGCGTACGAGAGCCTGGCCCTGCCCACTCACAGCCCTCATCCCCAGGCCTTCCTCACTGATTCTTCCTATTCTGCAAATGGGCCACTTTGAACAGACTCCGTGATCCCAAATTTGTGAAAAATTCTAGATGGAAAGGTAGAGATAGATGGAATTACATACTGCATAGCAAAAATACAGAAAGAAAAAAAAAATACGGAAGTATTAGCAGCCTTTAATCTGATGAATGGGACTTTCGATAAGTTCGTATTCTTCTCTAGACCGGCCTGTATGTTACAAGCTTTGGGAATTAAACATATTTTAATTCAAAAGGAGAAAAGATGCCAAACTTAGCCTGTAAGACTCCAGAGGGCAGGCGAGGACTCTCAGGTGCAAACACGAAAGATGCCAAGATTCAGGCCTTTAACCTCCTAGGGAGCAGGAACAACAGAAGTCTTTCATTCAAACTCTTATCATCCCCAGAACTCTTTCCCAAAGACGGACCAATCGAAACATTTGTCGAATAGCTGTGCTCTGATCTCTCCCCTTAAATGTGGACGAAGTCACTCGGAGCCAGCAGAGACCATGGCACTAAAGGGCCACCGCTGAAAACAATGGTGAGAATTAGGGAGAGTCTGAAGTCACGGGGTCATCAGGTGTCTGGTGATGCTAAAATATACCTAACATGCTTCATCTCCCCAACTAAACTGCAAGTTCTATCAAGGCAGGGGGCATACCTATCCATCTTATTTGTTTGTCAACAAATAAGATGAGTGCCCGCCTCGTGCAAATGGGAACACAGTTTTAAGTGTGGAAGATACAGCTGTGAAGAAGAGACACACGACCTGACCTCACGAGATCGCACTGAAAGAAAACTAACCAATTACAAATAACAGTAGAAAGTGACAGGTGACACCGGAAGATTAAAATAGAGGAAGGCAATGGAGAAAGATGAGGTGGCTTCTTTAGATAGGACCCCAAGAAAGGCTTCCTGGAGCCTAACCAGAGCTGGGGCAGGAACGACAGGAAGATGCCAGCCTCCGGACTTGGTCTTCCCAGCAGGGGAAGCGCTGGGCCAAAGCTCTGAGGCAGGAATGACCTTGGGGTTTGAGAAGAACAGACATAAGGCTAGTGTGGCTGGAGCCCAAAGAGAGAGAGGATGAGCAGGAGATGAGATCAGACTCATGGGGGGCGGGGAGCAGATTGTACAAGGTCTTACCCATTGTGGTAAGGAGTTTGTCTTTTTCCTAAGTGCCATGAAAAGCCACTGGGAAACTTGAAGCTGGGGAGTGAAATGACCTCATTTAGCTTTTGAAAAACCCGCTCTGCCTGTCACGCGAGGAATGGACTGGAGGACACAGGAAAAGACCAGCTGGAGGCCCTCGTCAAGATGATGAGGATGCGTGGAGCCAGAGAGAGGAGAGAAAGGCACAGTTTCCAGGCTTGAGGTGGAGTTGACAGGATCAGCAACGGACTCAGATGTGGAAACATTGGGAATAAGGAAAAATAGGGATCGAAGATGACTCCCAGGTTTGGAACTATTCACAGGTGCATCGCCAGCAGCCATTTTAGGTCCTGACACAGTGACCACAAGCCAATTATTTCAGTGGATAGATGGACTGAAGGATGGATGGATGAATAAATGGATAGACTCATGAGAAGTCGAGCCTGGAGCAATTCCATGTAGGTGGGGTGGCGGCGGCCATCTTCCCAATTCCCGAGGCCCCGGCAGGCATTTTCTAGGGGTTTTTCTAGGACAGCAGCAGGAAGGACAGGACTTCAAAACAGGTGGATCCCCGCAATGCCACGGATTCAGACAGACCTGCGTTTGAGACAGAACTCAACCCTCACTCGCTGCGTGGCCTCGCGTCCCTTTGTCAGTCAGCCTCCCTGAGCCTCAGTGTCTTTATAAAGTGGGGCTAACAGCATCACCCTCACAGTCCTGCCTCTGCCGTGCATGGCTGGGGAGCAGCCACTCCAACACGCCGAGCCTCAATTTCCTCATCTGTAAGATGGAACAAATAACCACTACTACCTCTGTCACGGGGCACTTGGACAGTTAAGTTTAAAAAACAACACTGCAGTCCAGGAGTACGGGGTCACCCTGGGGACACACAGCCTGGGGCACAGCTCCGCCATCCACATGGAGCAACAGAGCCAGGGTGAGCCGAGAAAGCTCCCCTGCCCCCAGCCCACCTCCACACTCGCCTAGAGACATGCGCCCCCTTACAGGGCCTGCGTGGCCATTATTTGTGACTATTACGTCTGGGCCGTGTCCCCAGATATGCGACGGGATGCATGTGAAGAGCAAGGTTTGGAAAGGCGGGAAAGCCGCGCTTCGGCATCGCGTGCGGTGCCCGGTGCAGCCTGTGGGGGGCGCAGCGCACAGAGGGCGCTCCGGCACTAATTGAGAACCACCAGCCGGTTAAATGTATTTATAGCTGCAAAACCCAGAGCTTTCTGGCTTGCTCCCCATCCTGCCCTAAATGCCCCACCGCTGAGGCCCCCCGGGCAGGCGGGCGGCGGGAAAGGGACGTACCAGGGAGCGTGAGGCCCGAGGACCAGATATAAATCCCATCCAGACCTTTCCCAAACCCAGGAAATCCCAGTGCATTTAGATCTCATCATCTCGACCCTGCAGGTCTGGTTAAAGGTTTGACCCGTGTATTCTTTCCTGTTCCAAAATCTTGTCCCGCTCCCTCTTAACGTGATTTACTCTCCTCACGCCCGCTGCTGACTTTGGCAGGTCTCCCGGCTCCCGACCGACCACCGCGTGCTGGGTGACCCCAAATGATTCCCCCCGCTCCAGAAAGCGCCCCCTCTCGTCCCCGGCGCTGGAAAAACGCCCTCCGCGGCCCGCCCCTTCCACCCCCACCACCCCCACCCCCGACACCCAGGCGCACTTTGGGGCGCAGCATGAAAAGCCGGGCTCCAGGGGGCTGGTGTTTTTACACTGCATTTGAATTAGCTGTTTTATCTGGGACGTGAACCTGAGCGGAAGAATTGGTGGCCAGAGAGAGAGAGAGAGAGAAGGAGAGAGAGAGAGAGAGAAAGAGAGAGAGAGAGAGAGACGCTTTACGACCTCCAAACCTAAACAGACCGGGGAAGCCGGGCTGAGTGAAGTCACCGAATGTGCCGTGGAAAATACTTTCAAAGCATTTTATATATTTTGCACCCAGAAAACGCCTCGGCCGAGACGGACTAGCAGCTTTCAGATAGTCAAATCCCTCATTTTTCCATGATTTGCCTCATGTCTTAGGACTTAAGAAAACCATGAGAACGTGTCCCAGAAAGTTCCATGAGCACGGCACGCAAGCTCACTTTCCTACAAATGAGCCACAAAAATTACAGGCTCTGGGAAAGTGACCTTATCAGAACCGTCTTCCTCGCTGCTCCCTCTCTTCTGCCCTACTGCTCCATGTGGATACCGTGGACGTTAATCCGCCATATCCCCCCATGGTTCCTGCCTCCGGGGCTCCCCGTTCTGCTCACGCTTCTCCGGGGGCCCCCTGTTGATCTAGAAGCCTAACTCAGCATCGTTAGTGGAACTCTGCTCACCCCCAAAACGTCATGAGCGGGACAGATCTGACGGGTTTCCTGCCCCCCCCACACCTCCTTGCTGGGGGACACTGCCAC
>NW_024349804.1:8868288-8918338 GCF_902729225.1 Pteropus medius | reverse complement strand
CCCAGGACGGCCCCACCTCTGACTCCACCAAACACTCCCTCAGCTTCCCCTCTGCAAGCTCGGATCCCTCCGACTCGACCAACACCGCTGGCTCGTCCCCGACGAGTGTCCTCGCTCTGACTTACCAGCGTGCGATCTTAGGCAAATAACTTAAAATTTCCTGAGACTCGGTTTCGTCTGCTGAAAAGTACACATACTAATATCCATCTCATAGAGTTGTATGCAAATGAAAAGTAAAAATATATGTGAAGATCTCAACACAGTGACCACACATTCTAATGTTTTGGTAAATGTAAGCTGTTGGGTTTACCACCTTATCATACTTGAGTCCAACCTTATTTTTTCTACTATATCACAAGCTTCAGCATATCAGGATTAATGTACAGTCTGTTTTGTGTCTCTCACCATCCTAGCTAGAAATAACTGGACACACGAATGTGCCAAGTCACGTGCTTGTCGCTTTATACACTTGCGATGGTCAGTTTTACCTGTCGACTTGGCTAGGCTGCGGTACCCAAACAGTCGGCCAAACACTAAGCCCAGCGTTGCTGTGAAGGCATTCTGTAGTTACGATTAACACCTATAATCAGTTGCCATTAAGTAAAGGAGCTTAGCCTGCATGATCTGGGTGGGCCTGATTCAGTCAGCTGAAAGATCTTAAGAGCAGAAATGAGATTTTCCAGAAATGTCACCTGTGGAATGCAGCATCAGCGTCTGCCTCAGAGTTCCAATGTGTCCTCCCTGGTGGCCTGCCCTGCAGGTTGCAGACTTGCCCAGCCAGCCCCAAATAGTATAAGGCAATTCTTTGCATGATCTCTCTGTCTCTGTCTCTCTCTCTGTCTCTCTCTCTCCACATACACACACACACACACGCACACACACACAGAGACCCTTGAATAACATTGTTTCATTCAACCTCATTTCCTTATAATGTTGATGAGATGCTGTAGGAATTGAACTCTTCTTTACATCAATAAGTGTATAGTAAAATCGGTTGGGTTATCCTGTTTCACTTAAAGCCTCGGAACCCATCAACGAGGGATCGGTTTTGAAGCGAGGACGTACCATACACATCTTACTGGTTATATTTCTCCAGTGGAAGCCTCGCTGATACGATGTTGGCGTATTTTACTGTTAACATCAGTGATGTTTATGTAGCATCAGTGACGTGATGGTTATTTTTATGTTACCTTGGCTGGGCCTCAGTGCCCAGATAGTGGGTTGAACAGTATTCTGGGTGTTTCTGTGAGGTTAGCATTTAAGTTGAGGGACTTTCAGTAGAGCAGACTGTCCCCTCGTAATGTGGGTGGTCCCATCCCATCAGTTGGAGACCTGACTAGAACCAAGACTGAGCTCCCCTGAGCTCTGCTAGCAGCCGGCCCTCAGGCTCAGACGGCACGCCAGCCCCCGCGGGACTCCAGCCCGCCGGCCACCCTGGAGATTCTAGACTTTCTGTTGTCCGTAACTATGTGAGCCAATTCTTAAAATAAAGAAGAGGTTCTGCCTTTCTGACCACCACAGAGTATTACAATGGGTATTGTTGTGACTCACAAATATAGAGGAAGATCTGGTGACGGCCAGAGGGGAGGGGGCTTGGGGCGCTGGGAGAATGGGGTCAAGGGGTAAAGAAGTACAAATTAGTAGTTGATAGATGGTCACAGGGATGGGGAACACGGCACAGGGAGTGTCGTAGGCATTAATGGGATGGCTAGGGGGAGGGCCAGAGGAGAGAAAGGGCGATGAGGGGGATCGTTTTATAAGCTGTGTAAGTGTCTAACCAATGTACTGTCTACTTGAAACTAATAAAATAAAATTTTTAAAAATATAGGTATTGTTATTGCAACTGCTATCGGTATCGGTTCGGCAACAGTATTGGTACAAGTGTTAGCACTGATATTAGCTTAGTATTAACGTTATCAGGATCTGGATTGGCATCCTATTTAATACTGGACGCTAGAGAGAGTCAAAGGGAGCCGCCTTTGAAACCCGAATTCGAATCCTGACCTGTGAAACACAAGCGCCATGTCCTTCCCCCACCTCTTCCTCTCTCCCAAGTCCAGGGGCTCACACCTGAAAGGTATTTAACAGATATTTACCCAGCAAGAGTTAAGCAAACCGGAAGACATGCAAAACCCAACTTCCTGTGTATGGACAACTCAAGCAGACGGACACTTCAGAGACTTTCCTTCGAACTCTGAGGATTTTCATGAGTCCACAGAAAGTCTATGAAGACAGTTTCCACTGAAGCAAAGAAAAGTCCACGAAGCCGGAACACGTTATAGATGAGAGTCATTCCATATATGTGTTGTAGGTCAAGTATTACGAGGATAAATGTTCTACGCAGGAAACATTTAAAATACATACATTATGGATGGACTTCCCAGTATGTGGACAGTCGTGATCAGCCTGAAGCATGGCTGCTTTCGCCCATCAGCAATAAGTACCCACAGGAGACCCCGCCTGTGATAACAGGGAGGGAGACACCCCATTCATCTTAAGTCTCATTTTCTCAGTTCGGGGTCTTTTTGAGTCAGAAATTTCCCCTTTGTGTCAGCAAGGCTTATGTGAATGTTTAATTTATTAAACGTCATCTGAGGGCCCAGGAGAAAACACTGGGATGATTTCGTGTGTGTGTGATATAACTATATCCCAACTATCAAATGAAATTGGGAATGCAATGTAAAGACAAATAAACCACGTCATGATTGATGGTAGCCGTGGTCACTGGTGAATGTATCTTTCTCCTGGATGGAAGAAGGTGAGAGAGAAGGAAGCCAAGGGTCCGGAAGGACATTTTACACATCGGGCACTCGGGGAGGTGCCTTCACACCGTTCCTGCAGTTCCTTCCTCCGCTCAGCACAAAGTGGTACCGGCTGTGACAAGCCAAGGCGCTGTTCCTACGTCGTTCCGCCACTCACTGCGCATGCTCCACTTCTGTGTCGAGAGGACGCACATCCGCAAAGAGCCAGGCTGTGGTTTGCAGCCATGGCTGCATTCAAACGTCATCTGAGATTAGAGTTATGAGATTTAGCAAATAAAAAGGCAGGGCGGCCAGTTAAATTTGAATTTCAGGAATCACTGAGTAATATTTTTCGTATAAGTCTGCCCTGTGAAATATCTGCGATATACCCATTTTTTAAAATCATTCATTGTTTATCTAAAGTGAAAATTTAACTGAGGTTCTGCGTTTTCCCTGTCGACACCATCTGAAAGGCCTCATCTTCGCCTCCGCTGCCCCCAGAGTCCACCTTAATTGCTAGAAGACGCTCCCTTCCCACCTACGCACGCCTGCGCGCACTTCCAAAGTCTTTGCTTCCTGATGTCTCCTCCCTGCCCCTTCCAGCATCTTGGACCTACTTTGAGCACCTGTTAATGCCTAACAGCTGTGGGGCAGGATATTTATTGAGATGACTGGTGTTTTGTTGCTGCTGCCATGAAATATTCAGAAAGAGCGAGCACTATTTGTGCGTCGGCCTTAGAACTTTTCCCTCCCCCTCCAAGATCAGCTGAGCCTTTGTGCCTCCCAACTTCCATGGCCAGGCCAATTCAGAAGGCGCTTGCTGACTCTGAGGTCCTTCTGCCTCCTGGCACAGTCCTCACTGCACATCTGCAGCTGGCTCTCCCTGAGCGAGGGACGGAGGGAGGGAGCACATCTGAGAAGGTGGGGGTGGTGCCTAAACAACGGGTCAGAGGAGACAGGTGCCCCAATAATGGAAAGAAATTATTACTGAAATAGGGACCTCAGTGGTCTTCCTGCTTCAGCTCTTGGCCTTTATACCCCCACGTGCCTTTTCAAATGAAAATCAGATCACATCATGCCTCAGCCCGAGCTCCTCCTGTGGCTTCCATCTTACTCCAGATAAGAGGTGGAGCTTGATGCGCCCCAGCACTGTTCTCCGCCTCCCCACGCCAGGCTCCTGCTCCTCCCCGCACACTCCAGGCACGCTGCTTCCCTCAGCGTCTGCCTGTCCCTTTCCCTCCGCCAGGAAGTCTCCTCTTCCAGGTGCCCAGCCGTTTTGTTTCATCACCTGTTTTGCCTGTGGGCAAAACGTGAGGCTCACCTTGACCTCTTCCCAACACCCCCATCCCTCTTCCCTACTTTGTGTTCTCTGTAGCACCAAACTCTTCTGAGCTTTGATATAATTCACTTATTTATTTGTTGTCTCTCTCTCCATGACTCCCTGCCATCGAGCGTCCTGAGGGCTGAGGTTTCTGACTTTTTGTTTTACTTCTCTATCCCAAACACAAAAGCCAGTGCCTGGCTTATAGCGAGCACTCAATAAACATGAAGAAAAGAAGGAAGGAAGGGAGGAAGGGAGGGAGGGACAGAGGGACAGAAGGAGGAGCCAAATGATGTGACGATGCCCAAGGAAGTGAGAATGTGGACTCTCCCTCCCACTCCTGGAGGATGTGGCAGAACCTCTGAGGGACGTAAGTGTCTAGACAAAGGTGCACCCAGGACGGAGCTGGCTCCTATGCCTGCAAATCAGAAAGCTCCTTGGTGTGCAAGGATTATGCTGCATGCTGGGAGTGACCATGATGACAGCTAGGTCTCCCCAAACTCTGTGCTCCAGAGATGACACCTGGGATGTTTCTTAAAGTCTAGAGAAAAACAAGCAGAAACACAAAAATGACTGAATAAGACTGAATTTCCCACCAGCATGTGAGATGGGGCTTAAAGTCACATTCAGATTGATTTAGAGGAACTAAAGACATGAAAATCAATTTGTAAAGTGTGCACTGGCTAAATTGTATATCTGTTAAATATAGTGTGATCATGTAAACAGTAAAAACAGTGTTGTCCTGGCGTCGCACCTACTAGTTGAGTGACACTGGGCAAGTCGCCTGTGAGCATGAAGCATCTCATCTATAAAACGAGATTGTTATACCTCATGTCTTAGTCAGAATACGTTAGGTTATGCCGCAGTAATACATAATCCCAACACTCCATGTCCTGAAATAACAAAACGGTACTTCTTGATCAGACATGTCCATCAGGGGTCAACAGGGAGTTCTGATTTCACGTCATTCAGGAGCCCAGGCTGACAGAATGGCCTCCCTTTCAAACATCTGGTGACCACGCCAGAGGGGAACACAAGCTCTGGAGGGTCTCTCAATAGCAACCAAGTGCCCTGCTCCAGAAGTGGCACATGTCACTTTGACTTGAACTTTTTAGGCCAGAATTAATCACAAGACCCCACCCAACAATAAGGGCATCAGAGAGTGTGATGACACCATGTGCGCAGAGGAGACAGAACTGGAAATACTTGGAAGAACATCCCATAGGACACCACAGGGCAAGCATGAGGGTGGAATGAGGTAATACACATAAAGTGCTTCTCATAGAGTCTGGCACATAAAATACACGCCATAAATGAAAAATGTGATTGAGTCCTTAGACTTGGGGGAAGGCAGAGATGAGATTCATGTCATGACCATTCCTTAGCTCAGTGCCTAATAGGCAAGTCTTCAATGAACATTATCGATTGAATTAACTGAACTCTTCCTATACTTCAGATAAAAGGCAGCTCTTGCTTCCATGAGCCCATGAGGGAAAGAGAAACAAACGTGCATAATTTCGGCATAGCTCCGTTCCCATGCCCACCCACGCCCACAGCATCGATATTGACTCAGTGCCTTCTGCGTTCCAGAAAAGCACCGCTCCGGGCCTTGGGGACACAGAGCGAAGGGGACAGAGTCCCTGCCCTCAGTGAGCTTACCCTCTCAGAGAGGATGAGGAGGTGGAGAGTACGCTCTTAATCAAATATGTAAGATGATCTCCTATGTGAGTCTTGACAAAGCACTGGTGCTGTGACGCAGACAGCGTGTGGGGTGATGAGGTCGGGAGCCAATCTCCGGAGACGGGGCGGTGGCAGCGCATTCGCCCAGGCTACCAGGGAGGGGCTGCCTGAGACGTCACTCGGTAGCGAGGAGGAGACAGCAGCAGGAAGTCCCCAGGCCCTAGGCAGAGGGACCAGCAAGAACGGAGAGCCAGAGCCTGGAAGCATATGGCTGTGTTCAAGGATCGGAAGCATTACCGGATGGGGGCGGGTTAAAGTGGGGGGCGACAAAGGTGAAGGATTAAGACGTACGAATTGGTAGTTACGAAATAGTCACGGGGTGTAAAGTGCAGCGTAGGGAACAGTCTATAATTCTGCAGTAACCAGGTAGAGTGCCAGGTGGGCACTAGACTTATAGGAGGGATCGCCTCGTAAATTACATAAACGTCTAACTGTACACCTGAAACTAATAGACAATAATATTGAACGTCAACTATAATTGGGGGGGAAAATGGTTAAGATGGCAAAAAATAATAAACTTAATATAGTTATAATTAATACACTTAGCGCCGATGTTTTGATCTTCAAATATGTTGTTACGGAAATAGGAAAATATTCATTGGTTGGGCTGATACATTATTTTTAAAATTTCTTTGCTATTATGATAGTCTTTTAAATTAAAAAAAAAATAGCTAAATGTTTAAGGAATCAACTAAAGAAATAAAATTTCACCTGTCAAAAAAAGAAGCAGAAACCAAGTCGGCGTGACCGGGTCCTAGTGTACAAGGATGAGGGACCCGAGGCCAGGCCTGGTCTTGGAGGCCACGGTAAGGAACGGAGCCGTCATCCTCAGGGTAAGCTCACTGAGGGCAGGGACTCCAGCCCCAGCGGGGAGCACGTGCAGAGTAGGGGGGGCAGAATTCGGGAAATTCTCAACGGCGCTTTAGCCGATCTAAGTTTGACATCCCTGTAAAACACGCAAGCAGAGCCATCGAACAGCAGTGGGGCCCCAGATCTGCACTCAGGACAGAGATTCTGGCCAGAGACACAAAGCTGAGAGCCGTTAGCGTGTGAAGTCAGAACACGGGGTCTTTTCAGGGAACATGGACTGACCTCCCTGAGACAAACTGGCCCAAAACTCAGGCAATTAAAGGGATGTTGCTGTTGAGAAGGGTCCCCCAGGCATGTCACCGCCAAACCGAACCCTGCTGTTTCAAATAGTGGCCGTGGACCTTGCAAGCAGAAACTTGAAAGATGATGACTATGGTCTTACTGTTGAAGACGTGTGAGTTTCACAATGGGGGAATTCAGTGATCGGAAGATGAACTGTGTCAGTCAGGATAAGCTGGGTTCTGCTATGACAACAACCGACACCAAAGTATCAGTGGTTTGAAGCAGCCGCGATACATAAGTTTGATCAGGAATCAGCAGAGGGCTTTGTTCATGAAAGACTCACCGGGGACCGGCCTAACAGAGCAGCCACCACCTCAGAGAGAGTAAGAGAAAGAGATCGCTCGGGAGGGTCTGAGGGAGCAACTGAAGATTGCGGCCGGGAGGGACACGTGTCTCTTCTACTCACGCCGCAAGGCGCTGTGGTCACAGGGGCCAGGGAGCGTAATCCTAGCCCGTGGCCGGTTCCCAGCACTTCTGCCTCTTGCCCCTCTCGCCTCCATTTTTATTGGAGATAACCCTCCAAACCCTCAGGATGGGGTGACTGGGAGCGATAACTGGTGATCACATGACTCACGACACCTTCTCATTCTCGCGTCAAGCCTACCTGTGAGTTTTCCTCCTTCCCAAAGAGACGACCAGCCACACGCCGAAGACCCCACAACCGGCAGACACAGGGACCGAGACTTTAGGCCCGGCACACACACAAAGCCATCCCTACCCTTTCCATGCACCACATTACCACTTCCGGCCCTGCCTTCCCTTTAAAATGAGTTGGCATGTTCATTTGAGATCCGTCTTGGCCAAGCCAAAGCAGCAGAGGGAATACTTAGCAAAATACGTTTAATCAGAGAAGACTAGCTGTAGCAAATGTCCGATTGGTCCCATTTTCTTTGGTTGTCTTTGTCATCTGTGAGTGGGTGGGAAAAGGAAGGCGGATAAAGCACAGGGCAGATAAGGGGCCTCTGATAGAGCCGGGGAAGCTTACGCTTATTTTTAAAGATCCGACAGGGATTCAGACAGGTGTGGGCCAGCCCAGTCTGAAACGCATGTTTCATGTAGTTGATTCCTTATGACTCATAAAACAGGTTTCACTTGTCCCTAGTGTTACTCGTAGAAATATGTACCAGAGCAATCGGAAAAGTGGTGATACGTTCTCTTTTCGAATGGCCCCAGTGAGCAGTCCGTTATGCTTCTCAGTTAGGACGCATCGTCGGCCATGCTGCACGTTCCCGCCAGTTCGGACGCCTCTGTGCAAAGCCTGCATAACTGTCTTTCGGCCAGAACACGGAAGGATCCGTGTTTTACACTTTCCCGTTTTAGACTTTCTATAAATTCAATGTGTTGAATTAAGTGTGTCATATTTATTTATAAAATATTTTCTGACACCTTGTTACAACCTGAGTCCGAAGAGAAAGTCTGAATCATTTGGCCTTAACCACCTGTGGCGTATTCTGCTCTTTCATAAACAAACAAACAAACAAACAAACAAACGCCATAGAGCAAATCCTCAGCCAGAAAAAGACAGAATGTTCAAAAGAGAAATATCGGGTTATAAAACTTTAGCTCATAAACAGTTTAAACTTCTTTTCTTTTATTTCCCAGCCCCACAAACAGGCCTTTTTAATCCCAACCTGCGCACCAGTAAAGCATGGCAAGAAAAATGAATGAGCCTGGACTGGACACCAGAAGCAACTGTCTCTCCGTGTTCCACAGGGCGTCCTGTGAGACAAGCCGCCCAGCTGTCTGAGCGCAGAGGAAGCGTCTGCATGCCCTGAGGGTCGACCCATCGCATCTCCTCAGTAGCCGTGCCGAACGGAGGCCCGATCTGACCTGGGGGACAGGAGCATGTTTTGTTCTAAGGAGGTGACTCCGGGTAGGCTCTTGGATGCCAGAAGGATGAAGCTGTAATTAGAAGCTTGGAATTTTCAGCCTCCCCCACCCCGTTATTCAGAGAGGGGAGAGGGGCTGGCAATGAAGTTAATAATCGAGCACGTCTACATGAGGAGCCTCCGTGAAACCCTAAAAGTGCGGGTTTGGAGAGCATCCTGGTTGGTGAGCACGTGGAGGCGCAGGGAGAGGGTGGCAGCCAGAGAGGGCGTGGCACCTCCACCGCCTCCCACGCACCTGTCCCGCCGTCTCCCACTCGGGCGTCCATCGGTATTCTCTAACAGATCCTTTTATAATAAACTGATAAACAGTAAGTAAATGGTTTCCTAAGATAAAAAGAATCCAGGCTTAGCAGAAAAGTGCAGTGATGATATGTGTTCTGACTGTCCCTAAGTGGTGTTTAGCCTAGAACTGAGGACACAGCCTGTGAATCAAGCAATAAGTCTAGACTGACAACAGCCTCCAAGTCTGTGTGTAGGGAGGTGGCCCCTACACACACACACACACAGACACAGACACGCACGCGCACGCACACACACATATTGGCCCCAGAATTGGTCCATCCTGCAAAAGGATGGTCCAGAAATTAAATCTCCTGTTTTACAGATTAAGAAACTGAGACAGAGAACCTTAAATAGATGGCAGAGAGGCGGTCAGATGGAACCAGAAGTCAAGAATATAACTCAGTCACTGTCATTACCCCTTAGCGACCAAGCTGGAAGCAATATTCAAAAGAAGGGGGTCACGAGGAGAATCGGCAGTACCCCGTCTTTATCTAGTTCACTGAAAAAATTGGGGAGTTTAAAAAATTATGGAGTTTTTCCTTCAGAGCATCATGGCAAGAATATCAATGGGGAGAAGCAAGGCCCTCGGAGCTGCTCACCTCACCACACTAATATTCTGACAGACTCCCCTCTTCATCCCCGCCATGAATGCCGTGGTCGGCCTCCCACCAGAAAATGTTTTAAAAAGGCAGGGAGAAAAAAGAGCAGGGAAAGTACACGCCCCTGTGAGGAGGAATGTAAGCTGCTCTGAGCGCGTGCTGAGGGAGGGGTCACCACCACAGAGCCCCGATGGGAGCCTGTGATGCCTCGCGGCTCCGCCCCACACGGTGGGCGAGCAGTCACTTCCTACATCCGGCCCAAAGCATGGGGTGCTCCAGTCTCTGGGTGAGACACTCCATCTCCCCAAACGAAATGCTCGCTCTCAGGGGAGCCCCCCGCTCTATCCTGCGTGGAACTAGATACTGGGTCGTCATCTCCCAAACGAATGCTCACTCTCAGGGGAGCCCCCCCTCTCCCTGCGTGGAACTAGATACTGGGTGAGACACTCCATCACCCCAAAACGAAATGCTCACTCTCAGGGGAGCCCCCCGCTCTATCCTGCGTGGAACTAGATACACTTGGGTTCCAGTTGCCCATTTTGCTGGTGTAACACTTTATACTTAAGCTTTGAGAAATCAAAATATGTAAAAAGAGATTTAAAATAAATTAGCTCCTAACGGATAACTCAAAAGAAACACTGTCCTAAATAAAGGCATTTCTAAATACTCCTTTTTTTCCCTCCAAAGGACAAAAGGGACTAACTCTAGCTACCTTAAAAGGGAGTTTAGTCAGATGCCCACTTAACGGGTGAATTATAACTAAACAAAGCTACCATGTACTGACCTCGGTTCCAGGCACTGTGTTAAGAAGTTTATAAACCTCCCTTTATTTAATCTTCATGGAAATCCTTGGGATCATTCTTATTGCCTCCAATTTATAGATGAGGGAGCAGACTCAGAGAGGTGCGTGACACACCAGGGCCAGACTGGGGCAGGCGAAGAGAGACGAGAGTGCGACGTTTAAGGAGGCCTTGACTCTCAGGGCTGTCCCCGCGCAGGCCCGACACCTGAGTGTGAGTGTCACCTTGAAACGACATCCTCGGAGCCTCCCTTGCCCCCACCTTAGCATGTCACACATAGCACATCAGCAGTTCTCCTGGGATTCGCACTCAGGTCCAGCTGGTCCCAAAGCCCTCATCACGTCACCCACCGTGTTGTAAAAACAAGCAACTCGACCCATGATACTCCGTTCCTTGGGAGCTGAGTCCTTGGGAGCTGAGATCACCGAAGGGCAGGTTCGGCCACAGGAACCCAGTGGAGTAGCATGGAGGTGTGGGAGGTACACACACACACGCACACACACACAGAGACACACACGCACACACGCTGTACACACACACACACACACACACAGACGCACACACACCAGCCCTCCCCCACTACGAGAGAAACAACCCTCAATCATGTCGTAATCACAGGTGACCTAATATCCGAAAAGGAACAACCATTTTGTAACTGTCCCCAGTGTGAAACATGGGAGTGCACAAAATCTGCTACATCTATTTTAAACCTAAGTTATTGATCGATTTGTCTGGGACAAAGAATATAGTACAAATATTTCATCAACGTAAAAACCAAAACCAAATCCATGATTAAATACCACGGCCAACTCCCCAGCCCCAGCTCTATCCTGCTCCCGGCTTAAGCCATAAAACTTGTAATTGCTCACCTGGGGTGGGGGATAAAACACGCTTCTTGAGAGCAAATAAGCTTGACTGCCATGAAGCTCGTCATCACTTCTGTGGGCTGGAAAGGGCAGAGTAGCGTAGGCTTTTTTCTGCCTCATAGAAAGCATTCAATCCTGACCTGTCGGTGGTGGGCAGGATATACGAGAATTCAACAATGTCTGAGTTTGTCAAAATTACCCCAATTATGAGAGATATTACCCAAAATGGCTCTTTTCCCTTGCCAGCCATGATTTCCCATTGTAATTTTCATTTTCATCTGAAAAGTATTTTTACCAAGAATAAAATGGTACATTTAGTTTGAAAATGGGTATCGGCCAGCTGTTGGACATGTGGCCTACTGGCCCTAACTGAGGGAGTCTAATATGCACCTGTCAGGAGCCGCCAACCTCAGGATGCTAAGAGGTTGGGGGGAGATGAGTAACGAAGCGCATGAGGAGAAACAAAAGTTTTGACATGCCACATGATGGAGTAAGGTTTCCGACGGTGACACGCCTCACAGAAAATTGGACACTCAATGTCTAATATTTCTCCCTTGGTCTAAGAAAACAATGAAACCGTGTTTTAGTTAAGTTTCCGTCCCCCGTGTCGTGTTTTCAACTTCCTCAGTGAGGGAAGAGAACGGTGAGACTTGCACAGAATGTAAGGTGATGCTTCGTCACTGGAATTCTTACAGATTCATTAGAGCCTTGAAAGCTTCTGGAATCCCCTGGAACCCTCGGTCCCTTCTCCAGACCTGCTGGAGCAGAGACTGCGTTTTAACGAGACCCCCCAGGCGATTCGTGGCATGCTGAAGTCTGGGGAGCACTGTGTTAATGCTGACTAGAATCAGGGATGAAGACCGAAGAGATCGTGAAAACGACAATCATCACCATTGCCATTTTAATGGCGTATGTACAAGGTGCTAAACTCGGCTCAGTGCTTTTCCACATATTGTCATTTACCCTTTCTAGTAACGCTGAAAGGGATGCGTTATTAGCCCCATTTTACAGATGAGGAGGTTAGCACTCAGCCAAGTTCGATAACGTCCCAACGGTTAATCATTTCGGAACCAAGATTCTATTTCAAGGCTCTCTGACGCCAAAACCGGTATCTTGCCCGCCAAGTCCTTGCCTGCACTTCAGAATGCTCTTGTGATAAAGAATCCACACGCTTTCTAGAATTACTTAGATTCTGTGGTGTTATTCGTGGGCCCAAGGACAAAAATACCACATCTCTTTAGGTAGTTTTGAAATATTTCCTGTGTGAATAAAGGCCTCTTTGAAACTTCACTAGATATGGACACCCCTAATAGCTTTTTTTAAAACAAAACAAAACAAAACAAAACAAAATACCTCTGCATCCCTCCAAAAATCACTGGCCAAAAATGCAATCAAGATATTATAAACTATTAAATAAAACTTAGCAGAAAAAGATCACTTCAATGTATCAGTCCCCTGAAAGTTGTCTTTTGCAGCATTCCATAAACAGTGATATCAGAATTCACATAAGTAATAAATTCTCATATCAATGATAAGCAGAATTGATAAGCGATTAATATGCCCTTACTCTTAGACCGTGAGCTTCTCAGGGGCTTCAAGTGAAGGTGTCTTTTTTTAAAATACTTTTTTTTTTAGAGCAGTTTTATGTTCACGTCAAATTGAGAGGAGAGTACAGAGATTTCCCCTGAACCCTCTGCCCCCCACACATGTACAGCTTCCCCAATTATCAGAAAAAGATTGCAAGATTAGAAATGAAACTGGTTCATGTCCTACAGGCAATAAATCCATTACCTTCAGGGTTATCCTTTCCATTAGGAAGAAAACATTTGCGTCTCTACCAGACAAAACCTACATGTTGACAGGTAGCTTGAAGAGTCTGGCCCCATTCAATAATAAATAGTAAGTAAAACAAAGGTACCCCCTAGAGCTGCGCCATCAAATATGGTAGCCACTCACTGCACATGGCTACTTAAGTTAACTAAAAATAAAATTTGAAAATCAGTTTCTTGGCAGTCACATTTTAAGTGCTCAATAGCCCGATGTAGCTGGTGGCTACTGTCTGAGAGAGGGTAGAATAGAGAATTTCCATCACGGCCAAATGTTCCAGTGGCTAGCGCTGCCCCGGAGAACTCTCGGGTGGGAGCACTGGCTTCCTACGGATCTTGAAACAAATTACTACAAATTTAGTGGCTTAAATCAACACAAATTTATCATCTCACGTTTCTGTAAGTGAGAAGTGGCTTAGCTCAACTGGTTTCTCTGGTTCAGGTTTCCCAAGGCCAAAGTCAAGGTGTCAACTGGCCGAGCTCTCATTGGGAGGCTGCAGGAAGCCTACTTCCAAACTGGGCCAGGTGGACGGCAGGCCTGGGGCCCCTGTCAGCAGGGTCTGGTCTTGCTCCTAGAAGCTGCTCGCATCCCTCTTCCTGCTTCCCATGTGGACCTCTCTAGCAATGCAGGTCAACTTCCTCTCACCCCTCAAATGTCTCTGACTCCCCTTCTGCTGCGTCTCTAGGACCGATAACAGCTGGAGAAGATTCTCTGCTTTTATTAAGGGCTCCGGTGATCAGATTGTACACACCCAGACAGACGATCCAGTGAAATCTCCCTAAGTTAAACTCTAGCTTCTCAATTACTTCTGCAAAGTCCCTTTACCACGTGACACAGATTCATAGGACGCTGGGATTACGGTGTGGACATTTTGGAGAGCTACCATTCTGCCTACCGCAGCAGGCTCGTTAGCCAACGTTCAGTGCGACCTCAAGAAAATGTGCAGCCCTCCCTCTGCCTTATTCCCACGCATTGGATACATTTTCTTAACAACTAACTTCCTAGGGCTATTGTGAGGATTAAAGGTATGAACTCACCTGAAGTGTTTAGAACGCGCTGCGTAAGAACCATTAAACTCCTCGTGCCTCCGTTTTCTCACTCGTTAGACTTGAGTAGTAATTGTGTCTTCGGCATCAAGTTACTAGAAGGATTGAAAAACTCATCCATGTTAAGAAGGAGACCCTGTGTCCTACGCAGAGAGGAGGCTCAGAATCCCTTTGGCCTTGGTGGAGGAACAAAGGTGGCCCTGCTGGCGAGGAGCAGTGCCGCCTCCTTTGGGGTGGAGGAGGAGGGTTCCAGCCCCCCACTTCTCCATCCGCCCCCTGGCACCCTGGATTTCAGGCACAGATGGACGGATGGCAGCCCAGCCCACAGAGGCCCGATGAGGACAGCTCAGGGCGAGCAACGCTCTCCCTCGGTGAGCTGCCTCACGCGCAAGGCCTCACGCCCCCTGCCACGGAGCCACGGAAGCTGGGCCCCGCGGAGTGGAGACCGGACAGGACGCAGGGAACGGAGAGGAACGTGGGGTTCCTTCCCGTGGGAGCCAGAAAGGGCACTGAATTTTAAAGTCGTCCTCTCTATCGCCTTTTGTGGGGTTTAAAATAATGTGAAAAGGGTGTGTGTTGTTGGCCTCTTGTTAAAGCTGAACGAAAGCTTCAGATCGTGATCTCGTCTTGTCTGTGACGCCCTCCCCGCCTCCCCAGGAGGCCCTGTCCCTCCTTTGTGGCCTTCCAGGGGCAGTACCCCGCCATTTCATTGTGCTCATTTTTGTTGCAGATACAAATCTCATGAGGGTTCTGGACTTGTGTTTGCAACGAACATGCCTTTCTTTTCTAGAATTCAATATAATTTCCATTCCAAGCCGCCATCCCCACCATGAGGCTAGTGTCAGTCAATAAAGGGTTTCCCATCCCTCTGCCTGGCGTCCTCCATACAACTTGAATCAACACAGAACCAGGGCTATTGAGGGCTACACAGGGCTGAGAGGTCGGCAAGGCAGCTGATCTTCAGCTGCCACCTAGCCACGCCCCCTCGGCTGGCACGTCCGGCACCCAGGATGCCTGTAAGCACTGGGTAACTGCAGGACGCTGCTGTGCCCGCCACATGTGCCGCCATGAGAGTGACTTTCTTAAGTCCGTGATGTTCTCTGTACACAGAAGTGTTTTGCAGTTGCTCGGCCATGCTGGCTCTAGGACCCTTCCGATCCATCCCAGATCCATCTGCACGGGTAGCCCATGCAGCCATTTATGCTTGACTCATGCAGCTTTCTCTGGAAATAATCTCCGAGCACAGGTACACAGATGTGCACCTCTCACGTCTTCTCCAGGCTGTGTAGCCAGCCAAGCCTGCTTCCCCAGCCCGGAGAGGTAGGTCTCCCAGACTGGTCACATGGATAATCACTTAAACTAATTACTCACTGTGTCAGAGAGATGGCCCCAAACATCTGGTTCCGATAATCCTCCCAGCCTGAAACGTTCTACCAAATGTGGCAGAGAAAAAAATACAACCTGTGCAGCATCGCAGCTGGTCGATGACCCAAATCTACAGGCTGACGCCCGGGACCAAATCTGCACCCGGCAGAGAAGATCTGATTTCAATAAATTAGGTGGCCATTTTCCCTGATTCAGGACTGAGCTCTCCCATTTCCTCCCTCTCCATCACCCCACGAGAAGAGTCTCACCCTGAAACCAGCCCCTAAACTCTGAGGAAAGGCCGCCAGGGAGGCTCTGCCAGAGCTTTGTGACCCTTTCCACCTTTACACGTTACACCTTTCGTGTGATCCGTCCAGGACACTCACGTGTTTATTCAGTGAGCCTCTACTAGGATTCCCGCCCTGTGCCAAGTTAGGCCCAGGGTAACAAACAGTAGAAATTTCAGAGAATGTGGAGGAAAGGGAACCCTTATAAACTGTCAGTGGGACTGCAAATCGGTGCAGCCACTGTGGAAACAGTATGGAGGTTCCTCAAAAACTGAAAATAGATCTACCACATAACCCAGAAATTCCACTTCTGAGTAGTTATCTGAAGAAAACAAAATAATAATTCAGAAAGATCTATGCACCCCTATGTTCACTGCAGTATTATTACAATAGCCAAGATATGGAAGCAACCTAGGTGTCCATTGATAGAACAATGGATAAAAAAGATGTGAGATATACACATACGCACGATGGAATATTATACAGCAATAAAAAAGAATAGAATGAAATCTTGCCATTGGCGACAACATGAATGGACTTAGAGGGCATTATGCTAAGTGACATATTCAGACAGAGAAAGACAATATACTGTGTGGTTTCATTAATATGTGGAATCTGAAAAAAAAAGGAACCAACTAAATAAAACAAAAACAGACTCATAAAAACAGAGACCGATGGGACGGCTACCAGAGGGGAGGGGGTGGAGGACGAAGGGGACTCTAGTCGGTAATATTGTGATAAGTTTCCATGATGACACATGATGACTAGAGTTAGTGGTGTGGACACATCGTAAGGTATAAAAGCGTTGAACCACTCTATTATACACCTGAAACAAACATGACGAATATAATATTGTATACCAACTATACTTAAATTAAGAAAAATTCAGAGAAAGTCTAAAAGATGACGTACTACAACCCTCTCTGGCCACGGAGCAGTCCTGGAGAGGGGAGACAACACCGACAGCCACACGATCACGTCGGTAGCGTCGCCTAGACTGGAACCCACGGGGAAACTGAGGTCTGGGGGTGGCAAGCACAGCTGGCTGAAGTCAGCTCAGACAAATAGGCTTTCTCTCCATCCTCTTCAAAGTTTCCATCAGCCCCCAAGACCAAGGAGAAAACATCAGTTTTATTGGTGCCATCTGTCGTTGTTGCCACAGCAACTCTACGCATGCCAGCAAAGAGATCTTTGCCGTTAACCTGGTTGCTATTCAAAGTAATTTAAAAATTTCCAGGATCTCCAGTGCATCTCCCGTGCCGGGATCAGTCTAAGACTTAACAGCAGTTGCCATTTTGTTTCTTCCATTGAGATGGCATCTGCCGACCAGGCATGGCTTGAAAAGTACCTCAGTACTGGAGATGCCTGTGCTGCTCGCCTTCATTTTAATTGTCTGTGCTTCTGAAAACTCTCTTACAGTCCATCCCATCTTCATCTGGTCCTGGCGCGCTGGCCCTTACCATCGTCTTGGCTCGCGCTCACGACCCGTCTCCTACACCCTATCGCCACAGCTCTCTAACCAGTCTCTTAGCTGCCATCCGCCACTGTCATCGGAATGATCTCTGTAAAGTGCAGTCGTGACCAGCACCCTTGCCCCGCCCCCTCGCTCGAGTCCTCCTCGTGGCTTTCTACGACGGAAGGTGATTTCGAAGAACTTCATCGGCAGCACCTTCCTCGATCTGCTCCAACTGACCCTTCTGGCCTCATCTTCCAAACAATCCCCACGTCCCTGCCCCTAGTCCTATGACCCAAAGAGACCGGACGCCACACTGTCCTGCACACCGCTGCTCTCTTTTGTGCTTTCACATCATTCCACGTGCCTAGAAAGCCTTCGCCCCACACCTCCACCTGGAAGCCCGAAGCCACCTTCATCCAATGCAACTGTCACCATATTGCTTAACTATTCACCATTGTCCTGAGAAATTGAATTGGGACTTCTTCTATCCTTTTAATACTTTACCCATTTACTTTCATTGTTGGATAGACTCAACGGAGAATCCCTTATGGCTAGGAACTTGGTGTTGCTCATCACTCATCACTTAGGTTCTTGATATAATTATTTAAAAAAATCAATGACAAGACTTGCATTTTAATATCATTAATTTCTAACATGTGCCATGGCGTAAAGGAAATACTCAAATTACGTCTGAGATAGAAAAGAAGGAAGGAAGGAAGGAAGGGAGAGAGGGAGAGAGGGAGGAGGGAGGAGGGAGGAGGAGGAAGGAAGGAAGGAAGGAAGGAAGAAGAAAGGAAGGAAGGAAGGAAGGAAGGAAGGAAGGAAGGAAGGAAGAAAAGCAGGAAGGAAGAAAAGAAGGAAGGAAGAAGAAAAGGAAAGAGAGGGTGAGGAAGAGGAAAAGAGAAAGACAGAGATGCCCTAACCCATGCTCACCTATACTTTCTTCCCTTCGCTTCCACCCTCTCCTGCGTGTGACTGTAACACTTCCACTTTGTACTCCTTGGGCCATTTCTTAGCTTTGGGGTTCTCTCGATGAATGGGGTTAGAGCAATATTTGCAGTGCAAGGCAGAATTTTTTCCCTATATACTCCCATTAAAGCCATCAATAAATTAGATTAGTGGTTTTGACATTTTTCTGCCTACTTGCTGACCTAAGCCTCTAAATAGAGCCTCTGTAGTCCTTTCTCATAGCCCATCTCAGTGTTTATAAGGTGGTAGAAGTTGTGGGACTTACCTGTCGCCGGGCCAAGGTCAGAGGGAGCAAAGCACAGCTTTATTAGACTTTGGAAGAGTTCCCAAAAGGAGGCTCCTTCTCACATATATCGTCGTAACTGGTAAAATACCTTCTAGCAGCTTCTAACCCCGCTGAAAGCATGGGCCATGGCCAGTAACCGTCACCTAATATATCAACGTAAATCTTATTCCTATCACCTTTTATTCCTTACCCTTGCTCTCCATGGCTAGGCTGTATGAGGTCACTAGGAAATTGTTCGAGTTCCCTTCCCCCAGGACCAAGGGACACACTTCACATTCAGTTCTTGCTACTCAGATTCGTTACAGGTGGGGATGGGGGTTACGTGGTTGTTACGGCAGAACGAGAGGCTCCTAGAACCAGGGGCATGTTACAAAATCATCCACCCGAGTTTCTTGCTTTCCAGTGGAGGAAGCAGGAAGTCTGTAGGGTAACGAGTCGAGTCCTCTTCGGCCAGTAAGCAGAAGTAAACTGGCTAAAGATGCATTCTGAAACCCGCCGCCCACCTGGCTGTCCTCACTCTGGGCACCCGAATCTTGACCGAGGTAGACAATTCTGCTCACGTGGCGCAGGCATCTACAGAGCAACCCAGCAGGGATCTTTAACACAGAACCTTCTGACATCAGGGTTACTTCAAAAGCACTAACCCCATGCTCTGAAATGGAAACAAGTTCTATTTTTCTCAAGTAATAAACTAAGCTTCCAGCTTTTCCTTGCTAAGAAATGAATGAGGGTCCTGAGCTGCAGAGTGAAGAGAGCTGCCCTGCCCTCATCTGAGCTGGACCCTTCGCCCTCGTCCAGGTGCTGTCAACCCTCCAGGGCGTCACGCGGCTCTCTTCCTTGGTAATCGCCACTTCCTTCCCTGAGTCAAGGTCGTATTTTCAGCTTTGGCTTGTGCTTTTCTCTAAGCTTCTTTGCTATAGCAATAAAAGGCCAGTTTTATATTTGACAACTTTTTACGAAAAGGTTAGATGGAGCATGGGGGTAGGGGCCAATGTACAAGTGAATTTGCTCCATTGGCTGGAAGAAGGGGGGCCTGATATTTCCTGTGAAATCTTAATAAACACTCCCCATAAGTGGAGCAGGTCAGGGTTCTTCCTGCCTAACCGTCCCGCCTCTGCCCCATGGACCACATTAGCAGGGAGGGGTGAGTCCATGCGGGCTGCTAGATTTCCTTTTTAATATAGCCTGACCTGGTGCAATAACTTTCCAGAAAATAAGTGACTTAAATTAAACGAGTGATTTCCCCTCTGCACAGTTCTTTAAACCCCAGCCTAATGAGATTCGATCCCTTTGTAAAAATATTTAATCTACTAAGTGCTGGATTCACAAGGCACTAAGCTAAAGACTTAATATTATTAGTTCATTTAATCCTCCCAACAACCCTATGAGATCGATACTGTTATCATGACTATCTCACACATAAAGATGCTAAAGCTTAATGAGGCTAAGCTCTGTGATATTACTACACACATTAGGTGGCAGAACTAGGTTCATCTAGTGCTACAGCCAAAGCAGAACATTTAATCATTGTACCAAACTGCTCAGCACCTGCAGTAAAGGACACGCTGGACCTCTGTGCTGCAATGATTAGAGAATCTATACTTTAAATACAAGACAGGCTTCTTAGCAGGCACTCTTCCCTGACCCTTAGCTCAAGCACTGACCTCTTTAGAATTGACCTGTGACCTCACATATCCCCTCATCTTTGCTACTTCTAAACCATTGGGCTTTAATCTTCCAAAGCCTCAACACTTCGGCAGGCTCATCTTTTGGCCAGGCTGGAGATGACAGTGGAACGTATTAAACCCAAGGGTTTACCTGTGAGTGAGAAGGAGTATCATGACTTGAATGACTGAGTTAGGGGTTAAATCCTGATGGAAATGGTTCATGTCAGAAAAATTCACCTGAGTGTCATTAAGATCTGGGACAAAAACGTGGGAACCCACTCTGGCCCCGGCTTTGTGGTTCATACTAATTCCCTATCCTCGCTCTTTATTCCTTTCCTACCTGATTCCATGCTTCAGGTTTATTTTATTCTGCTGTTGTTGGGGGGAATGTTCTGTAGATATCTGTTAGATCCAATTGATTTATAGTCTTGTTCAAATCTTTCTTTCTTTCTTGATCTTCTTCCTAGTTCTATTCATTACCCCAAGTGAGGTGTTGAAGTCTCCAACTGTTATTGTTGAATTGCCTTCATCTTCCTTCAATTCTGTCAGTTTTTGCTTCATGTATTTTGGGCTCTATTGTTAGGTTAACTTTAATTATAGGTTTATAATTGTTATATCTTCTTGTAAATTGATCCTTTTGCCTACATATAATACCCTTGTCTCTTAAAACTCTTTTTACTTAAAGTCTATATTGTCTGATATCAGTATAGCCACTAAGCTCTCTTTTGGTTACCGTTTGCATGGTATAACTTTTTCGATTCTTTTACTTTCAATCTTTTTGTCTTTGAATTTATGTCTCTTGTCCGTAGCATATAGTTGGATAATTTTGTAAATATTCTGCTCACCTCTGTCTTTTAATTGGAGTCTTTAATATATTTATATTTAATGTAATTCTTGGTATGGTAGGATTTATGTCTGCTATTTGTTTTCTTATATCTTTCTTATGTCTTATATCTTTTTATCTTTCTCTATCCTTAAGTCATCATATTCTTTTGTGTTAATAGGTATTTTTTAGTCTGATATTTTAATCCCCTTGTTTCTTTCACTGTTTTCTTATAGTCATTTTCTTAGTGTTTGCCCTGGAATTATAATACATATTTAAATTTATAACAATCTAGCTCAGGTTAATACTAACTTAATTTCAATAGTATAGGAAACTCACTCCTCCTTTGTGTTGTTATTTTCATACGAATTATATCTTCACATATTGCATGCCCATCAACACAGATTTATAATTATTGCTTTATGCATTTGTCTTTTAAATCAGGCAGGAGGAAAAGTTACATATAAAAAAATGCATTTATACTGTATTTTGTATTTTCCTGTGCAGTTACCTTTACTGATGTCCTGTATTTTTCACATAGATTCAAGTTACTCTGAGTTTATTTCAGTTTGAAGGATTTCTCTAGTATTTTTATAAGGTAGATACACTGATGACAATTTTTCTGTTTTGTTTATCTTCTGTTTTGTTTATTTTTCTGTTTTGTTTATCTTGAAACGTCATAATTTCACCTTATTTTTGAGGGATACTTATGTGAAAAAAAATTCTTCATCTATACTATTTTTTTAGTGTCTTGAATCTGCCACTGTCTTCTGGGCTCCTTGGTTCCTGTTGAGAAACAAGCCGTTACTCTTACTGAGGTCCCTTGCACATCATCTGTCACATCTCTCTTGCTGCCTTCAAGATTCTGTCTTCGATTATAGTACGTAAAAGTGTGTGTCTCTTCAAGTTCAGCCTATTTGCAGTTCATTAAGATTCTTGGGTGTGTACAGTGAAGTTTTCCATCATATTTGAAAAGTTTTCAGCCATTATTTCTTCTAATATTTTTCCTTCCTATCTCTTCTCCCCACCCCACTCTTTTGAGACTCTTATCATGTGTATGTTGGTATGCTTAACAGTGTCCAACGGAACTCTCAGGCTCTGCTCAGTTCATTCTTTTTTCTTTCTGTTCCTCAGACTGAATAATTTCAATTACCTGTCTTCGAGTTTGCTGATTTTTCCTCCTTGCCTGTTTAAATCTGACAGTGATAGCCTATAATGAATTCTTCATTTCAGTTGTTGTACTTTTCAACTCCAGAACTTCTACTGGGTTCCTTTTTATACTTTCTATCTCTTTGTTGATATTATCAACTTGGCAAGACATTGTTCTCGTGCTTTCAATTCTTTAGACATGTTTTTCATTAGTTCTTTGAACATATTTTAAATAGCTTTAAGTCTTCGTCTAGTAAGTCTAACATCTAGACTTCCTCGATTTTTAGCAACTGCTTTTTTCCCTGTGTAAGGGCCATATTTTCTTGTTTATTAGCATATCTCATAGATATTTGTCAAAACTGAGCATTTTAAATAATGCGACAGTTCTGGAAATCAGATTCTTCCTCCATCGTCCAACCAGGATTTGTTGTCCTTGCTGCTTGTTGTTGCTGCTATTGTTTGTTTAGTAACTTTACTAAATTGATTCTATAAAGTCTATATTCTTTGACATGTGTCAACACCACTGTCTGCTTTGTTAGCTCAGTGGTCAGGTAGTAATTACAGATTTCCTTCAATTCTTGAAACCAAAAAGTCTTCCAGTCTTTGCCAAGAGGTTCTGCGTGAATGTTAACGCCTTCAACACTCAGCTAAGCAGTTAATAACTCTGCCTTAGCTTTCAGTTCCCTCTGAGAAGAGCCTCAAAGTCAGCCACAGATGAGAGCTTAGAGCCTTCTCAGTTCCTTCCCAAGGATCTGCACAAGCCAAAGCATGCATGTGGGCTTCTAGATTCTCAGTAATACGTCAGAGTTCTTCAAAGTCCCATACGGAGATGTCATTCCCCAGCTTTTCTTCCTAAACTTTTTGGTTAGAGTATTATTTATCCCCATTGTTATCCACTCTTTCAGCCAGCCCTGATATTAAGCAATCGATCTTCATGGTTTTCAACAAATGCCCCTAAGAAGAAGATTTTTTCACCCTGGATGAGCTCTAAATCAGTTAAATAATGACAGCTTTAAGAACTGGGTCTTCCAGGAAACCACTAGACAGATAAAAAATGGCAATTCTATAGAAAAAGGGCTTTGGAAGAATTCCAACCCTGTTCTTGGGTGGCAGGCTGCTAGGACTCACTGTGCTTACAAGCTGTTGGTGTTCAAGATTGCCATGGAGCTAGAAATGAGGGGATGGGAAGAGGGAGATTAAAACTCCACTGTTCATACCAACTTTTCATACAAATATTCAGCTGTTTTTCTTGAATAAAGGCTCCCTAGACTGCTTCAAATCTTTGGTTAACTTCCACAGTTTTGAAAGAGTTTATTGTGACCATTTTTGCCAATGTTCTCAACGCTTTCACGGGGGAAAGACTCTTCGGAGGTTCTCATTCCATCATTTGCACTAAGGTCCAACCCAGACTCATTTTATATCAATATTTCTTTGCTCTACTTGACCCATTTAAGTTTCTCTGTTTCCGCTCCTTTCCATTCTAGTTCCCACTTTCGATGAAAACGTTTTTCCCTACCTCAAGTCTTTCAAATATTCCTTCACTTCCACTGTCATTGACCTTGGGGGTTTTCTCTTCTCTCACTCGGATTACTACAACAGTGTCCAAAGGGATCCCTTTGCAGTATGCTTTATTCTCTTCCAACCCATTCACCACCCCACAGCAAGACTGATCATTCGAACACAAAAACCTGACTGTGTCTTCCCTTGCGTAAACACTTCCACAGACCCACATCACCTCAAGGGTAAAGCCCAGTCGTTACCATGTCAGGCCTACAAGGCCCTCTCGACTTTGCCCTGAAACTCCACTCTGTCTTTGCAGCTCTTTCTCCAGCCATACGTAAATGCAAAATGCCACATAAATTCTGCACCCCCTCTTTATTATTCTTGTCCCTTGTTCTCCTAGTGAATTCATTCATGCATCCACTCGATGCATATTTTCTAAACACCTACTATGTGTCAGGCCCTATGAAAGGCACAGGGGAAAAGGAATTGAATAAGACAAAGTTCCTCTCCTTGTAGATGTCACATCAGAGGAAGAAACTGACAATAATCAAGGAAATTAATAAACAAACTAGATATTTACAGAATGCTGTTATGGTAATAAGGAGGTTAAATGGGACGATTGTAACAGGAGAAACCTTCATTAATCAGTTTGGGAAGAAAAGTTCTCTCTAAAAAAGAAATATTTGAGCTGAGACCTAAAGGATGACAAGGAGCCAATAAGGCATGAAAGGAAAGAGACTCTCATTGCAAAAGCCCTGAAACCAAAATAAAACCCTAATAGAAATTTAAAAAATTATCCCAGGAACCTTCACATATTCCAATGCGCGCGCGCACGCGCACGCACACACACACACACACACACACACACACAGTCACACATGCGCACACTTAACTTAGGTTCCTCAAGTGAGTAACTGCTAAATGGAGCAGCTGACAGATGGGAAATCCTTGCACAGAGCTATGACAAGGGGAAGTCTGTGGGAAAAGGTGCTGTTATTTAGCTGGCCCACCCCTGCTGAGTGAGTCCAAAGTTTCCCTTGGATACATTCCCACCTGAACTTCCACCCTTATGAGCTAAAAGGGCCTTTAACATTCATTTTATATAAAGAAAGAGATGAGGATTAAGTAGCAGCTGCTTAGGGTTGGATATAGAGAAGAAACATATATATGCTTGGTTGTAAAATGATTATATTTTAAAAAGAAACTTAAAACCCTCCATCCATGCTTCTCAGAGTTTGATCCAGTTAAGGAGTGTTGGGTAAGCAAAGTTCTTTAAGGGAAATGGCAAGAGGAATAAGAAAGTCTTCCACCAAGAGGGGTGTTGACCAAGGAGGTGAGAGACTGTTGCAACTGAGTATCCAGCCCACAAATACAGATCCTGATGACATGGAGGATTTCTTGTAGACCTACAACCACAGCCTGATGGTCTCAGAAAATTCTTCTTGATGCTAGCACTCTCTACATTCATGTACTTAATAAATGAGTGCCTACGACATGCCAGCCCTTTCTCTGAGTCAAAAGATATATGAGCGAACCAATAAAGATCCTTTGTAGAATTATATTCTAATGGGAAGAAAGTCAGACAATAAGTAAATAAATAGGAAACAGATAGACTTGTCGAATGTTAGTAAGTGCTATGGAGGAAAACTAAAGCAGGAGAGAGACGTTAAGAAGTGCTGAGAAGGTCTGCTTCTAGCCAAGATGGAGTAACAGGAACCAGAGCTACCACTCCACTTAAAACAACTAGAAAATCTGAACAAAATATATAGAACGGTGGTTTTCAAGTCATTGGCTATCAGGTGACGAGAAACGAGACGAGACAAGAGACGAGAAACAAAGTGGGCTTACTGCCTGGAGCGTTTCCAGGCTGGGGTGGAGAGACCAGGAGCACAGACAGAGCCCAGCATCACTCCCTGATTTGAGAACAAGGAGCTGAGAGTCTGGGGGTGGACAGAGGCTGAGAGGGTTTTCGGAAAAGTATATCACGGAGGACAGAGCTGTTCGGATCAGAGAGAAAACTCTGGAGATCCTCAAAGGGTCCACCTCAAGTACTTAGCACAGTGAGAATGAGCTTGTGCATGTGAGGAAACTATCCAAGGCTAGGGAAAGAACGACCTGTGGTGAAACCACGCCTGGGTGTTCAAAGCGCAGCAAGGGAGCTAACGTGGCTAAGGGGGTCCGGGAGAGAACAGTAAGAGATGGAAAATCAGAGAGGTGACGGACGGGGGCGGCTCAGGCAGGGATTCATAAACCAGGGGAGGGATTTGGGGTTTCACGCCAACTAAGATGGGCGGCATGGGAGGGGCTTGAACGGAGAAGTGGTATAATCTGTCTTGTGTTTTGAGTTCAAAGAATTGCCCTGGAACTCAGTGGAAAATACATTTTTAGGAGCGAGGACAAAGGCCGTGGAGCATCCCGGAAGCTATTCTTACAATTCAGGCCGGAGTTCATGGTGGCCAGTACCACAGGGAAGCAGTGGCGGTGGTGAGAATATTTCAGATTCTGAATGTGTTTTAGAAGAACCAATAGAATTTGTTAATGGGTTTATTCCAGAAAGTAAGACTGTTTTTATAACAGGAAAGTCTTCAAATAGACGTGATGGCTGTCTTGTTCCCTTCTATCTATACAGCAGATGTCACAAGCTTACTTAGACCTTTCTCCAAGCAAGACCAGCCATCTTCTCTCTTCTACATCTTCTTTTCATGGGACCAGAGTGTAAAAATCTGAGACTCAGGGTCGGGTTTGGGTATAGTGAAATAAAGTAATAATTGCCTTCACCTACTTTAATCTGAAGCCAAAATAGCTTAGTAAAAATTGGTGTTCTATGTGCTCCAGCCTTGCCTTCCAGAGTTCTTTAAATTGAAATATGACCTTCCCTGTAATTCCCTGTGCATATTTCCCTTTTAGGAACTTCATCAGTAAGGGGGGCACAAGAACTTGAGATAGGATTCAGTTATTCCTGGTTCCCCTTACCAGCTGCCATAATATTACTACAAAGTCACACACGACTTCCTACAGGGTGTTATTAATATAATTTATCACATCAATGAACTAATAGACTAAAGCCATGTATCCATTTTAACAAATTCTTAAATAATTTACATAAAATTCAAAATCCACTAATGTTGATTTTAAATCTCAGTAAAAGTGAATAGAAGACTATTTCTTTAACTTGACAAAGAATATTGATCTTAAAATTCATTGACAGCATCATCCTTCACTATGGTATATCAGATGACTTCCTATGAAAGTTAAGGGTGAGACAAGAATAGATACCCCTACTTTATTATTCTGGATAATAAAATAAGATAAAATAAAGAAATAAGATTTGTAAATATCTCCTAAATAAAAAGTTTTCATTTTTTGAAAGTATATTACTGTATACCTAGAAAATCTCCCCCTCCCCCACAAAAAATGAACAACAGACTTTCTAACTACTAAGATAGTTCAATAACGTGGCTGGTCACGAATGTATATGTTAAAATAGTTTTTCCTATATATCTCAAAAAAATAAATTTTAAGATATAAGAAGATCCTTTATGATAACAAAAACATTTTAAATTCTAAAAAGAAATTTGCTGAATTCATCTTATTAAGTACTTATATGCCATTTACAAAATTTATACTGTACCAACATAATACAAGGTGCAAATTGACACTTCGATCATGGAAGATTCAACGGAAATGGAACAATATTAGAGACTGACACGTCAGTTGTGAAGCCATTGATATATTCCCGGCAAGAGATAATAAGCCTCTGCACTAGGAGAGTAGCAGCAATAGACATGGTAAAGAGGAGAAAACCTGGCTGATATTTAAGCGCTCGAATATTGACAGAGGGCCCTAAATGATTAAGTGAGGGGTGAGGGGAATAATTTAGGATAGATAATTCCTAGTCTTATGCAAATCACTAACTGAGGCAGAAAAAGAGGATCCAGAGAGGAAAAAGGATAACTGTTGAGACATGTGGTATTTTAGTTGCTGTGAGACATCAAAGGCAAACTCCAAGTACCTGATATTTGATTCTTGACTTAGAAGAGATTGTACTTCATTCATCCTTTTTTTCAATGAATATTTATTGAGATCTTGGCCAGAGATGTAGAATTAACAGTCATCAGAATTTTAGTAATAGGGAGACTCTTCGAAATAGAATGAGAAAATGGGGCAAAGTGCAGAACTATAAGGGATCATCAACATCTAACATCAAGCAGGAAAAAAGGAACTATTTTTATTTCACATTCCCGTGTGTATGTGTGTGCGTGTTGGGCATCCATGTGAGATATATTTCTCGCCGTGAGCTGTGTCAAAGACTCGAAAGACAGTGCATCAGCAATAAATTTGGGAAACAATGAGGAAGAGTCTGATTGGCCAGCCTCTCAACAGATTAAACAAATGAGCTCCAACAAGGACAACATGTCACATCAGAGGCGACAAAAGTCATGAAAGCATTAAAAGAGCAGAACTGCCATGAAAATGCAGCCCCAGGCCGAATCACTCGAGTTGGACATTTGAGGGAAAAAAGAGCATCCTAAGAAGAGCAGCAGCAAATGCACAGATAAGAAGGAGGGAAAATATAACGGGCTTTCAGACAACAAGGAAGACGCCCATCTTGCTGAAGCCAACTGAGACTGGATGATGGAGAGCTGAGATCGCACTGGAAGTTCACATAGTAGGGTGTTGTTTTTGATGGTCAGTGGGGTGCCACGGAATAAATTTGCTCTGGTAAGTGACAGGAAGATAACGGGATGGCCCGAAGGAAAATGGAACTAAGAGCAAGAAAAGTTTTTAGAAGTCTCATGAATAGGTAGACCCGAGGGAACAGACAAGATTTGTACCAAACTTGATAAAAATAGCAAATACGATTTCTTCTAAGGTGAAAGTCTTAAAAGCCCTTGGGAAAGGGCTACAAGAAAGGTCAAGAGAAGAGTGCGAAGATAAAAGTCTCCATCTCTGGGGTATTGCAAATAAGTCTGCTCATTATTATTGCTGAGATAATTAGTGCTGTTAATATCATCGGTGAGTGCTTTAAGTCTCCATTACACCTCAGTGTGTTCTCACATCCATTAGTCATTTGATTTTCACAATCATCTTAAAAGGCAATGAGGGGATATTCCACTATCTCTATTTTAAAGATTGGGAAACTGCACCCCAAAGAGTTTATCTGGCTTCCCGAGGTCACACAGTTAATGATGGGATGAGACTCGCCGGGTCCTTCAGCTTTTCACCCAGGATTCTCTCACTCGATGACAGTCCACACCTCACGCATGCTCTGACAATGACCCATCAATTTGTTAATTAAAATCATTCCAAGAATTGAATTGGCTCAATATTTCAGGAAGAAGGCCCATTAGAAAGGTCACTGTGGCTTGGTGAAAGTTTATTTAATAAATATTTTTCTTATTTGGAGGTTTTAATTTTAAGTATGTGGTTTACTCTTTTTGTATGATTATTTGCTCAAAAAAAATTTTAGTCAGCAACACACCTCATAAAAATTTAATATGTTTCAGAGCTCTTTTTACTATTCAAAAAAGCACAAATCAGGCATTCTTGCATTTTGAATGTGGCGCCCGTGACTGGGCCCTCTCTGAGGAAGCCTCTTCCAAACCCGGGGGGTGAAGCTGCTCTTTTTAAAAGCAAACAATCCTGGAATGGAGGGCTGCCTCGCACCCTTCCTCCACTCACCAAGAGTTCGAACGTCAACCACTCAGATATGTCATGACTTCCTGGTCACCTGCGTATTTCTTGCTGTCATCTGAAAAAGGCCCTGCTCTCAAGTGTAGCCTTGGCTTCCAGGGCAGTAGAGCAGGAAGATGATGCATGACCCAGAAGGCAAACGGCCCTGGGCGCAAGCTGCAGCTCTGACTCTCCTGAGACGGGTGGCCTGGAACAAGCTAACTCACCTTGCCGAGCATCATTTTCTCGTCTGTACCATGAAGTGGCTAAGTGTCACGCCACGGGGTTATTACCGCATGGATGTGAGATGGCGAACTTGAAAACACTGCACCTGCAATGAGTCCCCATTGCATATTTATCGTCTGAGAGCCTCTGGAAGACGAGGTTAGCCAAGAGCGTGTTCACTGGGTCCACACCTTGCTTACTTGGAGAACGACCACTTAGCCCTCCATCCACACACTCTCCCCTCACCTGGTCACAGTTGACAAGCAGCTGCTTCGAGCAATAAGCTGGTAACATTTATTCAAAGTCGGAGAGCAACAGCCCTGATTTCTTCGATTCCTCCACTCAAAAAATATCTGTTGAGCACTTACTATGTGCCAGACATTGTTCTGGGCATTGAGGAAATAGAAATGAAGATGATGGGCAAGATTTGTGTTCTACTGGGGCTTATCTGCTATTGGAGAACACAATAGGCAGGCAGGAAATAAGCAAGGAGCAATATCAGAGAGAGACTGGTAATAATGTGGAACATTAAAACAGGATAGTGTAACAGAATGTCGGGAGCTACATTAGATAGGCTGATCGAAGAAGGCCTTTCTGAAGAAGTAACAACTAATCTGAGAATTCACTGATTAGAAGGGCTTGCCTATGTGAAAATCAAGATAAAGAGCAAAGGCCCTAAAGTGGAAATCAGCTCGGGGTCCTCGTGGAGCAAAAAGCGCACCAGGGTGGCCGGCATGAGCCTGGAGCTGGAGGCTCAGGCTGAGGAGGGGTTGACTGGAGGTGAGTGTGAGGAAGGAAAGAAACAGATCATGCAGTTCTCGCAGGCAGGGGAAAGAGGCAGGAGTTTGTTCTAAGAGGAATTGAGTCCATTCGAGCAGCGAGCGGTACCCAACCTTTTTGGCGCCAGGGACCGCTGGCTCAGTCAAGCATGTGACTCATGCTGCTGCTCACTTAGAAGGGAAGACAGGGAAGGCACGGATGAAGGAAGGAGATGGAGAAATGTAACCGTTCTCTGTTGACTTCATTAAATAACAGGTCTCAGGGAAGGAGTCAAGACTAGACCTATGTAATGGGGAGCCTTCTCCTTCTGTCCCCAGAGCTATACACAGTGCAGGGACCTGGCTGACTTGTAGTCATGTGATGAGGAGAAAAGAGCATGACCTTAAATTTCCAGGTCTGTTGCTTTATCCACAAGCCTCTTAATTTCTCTGGACTTCAATTTCCTGTCTGATAAAAGTGGAAAAAAAGACTCACTTGCATACTCCACGGAATGTTGTATCAAAATTGTGTGTGTGTGTGTGTGTGTGTGTGTGTGTGTGTGTGTGTGTGTGTGTGTGTGTGTGTATTAGTTTGAAACTCTCAGCCAGCTAGGCAAACATAAGCTTTTTGGACGGGTTACGATCCCATGTCAGAAGATAAGCTTCATGAGGACAGGGACTCAGTTTATTTTATCATCTGCAGCACCTAAAGTGGATTTTTTTTTCAATAAATATATGTTAAATAAACGAATAAATAATCACAGATTCTTGTAGAACAGCTAGCTAGAAGTCAAAAACGCTCACGCTCCCCACAACACTGTGACATACTCGGTTTGCTACCCATCAGCCCATTCCATAACCCAGGAACCTGCCTTATCTTCCTTTTTAGGCCCATCAAAGTCCCGCACGCAGCAGGCGTGCAGTGAAGGCCCAGTGAATTGATTCTCTGTGAACCAGACCGTGAACCACCAGCGGCCAACTCACAAGCACTGTGCCCGCCGGACGCTCCATCCATCGACGCCCTGGGACACCTCCTGCTCCGTGGGGCCTGAGACCTCGAGGTTCCCCTTTTCCAAGCTCGGTGCTTGGGCAAAGCAAAGTGTGCCGAAGAGAAAAGGGGACACAGGAAGCCATGCGAGCAACGTGGTGTCTCATGTGAAGTGCCGATTTCACTAGAAAAGTGGAGCGGGGGGGTGGAGATGAAAATAGTCCACTCTCAGGTCCGACTTGAGAAACAAGCATCCGGTGCTACGGCACAGTATTTTCTCAAAAGATACTTGTTGTATAAATGAACAAATAGAGTCACGAATACATATTAAAATCCACTTGGGAAGATTATAAAGCAGAATTCATCCTTTTAAAAATATAACCAGGATTCTTAAGAAGAATTTGAAGTTAGAAGTAGACCGTGCCGAGCTAGCTATGCTGCCTGGGGGCCTAATCATTCTCTGCACTCCGAGTGGCATCAAGTGTATGAAAGGGAATGAAAAATGGAAAGCCTCAAACACCGGTGCTCGCAGAGCCCACAGTCCCTCCAAACACCATCTTAGGCCCCTCTTAAGTGGGCACGTAGGGAGTTCACCCTCCAAAATGTAAGCTCTTTAACTCAGCACATAGCACGACAAGAAAAACGTGGGTCATCTTCCAGGCACCCAAGCATGGTCTCCTTGTCTGGAGCTTGAAACAGATCTGAACGTATGTCCTCATCTTAACATGGGCACCTGTCTCTTAAATGTCATAATGGTATTATAATTATACTGGAAAATCCCTTATACCTTAGAGATGCATACTGGGATATTTACGGGTGAAATGTCATGACATCTATACTTTAAAATAATTAAGCAGAGAAAAAAAGAAAGTAGAAGTGGAAAATTGATCATTACTGCTGGTCTCGATGAGCGAAATAAGGATGTGTTACATTATTTCTAGTGTTCTATATATTTGAAAATTTTTCAGGATGAAAGTAAAAATAAATCGAAACATCATAAAAAAGAAATATCTGTCTGGGAAGATTATTTAAAGGGCTTAAATGAGATCCAGGCGCACAGCTGATGCTCGTTGACTGTTAATGCCACTGACTCACGAGCTCACAGACAGACACATTCTCCTAGCGCCTTCTCCTCTGAAAACATCCCAAAACTCTTCGTTTCGGGCAACATGATAAATCATGTAATTTCATCCTGTTTCAAAACGCCGTACAGTCGTTTTGTATCCAAGGTCCCTTAGGCACAAAGACGGCGACATTCCCAACGATGGGCCATCCGGGAGTTTTCTACGGACCATTTCTTTCTGGGAAGAGGGTGAGGCAGAGATGAGCTGTACCTGGGAAGTTAGGTTAGAGAGGTGTGGGCGCACCCCCGCCCCCACCTGGGAGGTTAGAGAGGTGTGGGCGTACCCCCGCCCCCACCTGGGAGATTAGAGAGGTGTGGGCGCACCCCCACCCCCACCTGGGAGGTTAGAGAGGTGTGGGCGCACCCCCACCCCCACGCTAACGAAAGCGCTCGCTTGGCAGACGACTGACTCGGTGGAGCCTCAGGTTTTACAGCCGCGTGACAAAGGGGCTCATATCACAGCACACGGTAGGTGTGAGCGATGTTAACTGCCTTCCACCCCACTCCACCCCCAAGGAGACACACAGAATGAGCAAAGGGGCCTTTCGGCTTATTAAAGAGTTTAGACTTAGGCAATGGGTGATTATTATACACATCAATCTTTGGCTGGCATCAATTATTTTGCTTTTTTTTTCATTGGTTTTCTTTTAATTAACATGGATTATGCTCTAAGGAGGAAATGGGAAATGATTTAAAAAAAAAAAAAAAAAAGCTTATTTTAACCAACAAGCCACTTCTAGAAGTCATCCTAGAAGGACTGATTTAAGCCAAAACGGACAGACATCAAGCCTGCTGGGCAAGACAGGTCTTAGGGCCTTCATTTTACAGTCAAGGCAACTGAGTCACCAACTGGACAAACAGTGGGAACGTCAAGGCCAAGCCCTGGGCAGTGGATGTGGATCCCAGCGCAGAGGCTGTCCTTATCTGAACAAAACATGCTTGTTCCAGAGACAGAAAGAACAGATGGGACAAAAGAAGATTACATCTCCTTTTCACCCCTCAGCCTGGAAGTGGCGAAGCCTCGGCAGAGAACATCCAACAGCACAGACGCAAGCAGGGGGACATTTCAAATGCACAGAGCAGCGGACTCATTGGGACAAGAGGTCAAGTATCAAATATTCCTCTGAAGAAGAGGAGCAGAGCGCGGGGCCTCCCTGGCATCTGTGAAAGCTCTGAAACAGGCCAACGACAAGCAGGAGCCAGGACGAGGGGCCTGGGGCGCCGAGATGCTGCTTCTCACGGGGCATGGGCGGTGAATTTTTTTGTTGCTGTCTATGGGGCAGGAGATGCCTATATATGGCCCCAAGGACAGTAAAGCAGCAGATGACGGCCTCCTGGGATGTCCAATTCACATTCCAGGTCTGCTTTCTATAGAAGAGCATACCTCTGACTGGCGTGTGCTCCCACAGTCCCCTGGTGTGCCGAGAACAGGGAGCTTCCCAGGCCCCGCTGCTGAGGCTTCCGCTAGAACTATCAAGGAGGACTGACCAGAACCCCAAGAAATGTCCTTGTCCCAGAACCTGGAGATGAGCCCAGGGAAGTGACGTATAACCCCTGCCCCCATGTCTGACCCTCACAGAGGCACCCCCTCATTCATTCATTCACTCGTCCTCACCGCAAATCCACTGAGAACTTCCACATGCCAGACACCAGGCTGGGGAGGCCCTGGGGGGTTCAGACACCGCAGTTGATCCCCACGCGATCACCTGTTCCTTCGCCCATGTGACCTTCGCAGACATGACTGAGCTGCCCTAAACACTAAGTTCCAGAGTCACGACAGCGAGCAAGGCAGCCCTCGCCCTCACCCCTAACCTCGCCGAGGGTCTAATGGTTAGTGTATTCTCGGGCTGAAGACCGTGAACAGGTGGCTTGGCCTCTCTGAGCCTCAGTTTCTTCATCTGTAAAATGGGTACTATTTTCCCTCTCACACAGGGTTGCTGTGAGGTTCTCAAGTAAAAGACGTGACAGCTCCACTCCAGTACTCACAGGGTGGTGAGCATTCTGGGGGAGAGGGGGGGACTCGTAACTGCCCCTAGAGCTATTTACCTACAGACAAAGAAGGCACCAAAAAGCTGTATCAAGTTACTCACTCATAAACGGGGGAGCGGGGAGTTTCATAAAGAGACCACTGTGAACGCATGACTTATTGAGTGCAGAAGACTGTTAGGGCAGGGCAGAAATCATTCCCACTTACATCTGAAGAGCATTTTGTGGTTTACAAAGGCGTTTTTGTAATGCACAGAGCACCTCGACCAGAGTTAGCCCTGCTCAGGTGTGCCCGTCGGTGGGCAGAAGCTGCTTACCTGGTTTGCCCACCCTGGAGGTGAGATGCTTAACTCCAATATTTGGTTAAGGTCTTAATATCTGATAGTATTTGAGAATACATTGAGAATAACCGAATCCAGACAACAGGGAAAAGAACTATATGCAGATCTGTACGGATGTGCCGTAAACCGACGCAGCCCCTGTCCGAGAGTCCTTGGACTCTCTCAGACAGAGGAAACACGCCCTTCAATAATGCAGGGGTACCCCATGATCCCAAGCAGCATGATGAAGTCTCTAGATATCCAGCTCTGTCTCACCTGGGACGTGAATCATCCCTTTGTCCAGCATCTCCATGCTGTATCTGCTCCCACTGGTCACTCTGGAGCTGTCTCGGTTATCAGATCGACTGTCCCGTTACCACAGCGCTTGTGTTCAAGTCACCCTTATTTTACTTAATAATGGACCCGAGGTGCAAGAGTTGGGATGCTGGTGATTCAGATATACCAAGGAGAAGCCGTAAACGCATGTATGTACAAGAAGATGCACAATCTGCATGGGGTTCGGGACTCACCGCAGTTTCCAGAACCTACTGGGGGTCCCGGAACGCAGCCCCTGTGGATAATGGGGGATGGGGATGACGGCATATCTTCTGCGTATGGCAATGTTTGACTGGCTGAGGCGTGAGGACGACGGGAGGGAGAAGGGATGTCTACGGGAAAAGGTCATTAAAATCCACCCGCGGAAGGGTGGGAGGGGAACGGATTTAACGAGGTCCTTTGACACTCACCCCTGGAAGTGGAGAGTCACACAGGACAGAGGAAAGGTGAACAAACTACGTACAGTGCCCGGCCCACGTCTGCCCCTCTGACACGCCATTTCTAGTCTTCCTGTTGTCCGATGACAATCTGAGTTCAGCCCAATCTACACAGGGACAGAAATTTCTTCACTCTCGGACAGAAATGCCTAATTGATAAGCATTCCTAGTTTCTTTATCTACCGTTATTTTTTTTTTGACTGTATTTTTGTGGTTCTCACTGTTGCTCTCCTAATAGCTATAGTGCAGCTCCTCCGTGTAATGCCGAAACGTGGGGACAGCCATTATCGTCCTACAGACAGACTGCAAAGGTGCCTTCTGCAGGCAGGTCAGTAACCCGAGCGTGCCTGTCCCTGTGTGTGGCACTGGGAAGCATAATATGGATCGCGTCGATGTTCAGCAGTAGCAGAACAATCTGCCTACTGTCAGCACGTTGACAATTCTGTGTTATTTCCTGCACTGGAATGAAAAAGAGGGAGAAAGGTAGGGAAGTGGGGAAAGAGAGGAAGGGAAGGAAGGAAGGGGAGAAAGGGGGGGGAGACGATATCTCCGAGCAGCCATGGCTTTCTCGTCTTGCTGACCATTTTCAGCTCACCATGGGTTGACTCCACTCCAGCAGCCAATATCATATTTGAGCTCAAAAATAACACTGTGTCATCATGGGCTGAAACCATAGAACCTATATTAATTTGGGAAAAAAAAAACAGAATCAGGTCTCATCCTTCGATCTCATCTAGTTCCAAGCTTACTTACTGAGATCTCCAGGGAATCACTCGGTCTCTTTCTGATAGTCAGTCACACAGCCTCTGTGACCCTCAGTCTCTTCATCTGTACGTAACCCAGATGCCTGCTGTCTCTTTGTCCACGCCTTGCTGTTTCTGCTTGGACTTTGGCTACCGTTCGGTGTGGAAAGTGGCTTCTGTGCCAGATTCCATGAGAAATCCAATCACGGCAAGAAGTTCGTGACGTTCTAACGATCATATCTGGAGACTGGTGGAGTCCTGGGAAGAAGGTCGGATCATGCAACGCACGGCAGCATCCCACCAAAGAGCCCGTGTTCTCCAGAAGTTCCATCGAGGGTTCTCTCTGTGTTTCGCCTCCCTATGCAACATCGCAGGCCCCTTTCTTTGGCTGGCAGAGGCAGGAACCATCTCCTTTCTTGCTGAGAGCACCTCTGAGCATCATTTAGATGCTTCTCCAGACAAAGACAGTCCCTTCGAGAACACGAGTCTCTTCTCCTCCACAAGACTGGGAAGAGTGGTAACATGTTCTATGCCACATCAGGCTCTGATGACAACCACGTGAAGGACTGGGTGTGAACATGCTTTGTAGAAGGTAAAGTATTAATTGAATATAAGGGGCTATGATGGTGGCAATAGCAGAAATGTGACCTTAGAGATGGGAAGACTAGTCCAGTGCTTTTCACACATTTTCGGCTTCAGTGAACAATAAGAAACATGTGACATCCAGACCTAGCACACACACGCATGCACACACACACACGCATACACAACTGAAGTGAACGTTTCACAAAGCAATATCTCTACCTTACTATGTATAATCTAAGTTTTTACCCTCTTGCCTTCTGTTGTATTTTCAAATGCTAGTTGTGGCCCATAAAATTCCTTTCAAAACCCCACCAATGAGTCACCAGCCTTCCTTGGAACACTGTCATAGAACCATTCTCATTCTTTAAAAAAGAAAACAAGACCCACTCATTTCTTTCAACACACATTTACTGCCAATCTACCCACTCACACAAGGTGCTGACCTTGGGGAAGGACAAGTTTATGGTGCCGTGGAGGACTTCACAGTTTAGCAAAGAGGTGTGAAGAGGCAAGTCTGGGCCCTGACTGGACCATTCAAGAGAGAGGACTAGAATTTTAATACTGCTTACTTTTTTAGTTACTGGCCTATAGTTTTTACAAAGAGCAAAACTTTTATTTTAATTGTATTTTAAATGTTTCCATTTGCAACCACGATTGATGAAAAATAAAACTTCCTCATAAATATTCATGACTTTTGCTCTATGTACATAAATCGGGTAGGACCTGAGGTCAAAGCATAAGGGAGAAGGCTTGGCCTTCAGGAGCCAAAGAATGCAAATTCCTAGTTTCTTTTACAGCATCTTATCGCTTTACTCCATATTACATCGTGTATTTTATTTCAACCTTCTCAGCAATCCTATTGTGTTGCTGCCCCTGTTCACAGATAGGAAGCTGCGGCGCAGGCAGTGAGTGACTCGCTTGGGGTCACTCAGTCAGCAAAGAGCAGAAAGACAAATCTTTGATGGGTTGTAAGGAGGCCTCGTAGGTCAGGACTAGATTAGAGGAGGCCTGGGTTTCTCTTGAGGCAACACTTATGAAATGCTAGAATCCCTTATAAGTTTGAAAAATCTCAAATCATTGTAAAAATCGTTTCTATTTTTCGATATATCATAAATGGTCCTCATGAACTTTGCTTTGTCATCCCTTTCCCGGCCTAGACTTCTATTCCAGGGGTTGATACCAGAAAGCGATGCTCCCAGGCCACGCCCACGTTCAAGTCTGTGCTCCCAGGCCCCGCCCACGATCAAGTCTGTGCTCCCAGGCCCCGCCCACGTTCAAGTCTCGAGGCAAGAGCCCTGAGCTATAAACCAAAAGTTCGTTGTCTCCACACCCCTCCTCCCAGCATGGCACTGACTCACGCTCTCCACTCCCAGAGTGAGTTTCCTTCTCCAAACTGTTTATTTATTTCCAGAAATTCTCACAAGGCTAATGACCAAAAAAAAAAGAAAAAAAACTGACGTTTGTCTAAAAGAGCTCAGACTGGGAGAAAATGCAAAGCCCCTGAAGGGACAGTTGTGTGAATTGGAAAGAGGGGATTTTAAACCCCAGTTGCAAATCAGAGCGAGCGGTCATTGTGAGAACCAGACAGGAGACAAGTTCAACTGCAGTTGATCTGCACAAGGCCTAGATCCTTGCAGAAAAAAACATAAATAAACAGAACACATACTTCGATATGTTAGGCTTACAGAAGAATTCTCCCTTTTTAAATTTCCTTTGTCTGTCATTGACACACACATACACACACCCTCACACACATGCCAAGTACAAATAGAATCTGAGATGCACTTCATCAAGAATAGGTTATGTTTATAAGGTAGTTTATAAAGGCTGTCTCAAGCCCATTAACCTCTTAATTGCTTTTCATGTAGCGGTAGCTGCAAAAGTTATTATTAAAATATTAAATGCAAGATCGCTTTCATTTTTTAAATGCCAAATATTTTTAGCATAGGATGAGGGAGAAGGCTGAAAAGGCAGGCAAAAGTCAAATCAAAATTATATATATATATATGTATATAATTATATATATATGTATGTGTATATTGTGTGTGTGTGTGTGTGTGTGTGTGTGTGTGTGTGTGTGTGTGTATATATATATATATATATATATATATATATATGCTATATATATATATGTCATGGTATTAAGGAAATTACCCTTCAGAAAATAAGCAGCCATTGAATCATGGTAAGCCGTGGTAGTTGCATGACCTTATTACCATTATAAAAGATTGTCCTTGCAATAGAGAGAGGATGGGTTGGAAGAGCGCAAGATTAGATGCAGCTTGGCCAGCTGGGTGATACTGTTATGGACCAAAAGCAAATGATTATCGTCTAGAGAAGGTGAGAGGGGACAATTCTCCATGGGCTTCACATGTCTCTGCATGTCTTGTGAGGGAGGCACCGACTGCCTTCTATTCCAAGCTGTCTCTTCAAGGATGTTTGTATATCCCTCAGCCTTGGAAGAGAGAGTGTCTCCCTCCAGAACAAAGGAAATCTTGCTTATATCTAGAAGATACGGTGTCTTCCCAGACCCTCCCAAAAAAACAGGCGTGCTTACTGCCCATCATAAAACTCAGGATTCCTCTCCTGCAATGCAGCTCACTGTGTGCACAGGTATCTTCTGATTCTCTTTGCATTATCTGGCTGATACGCTGGCTACTGGTATTGCTGTGAGCAATAAATTCTCCTTTGTCCTTGACCCCTGAGACTTGTGTCTTCTACCAGCATCCACGAAACTGTGGCAGCTTTGATTGTTCACTTACAATTAGGGAACAATCTCAGGCCCTTTACAGTTCTCGACACTGAGATAGAATTGTTACAGCAGGAATGGAGACAAAGGAATGAATGGGCAAGAAATCTAAGTTATTTTGGCCATGAGAGAAAATATTAAGTTTGAAATAAATCCATTCTCCCTCTTCACTACCCTTCCTCCTTTCCAAGGATATGTCTCTGAATATACTCAATTCTTTGTCTTTTGTGGTGCTAAAAGAGGTGTGAAATGCAGGGAAATCTGAGAGGTACAGACTATTATGGGATTGATTTACATCTGAGAGAGTCCAGAGTAGATTATGAAACAATGAAAGATAAAGGGAAATAATGCATTTGAGGATAGTAGCTGGCTGGGTTTGAAGAGTTTTGGAGCTTTTTAGAACAAAACAAGAAGCAGCTATTCAAGTATAGTTAAGTTTAGATAGATAGATAGATAGATAGATAGATAGATAGATAGATAGATAGATAGATAGATAGATAGAGGAAAGATAAAAGAAAGAGAAACAAAAAAAAGTAAGTAGGTAAAGCAATAAAGAGATGGCAAGATGTAGCTATAGATAATGATAGAGATAGAGAGAGACAAAAAAAAGCTGATTTCAAGATTTGCTGTATATTATAAAATGGGCCTCTCTTTAGGTCTTTATAGGATTCAGTAAACATTAACATTGTTTTAATTTTTTTTATTTTTGATTGGCAGACTGCTGGGATTTTCTATGAATTCAAGCCAAGGCTAACTTCAAGGCAAGAGCCAAAAGGCCAAGATATGTGTGGGTTACAGGTGGAAGACTTAGGAGAAGGCAATTTACTAGATGTGCCAGATTAAAAAAGAGAGAGAGAGAGAGGAACCTGTGGTAGCACCCAGGCTACCGGCTTCAATGCCCTGGTTTGGGGGTCCGATGTACCACACTGGGCAACATAGGTAGTGAAGCAGACTTTGGGTGAAAGTTACGGGGTCTGACCTTGGACGTGTTGAGCCGGGAGTACCTAATGGACACGCACGTGGAGCAGCCTGGGCTGGAGTCTGTGGCAAAGATAGGGCACCCGTGGCAGTGGGACTGGGTGGGAGACTGCCGCCAGGGGTGTGTCCCTGGAACACTCCACAGAGAGACGAGACGGGCCAGGGAGGCAGGAGAAAACTGGAAGGAGCGTTGTCACGCAAGCCGGAGCTCGCACGGCCAGCGAGAGGCTCCAGTGCTGCTGTGCTGTCCAGGAAGAAGGAGACTAGCATTGTCTGGGACACTCACCCTGCTCTGAAGAATAAAAATAGCAATAGGAGATAGAATACAAAAGACTTGAAAGAAAAATAGCCATATTCCCGAACAAGGCTATGCCCCTACAGGCCACACGTGGAAGAGAAATGCACAGCACTAAGTGGGAAGGGGAGAGAGGCCTGCAGGGCTCTGGGCCAAACGCCGGCGGGGGCAGCCAGAAGTTCACAATGTGGATGGAAAGAGGCCCAGGTAGTGTGATGGGGGCCAGCATCAGGCTCGGCGCGTGAAGCCTGGAGCAGAGCAGGAAACTTCCACCCACGAACGGCGGCTGAGACAGCTATGATCGCTGCCCAGAGCCGCAGCAGATAGCAGACTGCCGCTCGGGCCAGCCAGGAGCAGAGGCGCCGCAAGGCCAGCTGGGTCCACTGCAGATCACAGGCACACCCCGTGCAGCCTCCCCACTCTCCAGCGCAAACTCTGCCCACCTTGGCCTCCCAGCTCTGTCCTTTCCACCCAGAAACATGGCTGTGAACGCGTTCCGCCTGTTTCCCCATTTACTGCGGGTCTTCGTACTACCTTCTGCACCACTCTCGTACTGCATCTCGTACTGCCCTGCGCACGCGCCCTGGACCGCGAGATCCTGCACGCATCCTGGACCGCATCCTACACCACGTCATTCTGGACCGCATCCTGGACCATCCTGCGCACATCTGGACCACGTCCTGCGCCATCTTGCACTTATCTGGACAGCATCCTGCGCACTGCATCTCTGCTGCGTCGTATCATCTGGCGCGTCAAGATTCTGGATTTATCTGCTGTATCTGCGTCATAAGCGCATTTGGACTGCATCTGCGCTACCGCATCTTGGACCGCATTTGATTGCATCTTGGACCGCATCTGGACTGCATCTGGACCGCATCCTGGACACTTCCTGCACCGCATCCTGGACCACATCCTGGACCACCCCACAACGTAACCTGGAACCTCCTGGACCACCTTGGACCGCATCCTGCACCACATCTGAACCACATCCTGCACCGCATCCTGCACCACATCCTGGACCACATCCTGGATCAGATCCTGGAACGCATCTTGGACCACACCTTGGACTGCATCCTGCACCGCATCCTGCACAGCACCCTGGACCGCATCCTGGAATGCCTCCAGGCAGGAAGCTGGGAAAATCATGCTCACCTGACATGTGGCCCCACTCGGGGACCGCCGCCCTGCACTGCCTAGTGTTAAATGTCTGAAAACTGTTTTCTGGGTTTTATCTGCCTTTTTGTCTTCTCGGATGTGAGGGCAAATCTGGTTCTTGTTACTCCATCTTGGCTGGAAGCAGAAATTGTTCCTACGACCGTCAGTGCCATCTATCTGTCCGTGAGCTGTTGATTCCCAGGTTCACACTTGCAGCCCCTGCCTCTCCCCCTCCCTGCAGCTGCCCGTGAAATCTTCGTTCCGATGTCTAATCGTTACCTCAAACTTCTATCGCCCCAAACATGCACCTGCCCCGCTCTCCTTTCCTGTCTGCAGCATCTGCATCTCTCACTTATGCGAGGAGTCCCTGAACCTGCCTGTTCCCTCAGCCAGCTCCTCTCTCCTCACACTCACAGACGCACTCACACCCAAATGATTAACAGCCTCCGTCCACCGCTCACCACACACACAGAGCATATGCCCACACCTGGGTCCAGACCGCCAGCGTCGCCCCCTCGAATGCCGCCGCGGCCTCCACACTGTCTCCTCTCTTCCAGCCATGTTCCTTCCACACTACGTTCTATATAGCAGATGAAATGATATTTGCAAAATATTCATCTAGCCATGTCACCTCTCTGCATGAGATCTTTCGATGTCTTCTCGCCATACTTTGTGTAAAATCCGAGGCCCTTCCTGGGGCCCCCGAGGCACTGCGCCGTCCGGCCCTGCCCCCAGCCCACCTTCCCCTCCATGCACTAAGCGCTAACCCCACCGGCTTCCACTCCCCAGACATGCCACACCCGCTCACGCCCCGAGTCTTCACACGCGCTGTTCCCTCTACCTGGCACTCGCTCCCCGACAGTCAGAGGGCTGGCTGCTCCACCTTCCCGGCTGTCTAACTGCCACCTCCTCAGCGAGGCCTTCAGTGTCCACTCGTCTGATGGAGGCCCCCCCGCCCCCCGGCCCTTGTTTGTTTCTTTACAGCACTTAGAGTTTACTGTTTCTTTTCCTATTTGTTCACAGTATCCCGTGTCTTTCTCGCTGAGGTGTCAGCAGCAGGAGGGCAGGACCACTGCCTCATCATTCTCACCCCAGCACCCATCACAGTGCCTGGCTCTACAGATGCTGAGGCAATCGGTCGGTCAGTCAGTCAATCAAAAACTCAATGAACTGATGAATAAACAAGGAGGTACGATCGCATCCCAGAGGCAGAGAGCAGCCCTTTAAGGGTTTTATCCAAAGCTGTAACATAATCGGGTTCATACTCTGGATCTTTGCTCTGGCTATGGACAATGACGCGAGGGGGACAAGCCTGGCAGCAGCTGGACCAGGATGAGGATGGAGCAAGGGAGGCGCCCAGTGCGAAACGTCCGAGAAGGCACTCGCTCTCACGGCCACACAGTGTGGAGTCAGCACCTGAGAGCGAGTACTCCTCAAGCCTTATGCCCTAGGTGCCTCCCTGCCTCGCCCCGGCCCAGCCCTGGGCAGCAGGGACACCCTTGACCATGACCGTGGTCATGGTCACGGACAGAAGTGGGCCGATCCGGCCTGGACCAGCAACGCGCAGTCTCGAGCCTTGCGGCACGGTCTCCATACCCGGTCTGCCTAAAAGCGCACGGGATCTCCTTCCCGTCTTCTTAGATTCTTTCCAAGCCCCCAGAGCTCATTATGTCAGCCACCTGTCACCTTCGTAGCCACAAGAGGCATCATTTCTGGTGAAAAGGGAGCTCCAAAAGGGCGCTAGGGGAGGTTTGAGGCTGACGGGCTCCTAACTCAAGGGCATCGTAGCGGAAGAGAAATTGAAAGCCGTTTATTTAGTCTGACAATTCCAGAAGCACGCGCCCGCAGAATGCCGCTGTCTTAGGACTGGGCAAGGTGTTCCAGTGGAAAAGATCCCAAAACCATAATATCTTCCTATTTTATAGGTACTGTAGTTTGATGAAGGGGAATTAAATATAAAACACTATTTTTTCAAATATTCAGTCTACCTGCTTCTCGCCTTTATCTCATGTTAGACAGTGTGGCACTTAGCGGAGCTGAATAGTGACTTTCCACGTCACACCTCTGTGTTTCCTGCTGGAATACCGACCTCCACAAGCTCTCTCTCCAGAGCATGGCTGAGGGACAGGACTCCACTGAGATGCCCCGGTTCACCACATAAGGTGACGGCAGTACCCAAATTTGGGGACTCCCATTCCGGCCAGTATTATTCCTACCTCGGTCCTCTCTTTTCCCTGTTAATGCTTTCCCCAACAAGTGTACTTCCAGTACCCGCGAGGATGGGCTCCGTTACACTGCCATAACGAACGACACTCAAACCTCGGAAGTGTAAACACACAACCATACAAAGAGTTTACGTTCACGCGTGTCTCCAGCTCAGGGAGATAGGGCGTGAGCGGCCTCTGTGAACCCTAATCACTCAGCAGTCCAGGTTGATGGACACGTCAGTTAGATATCTGTTTCCAAACGTGAGAAGAAAATGTGGGAAATCAGGCGTGGATTTTTTAGTTTCTGCCCAAATGGCTTTGGCCAAAGCCACTTGCGTGGCTGTAGCTGGTTTTGAAAAGGGTGGGAAGTACGAATTTACCAGGTGGAGAAGGATTTGGTGAACAACCCCGATGACTGCCACACTTCGCCGTACGGCTGACGAGGAAGAAGCGGGCAGGAGGGGAGGAGGAAGGAAGGTGAAGACCCCTCGTGCTAAGGGATGAGAAGGCTTCAATTTTCTTAACGAGATGCGTGATTCTGAGCAATTTACTTCATCCCATGAAGTCTCAGTTTTCTCACCTGTAAAATAGGAATAATAGTACCTGCCCCATGGTGGTTGTGGAGATTCAATTAAATAATCTCCGCAAACTTCTGTCTCATACATCACAGCTTTCGAAGCACTTTCAAGTCCGCTGGCACGTCTGAGCCTCACGGCAAGCCTGGAAGGTCGATGGGAGACGGTGATTACTCGTATTTACAGCTGCGGCGGCGGGAGTCCTAGATCCAGCTGCCTGGCTGTTGCACCCTGAGGCCAGGGGAAGGGCCTGGGCTGGGTCTTCAGACTCAGACTCTTGCCCTCGCCTACCTGTCCCCGTCTCCTTCTTCCTCTCTTCTCCAGGCATTATTGGAAAATAAAATAAAATAAAGTTCACTAGTGACAGGTGAATATTTAGGTTTACATCAGAGTGAATGACTGAAAAAATAAGAATGCAAAATTGGCGAATTTGGCCCAGGCCGGAAGATAATAACACCTGTATTAGCAGAAGTCAGTGGAAAGCCTCTTGACGTGTTTCTGTAATATTTTCCACACATGTTAATAAAAAACTCTGGCTGCACACAGAAGACAGACGTGCCCAAGGGCTTCAGGGGTCCCCGAGTCAGGGAATCTCGCTGTTGTGTCCTTGCAGGCGGCACACACTATTGCATTTGATAAGCATCAAACTATGGGTTGTATAAAAGAATGAGCTATGCTAAAAGGCAACAAAAACACCCTTGACCCTCTGTCTTAGTCTGCGGAGAGGCTGGTTCCTTAGCCCTAACAGTGAAAGTGAGAGCAAGTTCTGTCTTCTGACAAAGTGAACCTTAAAGAGAGAGCCCAGACTTTCCAGATAGACGAAGCTCGTCCCATGTCGCCCCGCCAGCCCTAGCCAACTGCTCAGGGAAGAGAGGGTGGGCGAGTGGGAGTTCCAAGCCCCACGCTCCATCAGTCTAGCTGATGCGCAGAGGAGGATGGCTTGGCTGTTGCCCCAGCAACCTGCACATCTTGAGGAGCAAACTCCCCCTCCCTTCCCGGAGCTGTGGAGCTTTCCAGAAGCCCATCTCTAGAACCTTCTCTCCGGTACTCCTGCCCGGATAGCGCCCGCCCACCCTCTTCTTTCCTTCTGCCTCACGATGATGACGTCACAGCTGAGAACTTGGTACATCTCTGATTGCTTCATGTGGAAGAAAATATAGAAAAATTCATGCCTCTCATTTTCAGGAGGTCTGGGGAAGGCTAGGTGGCTGGGTAAGGCTAAGCCTCACAGGAAGGGACCTTGAACTTCGCAGGCCAGGGTGCGGTGCACGGCGGGGTGTAGACACGTCCGGGGTGGGGGAATTGGGAAGACTAAGGCGGGGGAAAGCTGGGTGCTGGAGGAGGCTTCTCTTTTACTCTCAAATCTTTGGTAAGGTTGCTAAACTTACATTTACCTGTATGACTAGTTTTTTTGTTTGTTTGTTTGTTTTTGGATAAATAAAATGGCAAAGGGGCCAAGGTCTGTTTTCCAATTGGCCCAGAGCCAAACCAAGATGGAAGTGTTGCAGAAACAGAAGAGGCCACTAGGAAGAAGACCATAAATTTGCAGAAAATGCAAGGAGGGCTTGACTCTCACCACCCAAACATTGGGTGTTCAGACAAAGTCTACCTAAAGCCCAAAAAAACAACTGAGTTACTCCTGCATGCTTCTATTAGTTCAGTCTTGCCACATGAAGTACGAGCTTTTCGAGGGTAGAAATCAAGTCTCGTTTGTCGCTGTATCATCACGACCCCGATACCTTTGCACGCCTCATGCCTGCTGGTGCATTAGGCTGCTTTCTCTTCCCCTGGATGCCCGGGACAATTCACTAAAGACTTGGGAAAGGCCCGAAGGAGCACTGGACAGCGACCAGTGCCTGCAACTAGGAGTCTCGGCAGCATCGGAACGAGACACTTAGTCTCTCTAGGCCTCAGTTTCCTCATCAGTAAAATGGGCATTAAAAATCTAATTGAAAAAAAATCTAATTGAAGGACCATTATATTAAGTGCTCGACTGGGTGAAATGATGGTAAAAATAATGAATATAGAATGGATTCATAAATTATCAGTGCTACACATACGAGTTTTAAATCTTTTTCTTATCGTTACTAACACTTGGGAATGTAACTAGGAGCAAAGGGAGTTACAGCACAGGCCACGCGTGTCTGTGAAAATGTTCCAAGCAAGAACTACCACTTGGACGTGACAAACACAGGTCCCCCGCCGTGCCCACCGGGAACATTCCTGCTCGCCCGCCTACCTCGTCTCTCGGCCTCTCTTCCTGGCGGCCACTGTCCTTGTATCGGCTCTGAATCTCCGTACGCCTCTCTCTTGCTGGCTCTTCTCTCATCCTGTACGCTCGGTGGCAAGTATCTCTGTGTCTGTGTCTCTCCGCCTTTTCTTCCTGTTTCGTGCCCATCCTTTTCTGTCTCGCTGCCTCTTTTGATCCCCCTGTCTCTGCCCACCCCCAACACGTGGCCTCGTCCGTCCTCTCTCTGTCAATCTGTCTTTTCTCACGTCTCCCCACCTCTTACTGTCTCTTTCTCAGTTTCTCTGCTTCTTCTGTTCTTCTCTGTCTCCTTGCTCTGTACTTTCCATGCCCACGACGCTGTCTCTGTCCCATCTGACTGTCTCTCCATGGGGGTCCATCTCGCCCCTCCTCCCGGCCTGACTCCATGGTGCTCACGGAGCGTCACACACTCACCGTGACCATCTCTCATCGGACTCCCTGGGTCAGCATAAGTCTCCCTTGTTTTCCGTGGGCACCCACCGGGGCCTGTGTCCAGCTGCAGCGCAGCCCAGCCCAGTCCCAGGGGCGGGAAGGCACGTGCCCAGCCTCGCTCTGCCCCACGGGAAGGGCCCTGGTCCCCTTCCCCATGGAGAAATTGGGGTACTCCAAAACGAGACCCCCCTGAGGCCCCATAAAACTTGTGGACAGTATTTATCTTTCATCAGTCTCAAGGGGTTTTGGGTGTGTGTGGTGTGTGTGTGTGTGTGTGTGGGTGTGTGTGTGGGTGAGTGTTATATTTTCTGATTGTCCAAATCACATGTACTCACAGTAGAAATTCAGACCCGTAGGAAACAGTAAAGATACAGAAAGGGTTACTTACTGTCCCACCACCCAGAGGTAGTCCCTGCTGTCATTGCCATAATTTTTTCCAGGCTTTTTCTTGTGCATTTTTGGGGGCCAGGGGTGGGGGGCTTTACATAGATGGTATCACGCGAGACACAGAATTCTGTAGTCTCTTTTGCTGTTTCACGATTCCACCATTTTTATTTCCCTTTGTCCTCAGAGGCTTTTTGCAAGCATGGTTTTCTCTCCCCTTGGGAGGAAACAGGGAAAGAAACCTTCAGTGTCTCTCCGTTTCTCACAGGAAAACTCACATATTTCAACATGGCTTCTCACTGTAGCCCCATCTCTACCAATTTCAAAGCTCTACACTCTGACCCACAGCCAGTGAGGGCTCTTCCAGCTTCCCGAATGCATACGCTCACCTTTCCACACATTCCCCTCTCGTCTAGAACACGAGTGCCTGCTTTTCCTCAGGAATCAGCTCAGGTACCACCTTCCTCTGCTCAAGATCCCCGTTCCTCCCAGGCCCTTTACCCCAGAGACAGGATGGTCATGTCTGGGGCTTAAGCTGAACTCTTGAGTCCTCTGAAGGGTGACCCAGCCTCACAGCTTTTTGTAAGAACAAGCCCATGTCGTCCAGCACGTAACCTGCTTCCCACAACTGATGTATTTGACAGTAACTGGCCAAAATGTGGGAACGACCCATCTGACCGCTCGATGCCGTATTTTATAAGATCTCCAGTTTTCTTGTTTCCTTTTTCTGTAATACATGACTCTCGTCAGGGTCTGTAACACTTTTAAAAGGCCATGTAATCTCAACCTCATCTAGCGTAAAGTGATCAATAACTTCAGATTATTCTTCTAAGTGCATTAGTGAAAATGAGGGAAAGAATTTGAGCAGATGTAATTATTGTTTTTAATATAGCAGCTACGATGCATAAAGTCCTTATTATCTGCCCGACACTGTGTTACATGTTTTACTTAGCCATTATTTCAAACAGTCCTGATTCCAATTCTATAAAATGTAGTGCTATTATCCCCAGTTTATGAATGAGGAAACTGAGGCCCAAGGTCACATGACTGCTGGAAGGAAGAGGCATAATTGTAACAGGCCTTGATTCTAGAGCTTGTGCCCCTAAATACTTTTCTATACACTGAACTTTGGCTGCTTTTATAATACAATCACTAGATGCATGCTGGCGAGTGGCTTTACGCACGTCAATTAAGACCTCAGAGTCAAATTCGGTTCTCAAATTCATTCGGGTGTTGGTGCAGTACCTAAAAGTCAGGCGAGATCCCAAGAAGTGGTTGTCACTTAATTAGATTTCTGTACTAGGCGCAGCTTTATGAGTAGAAAATGATATGTGTTCGTGACAGTAAGTGTCACCCAGAACAAGGACCCACAGAGGGAGCCGCTGTTACAGTGTGCATGCGGGACAGAAACCTTCATCCTTTAGTAATCACTGACCACCTTTTCTCATCGATTTTGTCACCTGTAAGGACTTGCAAACACGCATTCGAGGAAGTCAAGAGAGTTCTGGGAATAATTATAGGAGAAAGACTTGGCATTGAGAAAAGTCCACCCCGCAGAGCTCGGGGGCTCACACGAGACCCCCCACCACCACCGGACTCCAATCCCAGTTCTACGACTTCCAACCGGACCCCACAGCTCAGTTTCCTGATCTGTAACATGGGGGCAATATCAGTACCTACCTCCCACGGTTGTCAGAAGGATGAAGCAATACGTGCAATGCACTAAGACAGAAAAATATCTTTAGCCTAAGCGGTCAGTAAATATCAGCTATCATCCGCATCATCATAAGTTTGCTTTTCCCACCAAACTGGGAAGGCTCGCCATTCTCAGTTTGCACCTGAGCACCCACGCTCTGCGGGAGCACATCTGCGAACAGCGGTCCAGCTTGACGTGAAGAAGCTACTATGGAGGACTGCGCTGCTTTGACGTTGATGGTCCCAGGGGTGTGAAATTACAAAAGGGTGAGAGAAGAGATCAGAAATTTTCCTTTCAATAACTCTATCGTTTTGGTTTGTTACAATAGTATATGTCACAGCGTATTCTAATCCAACAAAGTAAACATC
>NW_024349804.1:8851584-8868277 GCF_902729225.1 Pteropus medius | reverse complement strand
TTCTGTAGTCTCTTTTGCTGTTTCACGATTCCACCATTTTTATTTCCCTTTGTCCTCAGAGGCTTTTTGTAAGCATGGTTTTCTCTCCCCTTGGGAGGAAAAAGGGAAAGAACCCTTCAGTGTCTCTCCGTTTCTCACAGGAAAACTCACATATTTCAGCATGGCTTCTCACTGTAGCCCCATCTCTACCAATTTCAAAGCTCTACACTCTGAACCACAGCCAGTGAGGGCTCTTCCAGCTTCCCGAATGCATATGCTCACCTTTCCACACATTCCTCTCTCGTCTAGAACACGAGTGCCTGCTTTTCCTCAGGAATCAGCTCAGGTACCACCTTCCTCTACTCAAGATCCCCGTTTTTCCCAGGCCCTTTACCCCAGAGACAGGATGGTCATGTCTGGGGCTTAAGCTGAACTCTTGAGTCCTCTGAAGGGTGACCCAGCCTCACAGCTTTTTGTAAGAACAAGCCCATGTCGTCCAGCATGTAACCTGCTTCCCACAACTGATGTATTTGACAGTAACTGGCCAAAATGTGGGAACGACCCATCTGACTGCTCAATGCCGTATTTTATAAGATCTCCAGTTTTCTTGTTTCCTTTTTCTGTAATACATGACTCTCATCAGAGTCTGTAACACTTTTAAAAGGCCATGTAATCTCAACCTCATCTAGCGTAAAGTGATCAATAACTTAGATTATTCTTCTAAGTGCATTAGTGAAAATGAGGGAAAGAATTTGAACAGATGTAATTATTGTTTTTAATATAGCAGCTACGATGCATAAAGTCCTTATTATCTGCCCGACACTGTGTTACATGTTTTACTTAGCCATTATTTCAAACAGTCCTGATTCCAATTCTATAAAATGTAGTGCTATTATCCCCAGTTTATGAATGAGGAAACTGAGGCCCAAGGTCACATGACTGCTGGAAGGAAGAGGCATAATTGTAACAGGCCTTGATTCTAGAGCTTGTGCCCCTAAATACTTTTCTATACACTGAACTTTGGCTGCTTTTATAATACAATCACTAGATGCATGCTGGCGAGTGGCTTTACACACGTCAATCAAGACCTCAGAGTCAAATTCGGTTCTCAAACTCATTCGGGTGTTGGTGCAGTACCTAAAAGTCAGGCGAGATCCCAAGAAGTGGTTGTCACTTAATTAGATTTCTGTACTAGGCGCAGCTTTATGAGTAGAAAACGATATGTGTTCGTGACAGTAAGTCTCACCCAGAACAAGGACCCACAGAGGGAGCCGCTGTTACAGTGTGCATGCGGGACAGAAACCTTCGTCCTTTAGTAATCACTGACCACCTTTTCTCATCGATTTTGTCACCTGTAAGGACTTGCAAACATGCATTCGAGGAAGTCAAGAGAGTTCCGGGAATAATTATAGGAGAAAGACTTGGCATTGAGAAAAGTCCACCCCGCAGAGCTCGGGGGCTCACAAGAGACCCCCCCACCACCACCACCACCAGACTCCAATCCGAGTTCTACGACTTCCAACCGGACCCCACAGATCCGTTTCCTGATCTGTAACATGGGGGCAATATCAGTACATACCTCCCACGGTTGTCAGAAGGATGAAGTAATACGTGCAATGCACTAAGACAGAAAAATATCTTTAGCCTAAGCGGTCAGTAAATATCAGCTATCATCCGCATCATCATAAGTTTGCTTTTCCCACCAAACTGGGAAGGCTCACCATTCTCAGTTTGCACCTGAGCACCCACGCTCTGCGAGAGCACATCTGCGAACGGCGGTCCAGCTTGACGTGAAGAAGCTACTATGGAGGACTGCACTGCTTTGACGTTGATGGTCCCAGGGGTGTGAAATTACCAAAGGGTGAGAGAAGAGATCAGAAATTTTCCTTTCAATAACTCTATCGTTTTGGTTTGTTACAATAGTATATGTCACAGCGTATTCTAATCTAACAAAGTAAACATCAAGTCAGCATGTCTCTGAAAATCAAAAAATACAATCACGATTCTTTTTCTGCTACATCCCATATCCAAGAAAGTTGGGGTTTGGGCCCAGGGAGATAGGCGGGGTGATAATCATAAGACGGATGGATGAAAGAGCAGGGGGCCGTGCAAAACGCCTAACAGGAACAAGCTCATTTAGAGTTCAGAGACTCATTGCACTTTTTCAAAATATAGAATCTGCGTTACTGTTTTTATAAAATAAAAATAAAAATAAAACACAATAGGACCCCCTTGCCTTTGTAACACAGGGCTCTTGTTCCCGCATTTTCTTTATGATCTGTAAGCTTCGCCTTCGAGCATCCCCATCCCGCCCCATCCGTACGCCATCCTCCTCCCCCTGCAAGGAAGCCGGCGAGGAAGGGAGGGAGCGTACAGCACATGGGAGGTGGAGGACAGAGTTCAGCCTGCGAAAAATCATTAATCATCTTGAGGTCACCAACCCTGAGCACGCTTCCTTCTCAAGCCTGTCCAGTGGGCGATCTGTCTCCTAACAGGTTCTGTGACGCTGAGTTGTAAAGAGTTCCTGATGAATTATTGTTGGCACTCAGTCCAAAGGCTTGAAGGCTCGAGTCCACAGGAAGAAAAAGCAGACCTCTCTTCCATGCCTGTTGTTGGTGGGGCCCGCACAGGGCTTGCATCGCGTATGCAGGCAGATGGTCTGTGGGTGCCTCAGCCCTGCAGCCCCGACTCTAGCAAGGGTCTGAGACTGTGAGGATTTATCGCCGCACTTTGAAACGGGGATATCTGAGGGCAGGTCACTCCCTAAACCATGCCCTGTCAAAATACACCTCTGGGTAAGGGCGGGATTGATGCTCCCACTTGACAGGTAAGGAAACTGAGGCCAGGGCTATGAGAGGGCGTGTCCGAGGGGACCCAGCTCCTTTTTCACAGAGCCAGGATTAGAGCTCGATCTCTAAGCTGCCACCCCCTTCCCTTCCTCCACACTGCTGGCACTGGGCTGTGTGGCCCTCCGGTGATGTGGGCTGGCCCCCGTGGAACCTCAACCCTCACCACCCCCACCTCACCTAAGGCCTCTGCTCCCAGGTCCTCTGCCCACTTCCTTCTGGTCATCTAGGGGCAGTGTAAGGCCACTCTCTCAGAGAGACCACCCTGACCGCCTAGTCTCCCATTGCTCTCGATTGCAACCCCCTACTCCACTTCTTCAGAGCACTTGTCACATTCCGACATTGCCCTGTTCCTTCATTCATTCATTCATTCCCTGTGTGTCTCTGTTTCCCGTCCAGCTCCAGCTCATCCGGAGTGTGAGTGCCAGGAAGGCAGCCACCAGCAGCCTGTTTCTCCCTGTGTGCCCAGCACTGAGAACAGTAACTGGCAGGTGCTCAATAAACATTTGGTTAATTGATTAATTAACAAACACTGATTATTATCAATGTCTTAACTTTATATAAGGCCTTTCCAAATATAAATGTGTGGATGGATGGATGGATGGATGGATGGATAGATAGAAGATAGATAAACTGATAGATAGCTCTCCAAAGCAATTTCACAAGTAATATTTTACTGTCACTTGTCCCACGTGAGGTAGGAAGAACAGGCTTTATTATAACCATTTTATAGATAGAGAAATTGAGGACCAGAGACATTTAGTGACTTATCTTCCTGCCCTTAAAATTAGGAGATCAGGGTTCCCCCGCAAGTCACTTGCTATATAAACTTGGGAAGGTCATTTTCTCTCTTCGGGCTCAGCCTCCGTACACCGGGGCTACTGTAAACTCACACTGGGGCTACTGAACCTCTAAGGTTCTTCACGCTCAGGAACTACATCCTACAGTGGTGTTTCTTGGATCCCAGTATCTGAGGAGATGGTTATAGGTGTTCTGCAGAACCTCTGAGAAGTGTACTTCAAGGCAGGTACTGGAACCCAGTGCGGGTGAGATGCACCGAGGCCTCATGCGGAGTGAGAAACGGAGGAGTGAAGCGCATCAGCCTCCGCACTGCGCCCGGCGTGGACTGAGTGCTTCCCACGCGCGATCTCATTTCATCTCCAAAAACCCTAAGAAGCAGGTGTTCTTACTCCCACTTTATAGCTTGGAAACCAAGTGAAAGTGAGGAAACTTAGGTTATGCGAATGGCAGGGCATGGGTGCTCAGCAAAATGACCTCGAGGCCTTTCTTCGTAAATCTTAAAGGGCTATAGGAAGCTTAGTTATTTATTTGATTCGCCGTCGGCTACAGGGAGCTGGTGCTTCCGTCTCACCTTAACCAAGCGCATCGACTAGCTGAACCGAAACTGGATCTAGACCTCTGGCTGCAAGGGTGTCTGGGAAATGTAGCTCTCGCAGCTTTTTATCCTCTGCAGTACAGATGGCACAGCAAAAGTAGGGTGCTATTGATGCTGAGCGTCGACGACCACATTCATCATTCACCCTACCGTGAATGAGGTTACCAGAGTCACTCTCCTCCTGGACTCTGGTGGTCCAAGATGCCACCTGGGAAACTGGGCAGGAGACAGGGACTTGGTACAGGGATGGATCTGGGGTGGGGAGTGGCAATCAGAGGCCAGGATGAAATCACAAAGCTCCTGTCCAGTGTTACAGCAAAAGCAAAAGGGACCTAAAGAAACAGGAAAAGGAATCAGATGTGGCACCGAGTTTGAAGGGTTTGTTTCCTCACATTAGAGCCCCCCGGGGGCTTCCATTCCTGGCTCCTCCCTCCTCCTCACGCCATCTCAGGGATCCTCCCTCCCATCCTGAGAAACACTTCTCATCATCTCTCTCCCTGCAGAGGGGTGAGGATCTAGCGGGTCACAGTGCATGGCTGGGACCCGCTCACTGTTAAGGGGGGCTCGCGTTGGAGAGACCGCGACCCTCACCGAACCAGCAAAGCCCAGTGACTTCGCCCACCTGCTCTTTGCACGGCGCTTCATTCTGCCCAGAAAGTTCTGTAAGTTCTTTAAGTGACACTGTCATCTTTCAGGATAATTTCGGTTCAGAGGAGCAGGATTTCACGTAATTTTTTTTATTGGATAGTGATTTCATGTCTAAGAATGAGTATGTATTACTTTTGCAATCAAGGAAAAAAAGTTAAAAGTATAATGTCTTGGAGGAGACTGGGGGAAAAGTGGGCAGAGCACACGGGATTTCTAGGGTAGTGAAAATACTGATTCCATAAAAATATAATGTCTTGATCAAAATAAAATAAAATAAAATGCCAATTGTAATCTCTCTCTCTCTCTCTCTCTCTCTCTCTCTCTGTCTCTCTGTCTCTCTGTCTCTCTGTCTCTCTCTCTCTTGTACATATTCACACATACATATTTTTGCAGTCACAACTGTGACTGAGCATTTATAATTATGTTTGGGGGATTATAGTATGTTTGCGCATGCACAGCCCTGAGAAACCACACAGCCAGTGGGTATCAAGCCACATTCGGAGGACCCGAAGAATCCACAGAGACATCTCAAGGGCCCCCAGGGCAGAGGAGATGGTGATGGCTGAGACCTCTCTTCCTGCCTAAACCAACAGGGCTTGGCTTTCATCATTTTATATTTCGGATTTGCCTCTGAGATTCCATTTTAAAAAGAAATTTCACTACCGCGTGTGCGCGCGCGCACACACACACACACACACACAACTATGAAATGAACTCAGAGTTACCCAGCTTCTGCCATGTTTCAGATGGGGAAGCCGAGGCCAAGAGAGCTCAAGCTCTCACCCGTAGTCCCACAGAAGCAGAAAAATGGGGTCTGGATGTGGAAATCTGATGCCTCATCTGTTTTCCCTCCACACCCACAGTAAGAACCCCGGGCTGAGTGGCCCAGACAGACGTGGCTCAGATCCAAGGGTCAGATCATTGTTGATGCTGTTTGTTTGCACAATGCAGAACACTGTTTAAGACCTGAAGCTCAGACACATCCCCTGGCAAGACTCTCTGAGCTGGAGCCCAGAGCAGAGCGTTTCAAGAGCTTGTGGTCTGGGACGGAGAGAGCCTTGGTGAAGACAGGGTGGCTCTTCCGGGGGGGCGGGGGGTGCTCTCCTGTTCCGCATCACATCCCTTCGCAGAACTGTAAACACAAGTCCACTGTATGTTTTTAAAACGTGAGAAGAAGCAGGGTCCGGCTGCATGTTTTGACATAGCCTGCTGGGAGGGAGAATGGGCCCAGCGGATCTCGCCTGCACAGAACGCAACCGCTTCCCGCACCTGATGGTTAATCTCAGGCCAGATGGGCTGCCCGGGAGCCCCCCAACCCCAGAACTGCCCACAGAGCAGTCACGGAACCGGAACCGGGGCAGAGCAGAGAGCCGGGACCCGCACTCGGCTTTGCCACTCATGTGCTCTGGGGCTTTGATCCTAGTTCCTCACCTGAAAAAGGAATCTTGGCCTAGATCATGGTTTTCGAGCTGTCAAAGGGACCATGTGGATCGTTTTACAAGCTGGATGTCCCAGTAAGACTTAGAGTGAAGATTCTGCTACGAAAAGTTAGAAATCCACGGGGCTAGATGCTGCTAATACCTCTTTCAACTCTAAGATATCGCAGTTCTAGGTTTTACTTCTTTAAGGTGCTGAAAGAAGTTTCACTTCCACCCCAGGGAGATCGAGAAAGGTAGCCTCAGTCCTTGGAAAGTCGGCTGAGGAGCTCAGGGTCTGGGCTCCGGACCTCACCACCCCACGCCCACCCTGCTCATAACCCCAGGGTTAGGTGTGCCCTCCTCTGCCCCACATCGGCACCCTGGGGCTTACACCAATCACACTGCCACGTGATCATTCCACTGCTCTAGCCCCAGCACCTTAACCACCCCTGCCTACCGTCTGTCCCTTCAGAGCTGCCCGAAGCCCATGGCTGCATCTTATGCCTGAGTCTTATACCTGGCTGAAATCCCACTGCCCAGAACGGGACCTGGTATATTATGGATGCTCAATAAATGAGAGTTGAACTGAATTGCATCCTAAGCAACTGGACCTTCTTTCAAACTCAGCTAACCTTTCAAAGTATGCAATTTTAAGAAATATATTCTGGCCTGGGATATAGACAGTATCTATTCAATCAGATGGTGAACATCAACTGGAAGCCAAGCACGATACTAGGGCTTGCAGATATAATGGGTAATAAAACCGATTCAGTCGTTGGTTGAAGGTACCCGAATTGCACTATAAAACTGAATCTACAGTGAGAGTTGGGACAGCCTCTGTCCCCGGAGAGTGAATCTTTCTGCCATCATGTGTCACATGTGACAGCTGAGACTTGAAGGGTGATGGCCTCAAGGAAGCAGAAGCCATCAGCATTGTTCGTTTGTTTGTTTTGTTTGTTTTCTTTTGTTTTGTTTTGTTTTTTGTTTGTTTTTTTACTGAGACAGAGTCTTCTAGATAGAAACGCCAAAATACCAGACGGAGCACGGCAGAAGAGGAGGCCGCAGAGGAAGGACGAAAGACAGGAGGGACAGACCGTGTGCACATACTGCTTCCTGGACCTCCCGTCCCAGGGTCTGGAGCGTGTGGCAGAACAGGATGCGCTCTGACCAAGCTGGGTTTATTCTTGCCACTGTTACTTGCCGTGTGATGACAGGCGAGTTGCTCTAGCCTTTCTGAGACTGTCTTGGGAGAAAGTCTACACATTTGGTCGGGGCTATGTTGAGTGACTTCGGGACTGGAGGGGTCCGGGAGACACGTGGACGACCAGGTGTGGAGTTCGTGGCAGGGGGTCGAGCTAGAGGAAGAGGTTTGGTGTAAGTTGCGTGTGTGCGTGTTTTGAAGCCGCTGGCGTGCATGAAGACACCGGGGACAAGACGGAGAGAGGAGAATGGAGGAGTGGTGGGGAGCGAGCCACCACGAGCGCTGTCACGAGAGCGGCCCAGAAGCTGAGGCCTCTGGGAGATGGGCGTTCTCCTCTGCGACCCTCGGGACCTTGCTCAGGCAGCCATCGTAGTCCCCATCAAACTGCCTACTGAATCTCTGCTTCTCCCCAACACTGTGAACTCTCTTGAGGGCAGGGCCAAAGTTGAAACCATCTTTGCATCTCCCGGAGCCAGCCCAGTGTTCGCTGAAGGAATAAATGGATGAATGAAGTCCAGAAATCATGTCTTTTGAGAAATAACTTAAGAATCTGTAAATGGTGTCTTGGAGAAGGCTTCGCTAAGGGAACCCAAAAAGGACTGACCTATGGAAAGAGGCAGACACCATCGTGTCAGTGTGGGAGGAAAATTATTTCACTTCAGCACTGGAGCTGCCCAATGATGTCACGGGCCGTCCGGTGAGGTAGGAAGGTCTTCAGCACTGGGAGCAGGTGAGCAGAGACGGATGTCATTCCCACAGAACTAGGGCACTGGGTGGGGCCCGGCCTTCACCTCTGAGGCATGCAGCTCCGAGAGTCCAAGGCTCCAGCATGGTGCCAGCTAACTCTAACTCCGTCACCCATGCTGACTGACTTCAGAAAGGAGGAATGGAGCCCATCTTCACCAACTGAAGATGAGATATCTGTAGGCGTGGACCCCATGCTGCAGGATTTCCAGAAGACCAGCTGACCCCACCTTCCCCTGGGCATCCTGGGCCCTCGGCATCTGACCCGCCTGTGTCTGCAGCCTCCTCTCGCATGGATGTCACTCTAGACTCACATCTACTACTCATCTGTCCCACCCCCAGTCCTGACCTGCCTTCGATGGTCTCATTGATTCATCAATGAGTTAACTTATTTTTTAAGTTAACAAATTTAAAGCAAAATCTAACACAGCTATATATAAAGTAACACACAGGTCAGCCCTGCTAGCTTCCGTACGTTATTTTATTTGATCAGCTCTAAATTGTGGGGGACTGCCAACGAACGCTTTCGCAGAGAAAGGGAAAAGCACGCGGGCTTCCTCAATGGGAACACTTTTGACTTTCTTGAATAACACCCTTAATTTTCTTAATATTCTACAAGTTCCCTGAACTATTCAAACAAGGCGAGATGGGGGGACGGGAGAGGAGACATCGGCCCTCACCATGTGAGGCCCATTGGGCTTCCACCTCTGTCATTATCAGTTCATTTCAGCCCAGACGTCAAGCTCTGAGGCAGGTGTGGTTTTCCCTGGGCAAACCCTGGAGTTAGCTTTCTCTCTCCCCCCAGGGAGAGGGTCCCTGGCAGAGGGGAGAATGCTCCGGGGTCCAGCCCCGTGACTTGCCAAGGGCCCAGGAACTGAACGGGCTTTGGCCAGTCCCGCAGAAAGGGTCCCCCGCCGTCAGTCACGGGATTATGTGCAAATTCGCCATCAATATCCTCACAAAAGAAAACATAAGAACCATTGATTACCTTCTAATAAGCATTTTATTACGCATTTTATATTTATGAAAGGGCACGGGGAGAAGACTGTTATTATTTCTCTAATGCGAAGCAGATGGGCCTGACAGAGGTAAGTGGGACTTTCTGGGTGTGGCCCCGAGAGTTTGTGTTTTCCCGGAAGGTTTTGAGCCGGGGCCAAACCAGACCCAGAAGTTCCCATCCACCCCCGTCTCGACACATGACTTTCATTAACAAAATTGCATTGCTCTTTTCTGCAGAAAGTGGTACTATTACTCTAATAAAAACATGTCCATTATGGATCAATTGCCACCTACGTGGCGGTGAGGAGGACTCAGAGGCGAGAGGGCAGGACTGGCGAGAACAAAGAAAGACGGGGCGTGCAGAGGGAGGCCTCCGGCCAGGGCTGGACAGGAGTCAGATGGACCGAACGTGCGCCTCTCGCGTGACCAGCCTGGGACGATCCTCTGCAGACGGAGCCTGACCCTCGGGAGCCTTCTGAAGTCACTGGCCAGCCCTGCTCCCCACGCGGGGCTCGTCAGGGAGGCCAGCGCGAGCACCGCGGTCCGCCCACGATCCGCCCTCGCTCCAGGCCGCTGTCGGGGCTCACCCAGACCCCCGCGCCCTGCTCCCGACCGTGCCTTCTTGCTCCGTCCCACGACTCGCCTCTGCAGTTTCCAGGCTCGTGCTTGCTTCTTAGATTTAGTTTGGATTCCCCGGCTTGGACGAGGTCATGGTCTGTCCCACCCACACCTCCACCTGCTCCTGTTACACTCGGGTTGACCCCTGCCTGCCCGATACCCACTCAGGCCCTGAGATGACGTAAGCTTTTGATAACCCAAGGCGTGCGCATCCTGGTGGAGGTGTTCTTCCCTACGGTGACGATTCCCATGCTTTTAGGTACATGGGAATTAGCTGGGGAGAAATAGACAAATGAACTGAGTCCTGTCTTTAGAAACTCTCATTCTATAGGCCTACGATGGGCCAAGAATCTGCACTTTTTATGGTAGGTGATTCAAAAGGAGGAAGATCGTGGGATATCCTGAATGGTAGCGCCTTAAACTGCCCCCACGTGCCTTCGCGGGTAAGTGATCGGCTGGGGGCTGGGGAAATACAGCAACCGTTCGCGTCTGTACGATGCTCCACCCCGTCCGAGCCATTTGGCACCCTCTCAGCCTTCCTAGCCCCTCCCATTATGCCCACTTTACAGAAGAGGAAAGCGAGGCTCAGAGTGGTGACGAGAATCTCCAAAATGCTAGAGCTCAAATCCCAACCCAGATTCCTATCTCCAGCCCGAGCCTCTCTGATTCCCAGCTGCTGGGAACCACAACACCAGGCACACAGCAGGCCTCCCGCAAACCTCTCCTGAGTGAATCAAGTAGAGAATAGCCCAGGTCTTGAACGGCATCTTCTGTCCTGCCCCGTCTCTCTGCCACAGAGGCACCGGAGTGGACCTGTCTGTTCTGAGCCCTGGACTGTGGCACTCTGGGGACAGGTACCATGGGCCAGATCCCTCTGTACCTTCCCGGGCATCTGGGATGGGACCTACAAAGTTCCTGAAACTCTATGTTAAGTGCTGAATGTAATTTGAAGAAAGCTATGTGCACTAAAATCTAGTTTCTCGCCCCAAATGGAAACCTACTCTCTGCTGGCGGACGGCAAGCGGCAGGGGGTGTTTGGGCACGACTTGCGGTTATATGAGAGGCGGCTCTTGCTGGGCGCCCATGGCGAGCTCAGAAATGTGAGGAGCAGGACGGCCCGAGGGGACAGGCTCTGCCCACCTGCCCTCTGTCACTTGTACGGTCAACTTCTCAGCCTCAGTTGTCTTGTCTGTAACATGGAAACGATCTTCCCCATAGGTTTGTTTTGAGCTTTAGGAGGCACATTTTTGTAAACACCTAGCTCCTGACAAGCACTCAGTCAACGGTGGTTTTATTTCATTCTGGCCCCTGGATTTACAAATATCATCTCGCCGGAGAGAAAAGACTGATGCACAAGAAATACGTGAGTCAGAGCTCGAGACTAAATGGTGTGGTGCTCCCCAGAAGAGTCACGATCTGGGAAAGCTCCTGGAGGATGTGGTGCCACCCTGGGCCTCAGAGGACCAGGATTTGAGAGCCAGGGAACGGGAGGGGCACCCCCGGGCTGCCGCAGGACGGTGGATTAAGACAGCAGTCGGGGGAGTGCGGATTCTGTAATTTCCGCCTGCTCTCGTACAGAAACGGATGGAAAAGGTCAGGACCTGAAAGGCGATATTGTTTCAAGTGGAAATCAAGACCAAGAGTGGGAAATAAAATCGGAACATTCGGGTCACAAAGGCTTCATCGATCCATGTGAGGCCACAGCTTCTGCCCTAAGCGTCCTGGCGACCGTAAAGGGAAGGAAACCAGAGGCGGTTCTACGATTCCTTCTGCAGGAGAGGGAGAGAAACGCGTATAGTTCGCAAGAAGACAGTATTTTTTGCCCCAGTACTAGACTACAAAGGAAATTTCTCATCGGCGTTATTTCAAACAAAGCTTTATATCTCGGATGAAATTCATTCTATAATGAGGTCTACACGGCTGTGACTTCGAGCATCGCTCTATGAGAGACGGAGGTGCCACTCAAAACCGGGCGAGACAGAGAGGACGAGAGGACATGGCCTCAGTACATCTTTCTGGCCCTTGGGCTTGGGTCAGCCCAGGGTGCGGCTGCCATGACCAGCTCATGATCTGTGAACACTGACACCAGCCACGGCCGCGGAGCTTTTCAGTGACTTCCCACTGAAAAGTCCACCCTCCTTCCCATGGCCCGCGAAGATCAACAGGATCAGGCTCCCGCCTCCTGGGAGCCTTCTGCCCACCCGCTCGGCACCGCCACAATGCAGCCGCACTGGCCTTCGGGAAAGCTGCCAATCTCTCTCCCGCCTCCCACCCCTTCTGCTTGCTCACTCTGCCCAGAGGGCTCCACCCCCAGCTTTTCATCCGGCGCCTTCCTATTCTGTGGGTCTCGACCTACAGTCACTTCCTCCCACGGGTCTGGCCTGCTCAGCCCTCTGAACTAGGCCTACCATCCTCCAGCTCACGTCCAATCTCTCTCCTCCCCACCTGTCCATGCGCGTTGGTCTCCCCACTGGAACGTAGGAGGCAGGACAGGACCTTGCCCCGTTTTCCCCCATCGTATCCCTAGAGCCCAAGGTAACATGTGACACATAGTAGGTGCCCGACGCATACCTGCTGAACGAAAGGACAAAACAAAGGCTCTCTAACACGAGCCAGGAGGTCAGGCTTTCCTGCACTGGATCCCGCCTTAAGAATCCAACCATCCAAGGAGACAGCATTCCAAGGAAGTCAAGGAAGCCAAAAGAACATGCCCCTCGAGGAGAACAGCAACCCCAGTGCACACATTGCTCACAGGTCCCTGCGCAGACAAGGTCAGATTTCTCTCAAGACCTCGCTCCGGGTAGAGCAGAGTTTGCTCTGCAGCAGGGGTGGGCGGGGGAGCGGCACATGGAAGGATAGTGGGATCCTTTTCTTCCATCCCTTCTAATCCAAGTCCCAAAGAAAAGTTCCCCCAGTGGGATGAAAACATCCCTCCCATCCAAAAGCACCAAAGAGTACTACATGGTGTAACAAAATAGAAAAGAGACACTGTCTGCAGATGAATTTTAAAAACTCCTTACTTGGCCCTTTGCTGGTACCCGGGTCCGTTGGCATTAGCACGCAGCTAAGGGCAGCAGCCTGTCTTGAAGTAAAGCTCCCCCGCCCCCCGCAGAGAGGAGCAGAAACCAGGGCGAGACCACCCACCGCCGCGGCAGCCCAGGCTGAACTGAAGGCCCATTCTCACAGCCCAGCCCTCTCCGTCCCCTTCGGTTCCCTCCTCCTTCCCCACACTCTCCTTCGGCTCCAAAAGGGCCACCTGGCGCCCACGCCCAAATTCCTGCCCTCCAGTCTGCCCTTCTCTACGGACACCTGGAGCTAGGAACGCGACCCAGAAACTCCTCCGACTGGTGACCAGGGTGGTCAGGCTTCATTCCTGCTCGGCCACTGTAAGCGGCGGGACCTCGAGCCAAACTCTTCCTCGCCCTGGTTGAGCCATCTGTCAAATAAGCAGACTGCGCTCATTCACGGCCCGGCTTCGGCATTTTACCACGTCTTCGTGTTACCTACTCTGTTATTTCAAACATGGCTGTCTAATGTTTGCCTTTATACATTCTTACTGGTTAAATGATAATACATGGGTATGCTATGAATATTTTTCTAATGTACATTCAAGATATAGAGCTATTTAAAAATTCACCCGCTTACCACCAAAAGACATGTTGCGCCCCATCGGTCCAACACATGCACGCTTTGGGAAATACTGGATTAATCAACTGATGGTGAGGGAAATTCCTGCAATGCACGATTCTAAGTGTGATTCCAGAACGCAGAGGAACTGCCTGTACTTCCCGAGGTGCGAACGCTGTGGCTGGGACTAGTCACACCCGTGGTGATGAATCCACCCTTTGGTGCCCGTGGAACCCCAAATCCACCGCTGACGGTAACAGGCCCCCCAAGAGGGAAGACCTATTCTTAGCACCACTTGATTTTCTCAAGTGTTCACGTCCCTTTCGCGTGTCATGTCTGGAGCTAGACACTTGAGGAACAGAAATACTGCAAGACAGAGCTGTGTCCTCATTAGGCCAAGCAGTTGACGGTCTAGCCGGAGACGGCCGTGTGAGCTCGACGTTCCAGGACACTGGTAAGAACGCCAGGAACGTGAACTCCGCGAGAGAGGAGACAGAATGCGAGTCACCGTGAGTCCCAGCACCCGGGCAGAGCCCTGCACACGGGGAGACCTGATTGGTTTATCTGTTGAGGGTCTATAGTGGGGATATTTATAAAATACTGGGGTGTCGTGGAGACAGAGGTTCGTTCTGCATGGGGGGCATCACAGAGGTCTCTGCTGAGCAGGCTTTTGAAGGACGAGCTGTTCTCTGGTGAGGAAGTCTCTCCAGGCAGACAAAACAGCCTAAGCGAAGCCCTGGAGGAGAGAGGCTCAGGAGAAGAGTAGCGACTTGTGAGTCATTAAAAAGAGCGGGAGTGGCCTCTGTGCAGGGGAGTGATGAGGGCTGAAGACAGCCAGGTAAGTGGGCCAGGTGAAAGGCATGCAGGCAGTCGAAGGGGACGGAAGGCCACCTGTGAGAAGATGACGACAGTGTCAAGTGGTGAAGCCCTCTCAGAGACAGTTTCCTGGCAGCTCAGGGACAGGGCGTGAAAGAGACCTGAAACCCCTCAGGCACTGTGAGAGCTGCTTCAGAGTCAATGCAACCCGGTTCTCCCAGGGGAACGCGCATTTCATCATCCTCATGGTCTGAATTTCAATCTAAATCTTCAGTTTGTTGAACAATACCGTGAACTGACTCGACCTAATTGGCATTCTCTACATCCAGTAACTTCAGAATGTACTTCTTTTTGAAGTACAAAAGGAACATTAACTAAAATGGACGATACGCCTGTCCACAAAACAAGTCTCAAAAATTCAATCCAAAGAAATAAAATAATGAAATCAGAGTATGTACGCTGACCAGATTGGAACTAAATTAGAAATAACAAAATAAGTCTAGAAAATCCCCCCAAATTTTCTAAATTATTTCTAGATAATCCACAAGAAATCAAAGTCAAAGGAGGAAATGTTTCCATTTGAGTGATAATTAAAAACATAATACATCAAAATCTGTAGCACTTGGCTAAAGCGATCACTACAGGGAAATTTATGGCACTAAATGCAAATGTTAAATGTATTCTTTCAATATACAGCTTCTGTATTCTTCTCTATTCCTCTTCCAAGTACAGCTAAAACCACGGACACTGGACACTACATATAAAACAAACAGAAGACTCGGAACGGTGGGGAGAAGCAGGCAGACTGGGCAGACTTCAGGCCCCCAGGAACAACTCAGCAATGAGGTCCTGAGTTTCCATTCGCCTCCGATATTCCAGGCTGGGTGCTGGAGAAGCCACAAGCTCAAACTCCCAGAGATGCAGACAGACACTAGCCAAGGACCAGGTAAGGTGCAGCGGCCCAAGACAGCAACGCTAACGGCTCTGCCCCAGCCCAACAGGAACACCGTGGCCCCATGCCCACCACCACCGCAGAGGCCGAGTGCGAGTCTGGATTCCCTCCCTCACCAGACTGTCGTAGCACACCCCACCCTCCACCAGGGTGGTGTCCTAGAAGGCAAACTGGACACGTGAACGCTCATCCCTGCCAGGCAAAAATGACGGTTAAGAGGCTGTCCCCAGCCCCGCTGCTCCGTGTCAAGGTGACCCAGTGGAGAGCCCACTGGTGACAGGGCTACTCTCTGCAGGGTCAGCGAAGGCCCCTCCCTCACTCAGCCAGGACGGTACCCGCTGACAGTACCCGTCAAGACGTCCGCCTCCACCTGGGCCCTCCTCTCCAAGAGCGGTAGTGTCCGAGGAGGCTGAGGACAACAGGGGTTGAAATAAGATCCAAACGCTCATAACATGATCCCCAAAGCTGTCCAGGTTTCAATAAAAAAAATCACTCATTATTCCAAGAACCAGAAGAATGAGAAGAAACAAGCCACAGATGCCAGATGCCTACAGCATGACAGCGCAGAAGACAGAATTATCTGCCCAAGATTTCAGAGCAGCCATTCTAAAAATGCTTCAGTGGGCGATTACAAACAGTCTTGAAACAGATGAAAAACGCGCCTCAGCAAAGAAGTAAAGATGAATCAAATGGAAATTGTAGAACTGAAAAATTCTAAAATAAAAAAGGAAGATTTGAAATCAATGATCTAATGCAGGGATCAGCAAACTACGGCCCACCGGCCAAACCAGCCGTCTGTCCGTTTCTGTCAGTGGTTTTGTCGGGACCCAGCCCTGCTCCGGTGATGACGCGTGACGGCTGCACGAGGTAACCGCAACGAAGCGTGCGCGTCCTCCAAACCCAAAATGTTCGCTCTCCGGCCCTTTACAGAAAATGTTTGCTGACCGCTGATCTACGCTGCCTCTGTAAACCAGAGAAAGAGCAAATGGAACCGAAATAGAAGGGAAGAATAAACATAATAAAACATGAAGGATCGTGACAGAAATTTCAAGAGCGAGGGAAATCTTCTACGTCTTGACTTGGTTGATGGTTTCATGGATTTTGCATGTTTCAAAACTCGCCAAATGACGCTCGTCAGATCTGTGCATTTTACTGTATGTGAAATATGCCCCTGGTGACTATACACAGGTCAGATCCCATCACTGTTCCGCTCCCAACCTTCCAAATGCTCCCATTTCGCTTAGAGTACAAGTCCTTCGGGTTCCCTCGAAATCCCTGCATGCCCACCCCATACAATACACACACACACAATAATACTTACACACAAACACACACACACGAGATGCTACATTACATTAATACATGCGACATACAGACACGCGATGACACGCATACTATGTACACTGCCCCACTCGATGATGAGTTTATTCTATCTGCCTCCTTTCGCTC
>NW_024349804.1:8721909-8851573 GCF_902729225.1 Pteropus medius | reverse complement strand
TTATCTGCCTCCTTTCGCTCCTCTCCCACTGCGCTGGCCCCCGGATGCTGCCCGAGGATGCCGGTCACCCCGCTACGTCGGGGCCTTTGCTCCAGCTGTTCCCTCTGCCTGGAACGCTCTTCCCCCAGATGCTCCAGTCATCACCTCTGTCACCTCTTTTAAATCTGCTCAACTGTCCTCTTCCCAGTAAGTCCCTCCCTGGTGACTATACTTAAAACTGCAACTCATCCACCCCACCCTGCCCAAAGGATTCCTGGTCCTTTTGATCTGCCCCTCGCTTTGACTTTCCATAGCATCACCTTTGGCACAGCGCACAGTTTCCTGATTTATCGTGCTTACTGTCTGTCTTCTCTCGCTGTGCCAGCACCCACTATCGAAAACACAAAGGAGGTAAGGATCTTTTTGCCTTACTCATTTATATGTGACGACTTCTTGGAATAGTATATGACACATAGCGGGTGCTCAAGAAGTATTTGCTGAAGAAGGAAACGAAAAACAAAGGTTATGAAGACAACCGACTTGGAGCAAAGTGTATATACTCTTTTTATGAATATGGCGGAGCGAAAAGTGCCGGTCCTTCACCCCCGGCGCTCGCTCTTGCTCCTTTTCCCTTCCCGTCTCGACCTCGCTCTTCCAGAGCCCACGTCCTGAAAAAATCTACACTCTCTGATTTTAAAAGAAAATGCATCACTAACTCTATGAGTGGCAAAGATAGCACTCTCACCACCCGGTGCCCTAAAGGATTCGGGGCATCTCTGAAATGGCAGAGTGGCCGTTTCCCCAAAATAGCGCGAGGTGGAGGCGCCAGTCCACGTTAACACTGGAGTGGCCTCCACTCTTGCCAACCTTTGATTTGAAAAGCTGTTTGCATTGACTACTATAACTATACCTTAATTTTCAGCACCTTTTAAAAAAGTGGTCAAGTATATGAGGAGCGATGATCGACATGTGGAATTCATTTTTTTACACTTCTTCAATTATGGTGGCAAAAAAGAACCAATCGTCTCAGGTCTTACTACATTTTGCCATTAAGTGCCCTGAACTTTTCCCCTGTACCTTACAGAGTAAAAAGAGCAGTCTTTATCCTGAGCAGGGGAAATTGATGTTTCTAAGTCTGGAGCACATGCTACAGAAGGCGAGCCTGTGAGAAGTTAATGCGTGCAGCCGGAAAGAACAATTAGCAGGGTTGACCAGTCAGGGTTCTGTTTACATTCTGTCACCTCCGATCACGGTTTAAACTCCTTTCTGTGTTTATTGTGGGCATGAATGCCCGTCAGTTCTGCGTTTCTCAACTGGGACCTAAGCTCAGTCAACATGTCACATGAGAGCACCAAGAGGTAACTCTGACGGCCACCCTTTATGCTTCTGTCCAGGTCACAGGGACCTCCGATCTCTGGGAACTTCCCGCCACCTACCCAGCTGTCCCTGACTGTCATGTTTGCCCTTCTGACTCTCCATCTCTGGCTGTGGCGGCTTGAATCAAAGTGAATGTCTGACCCAAATTCCTTGTTTTTGAGCCAGAATTCTGGGACAGTCAATGAGTCTTTGCATATGGTTGCAACTGAGGAGATATAAACTCGAGACCTTACAGGCAGTTCTCATTTTCCCATCATGGCAGCAAACAGTCGGCAGAGGAAGAAAAAGAAAACATGTACAGAGAAGCAGAAATGGGAGGAGAGACAGGGCTGTCTGTGCCCTTTTTCCTGTCCTTGGTTCCACTCGCCAGAGGCCTCTCTGATCTTGGACTCCAAGAGACGCCCAGGTACCTTTCTCACAATAACCCGTTTTTCCTTAAGACAGCTCAAGCTGGTTACTTGCAACAAATAGAGTTTGAGCTAAGACTTAAAGGTTATAATTATACCTAAGCAAATAGAGCTACATTGCCCAAAATAACCAAAAACAGGACCCTAATTAATCTATTTACAAATTATTTTTCCCTGGTTTGTACGATAGCCCTAAAAATAGTCCTAAAATTCTTCATGGGAAATTCTGGTCGGACTAGCTTCATAACAGGCCTCGCGGGCTCCCTCCTGGCCATTCCCCCGTTCATCCTGCCCTCTGTTTCTGCCCATTTATCAAGTTATTTCTCAGATCCAGAATTTTGACCGGTCCTTCAGTGCCTTCGAAGAAAGAGCTCATTTCATCTTATGACATCTGTCATCTGACAATCATCAGCCCCCCTCTCTTAGATCCTTACCCCCTTTCACTTGGCCCACTGACCTTTGGAAGGAAGGTTATAGACAGTGCTGATGAGGTGACATCAGAAGGTGACCAGCCAGTTGGTGGCCCTCAGTGGGACATGTCCTCTGAGGATATAGGACTATCCACATCTGGTCCTCAGTCTTTGGGATTTAGAAACTGGTTCAACATACCCAGAGAGTCATTTTGTTGCCGACAGATGGATGTAAGAAGTTTATCCCTTTCCTGGGATCCTTGTCCTAAATATCAAAGGTTAGTTGTCAAAATTATCACATAATGGGCAAAAAGAAAGCACAGATACAGAAAGGCTGAATCCATATGTCACCTAGACACTGCTCTCCCAGGATTAAATTTTCATTTAAATGTTGTGTTTTCCAAACTGAGACTCATGGACGTGGACTATAGACTAGTGGTTACCAGAGAGATGCGGGGTGGTGGCGGGGAGGCAGACGGTTAAAGGGTGAAGTGGGTATATATAAATACATGGTTGCTGAAGGAAACCTGACTTTGGGTGGCAAACACACAATAGAATATAAAGATGTCACATTATAATGTACAGCTGAAAATTATATAATTGTATTAACCCATGTTACCCCAATAAACCGAATTAAAAACATAAATAAAGAAATGTTGTGTTTTCTTTTAGCTGACAGTCTAAGAGACGCACAGAGGCATATTCTAGACCTGCACTACCATGTGTGGCCACTAAACTTTTAAGTTCAAATGCGTAAGAATTAAACGAGTTTAAAAACTCAGTTCTTCGCTGCACCGGCCACACCCCGGTGCTTGCGGCTCCCTCTCGGGCAGGGCAGGAAGTTCTGCCAGACGGCGCTGCTCCGTATCATCATATCGTCGAGTGTCGCCGTAAGGTTTAGGACCTCCAGCTTCGATTTGTCTTTACCACTGAAGTGGAGCCGAACGATGCCGCACGGACAGGGGCTAAAGCTCCAGGAGGCGAGAACTCGGTCAGCGCGACGCATCTAAGGTTTCCCGTCGGCAAAGAGGAGAGCAGGTCGGTGGCGGCAGCAGGGGTCACTGCGATGGTGCCGCCACCACAGGCCTCGAAGCAGCGGACGTGTGACCTGTTGTTTCTCTGGCCAGTCGCAGAATAGAGTCCCTGCCACACTGAGGAAACAGCACGGACGGGCTCTGCAGGGGCCCCGGCCTCTTAGTCCTCAGACCCGGACAGAAAGTGTCCACGGGGTGTCCCCTGTGTGCCCGAGAACACGCAGCCCGTTGTTTAGAAATATGGCCCTCCAGGCTGGGGGACAGGGCCTGTCATTTCATCTTCTGTGCCAGACCTTCTCAGGTGACATTTCTTCTACTTCCTGGACCAAAAGCAGGAGACACCCATGGCAGCCTCCCAGCCTAGGGAAGCCTGTGGTAGAAGAATTATCTGCCATCCACGAGGCTTTGTTTCATCCAGTGGCATCTCTGAGACATTTCGGGGATGTGCACTGCCAGCCGAGCTTTCACTGAGCTTTCCGTTTTTATTGTTGTACCTTCCTCTTTTCAGGCGCCAGCGTGAGTCCCCAGAGGGAGGCACGGCCGGAAGACGAGCCAAGCGCGAGATGCCCAGCTTTACGCTTTTCCTTCAGGCTAAGTGGAAAAATTGAAAAACCAAACAAACAAACAAACGAGACTCTAAGATCCTCTATATGGCACCGTGTTACGCACATACAGGAGAAGGAAAGAAAACAGCTCGTGTGGTTGTCGACCTGTGGGCCTCACTCCCTCCTCAGCGGGCGATTGGCTGGGCGCCTTCCAGGTGCCAAAAATGTTTCGGCCACCAAGGCTGTAGCGGGGAGCACAAGAGACAAACACGTCTACCTTCACGGACCCCAGTGTGGAGAGACAGGCAGGGAAAGCGAAGCGAGCAAGATATACAGTCTGTCAGGGGCGCTGAGTGGCACGAAGAACAGTACAGCCGAGGGGAGGACGGGGGAGTCAGAGAGGTGGAGGTGAGTCCGGCTGGAAACTGTTCATCCAGAAAAGGACCACTGAAGACAATGGCTGAGCACAGAGCCACGCGCAAGGGAGCAGCCCAAGCCCAGGGAGAGTCTAGATTCCGCCCTCCGAGGGCCCAGCCCTCTCTCCCTCAAAGCTGTGACAATCATTTCTGTCTCTCAAGGGTCACTGCCAGCCGAGCTTTCACTGAGCTTTCCTTTTAGGTGTTCGCATTCACAAAACAAAACCCTGGCTTGTTTTGTTTTGTTTTCCTGCATTTCAAACATTAAACCTTTAGATTATTAAATATGCTCTTCTGAATGAAACGGCCACGGCCCAGAAATTCTGATAGATTCTCCGTCCCCAGATAACTAACTGCCTTAAGGAAAGCGACGGCTACAGCAGGTGGTACCCTTCCAATGCCCCCCTAGGGCTTTTGTCTTTTTTGAAGAATCTCTCTCACTCGCAGAGAGTTTTGTGGATGTAGAACGCTTATTAGTAGGGGTCAAGGATCCATCAGGAAAAGACACCGTAGATATTTGCGATTGAAAGGAAAAGAGGCTCTAACGAAGCCCTTGGGAGAGCTGAGGAGAGAGCCAGGCAGGGTACTACCAGCTCTGGGACTCACTACAAGCTTTCAGAAGATCAGAAGGGTGAAGGAGTCACAGAGCCACCACGGATGACAACCGCGGGCAGCGAGGAGACAAGTAGTTTGTCTAACCTGGAGGCCACTGCAAAGTCCCCATCTGCCCAAACCCACACATCTGCCCACCACTGCCAGAGAAGCAAGAATACAGATTTTAGCGCTGCTCATCTTATAAATCACACCTTAGTGACTGAAGTCACGGATGAACTCTAATCTGGAACTTTGCTGCAAGGAATTCTGGAAAATGTCATTCCCAGGCTCCGGGTCCTATGATTGGGGGAGAGCACGGAACTGTCCCCCTAGATATGTGAGGACGGCGCTGGTGCCGACAACAGACTCTCCTGCACGGTCCACTCGCCACGACCTCCCATTGATAAGTGTTACTTGTGTAACAGTGGCACCCCTGCCTCATCGTCCCAGCTCGGGGTCAGCGTGTCATCCCAAGGCTCAGTGTGTCATCCCAAGAAGAATACGGTAGCTTTCCATCCCAGTTTTCCCGGGTCTTATGGCTGTCCTGCAGGACAACAGCAGAGGGGATTTTCCCAGTGGCAGAACGGAGCCTCTGGGGGCGAGGCCAGGAGGTGGGCCACGGAGCCAGCACCATAACCCCTCGCCGAGAGAGCTGGCATTCGGGTTCTCTCCTTTCTTCGTCCTCCGTCACCCTGTCCCACCAGTGACTCACACACAGAAGTCCTGGGGTTTCATACCACTCCCACTGACCCTCTTGTGCCACCAGAAAGGGCCTCAGTGGGGCATCGGAATGGACTCCCTAATTCAGAGCAGTGACGGCTCCTTCCCTTCTCCTTGAGGGCCCCGTCTGCAGCAGACATTGTCTAATTTCCATTCTCCTGGGGAGGTGTCTTCTATCAGTCCCAGGAAAGATTACCCCCCTCCCCCACTTAGAATGACCCAAAATATCACTCCTTTTCATTCCAAAGGAAAGACAAAACGAGTCGAGCGTTCGTGTAATTTTGTCACGGTTTCGAGGCCCTGGGAGCGCACGACAGTAGCATTCCCAGGCACTGAGACCGAAGTCGATGACAACTGCGCATTTGAGATGTCCCTGGATTAGGACTCTCCCGAGTTCTGATGGATGACACTGTGGCGGCCCCTCGGGGACGCACAGTCACAGACAGGCAGGCCGTGATCAAATCATATGGTGTGCAAATTACATTTTACAGAGAACGGAACTGTTTTCTTTTGTTCCAAGTAAATTGACAGTGACCCTCGGCAGACTGCAGATGAAGTGAACCCAACCACAGTATGTCTCCTAATAAAAAAACCGAAATCACAAACATATTTATATTGCAGAGTGAGGACTCCAAGCACATTTATGTGGATGAAGCAAAAAATGTGTTCCTGTATAAAAACCAAATGTTCTATCTTCTTAAGTTAGACCAGGAAAGCATTTAGTGTGATCTGGTAGGAGGTCCACATCATGGCCCTTGCCCCTAGGAACACCTAAGGTTCTGGACCTTTTTGATCACAGACCCTTTGAGGATCTGGTGAATGGTGGCCTGTTCCACATGCCTCCCCATCTCCCTCCTTCTGGTGCCTGTGGGAAGCTCCTCCCCCGCTCCATGTGGTCTGCCAGGCTGCCGCCATCAGTGTGTGGGGCTGGGGCGCAGATGTGAGCCAGGCTGACCCACCGGAGCTCAGCGCTCTGGTCCCAGTAAATGGTGGGGGCATGTCTGTGTGACCCACGCAGAGGGCTGACAGCCATCACCTTGCCGTCCCATCACACTTAAGCCGGCAGGTGTGAGTATGGGGTCAGTGGTGGCCTTGTCCAATAAGTAGAAGGAATCCCAAATCAGGATGAAGTGAGAGGCAAGCTGAGCTGAGAGATGGAGACAAAAGAAATAGAACCACCGTATTTTCAGCCATTCTGGAAGCTATTAGTGTCCTCGGTATGAGCCCATGGAAAATAAACCAATAAATTGCCTTTATGCTCAAGGTTTCTGTCTTATCCAACCAAGAGATCCAGGATAAACAGATCCGCTCCCTAAAGAAAACACGCACACCTACTCGTGCATAAAATAATTCATACGACTTCAAGGGTTCGCTGCTTACAATGTTAGAGGCTGGAGTCCATCCAAACACCCTACGAGCCCTTGCCCGTCCAGTTTTCTAGATGGTCTTAGAGTAAAGCTGACTTTACCGTCAAAACCTTCGTCTTCCTGTGCATCAAGTTTCTGTTACATGTTAAAATGTTAGACCCTGGAAAGGTAAATACCATGAGCCATTACTAGTCAGTAACGACCATTAGCAAACGGTCCGAGGATGATAACTACCATTCAGAACTACTTGCCTAGAATTATTTGGCCACAGGTGATGGACAAGTGACATCTGGCTCTTATGATTTGAGTTCGAGCAAGTCATTCACCCATCTGAGCAGTTTCCCTATTTATGTAACAAAAAGTCTGAACACGTTTCCAGAGGCCCTCCCACTTACAGACCTGTTCAATGAACCACGAGTGCTTCTTCCATTTTTGATTATAATGCCGTTTAGAGCCAAGTCAAAAGGGAAACACTTCTGCAGAGAGCACAGCGCTCTGCCTCCCCCGATCTGAGTCCCAGTGTGATGCAGACCAGCTTTGGCTTCTGCTCCACCGAGCTGTTTATTAGGGTACTATGCAGAGGAGCCCAGAAAAACACTCAATGAATCACATTACCCTTTAATTCCAAGAAGATTCCAAACTCCATTAAATCTCCCTGGGACGGTTAGAAAATGACTGTGTTCCATATAGATAGATAGATAGATAGATAGATAGATAGATAGATAGATAGATAGATAGATTGATTTTAAGATAAAATGCCAAAATATGTGGAAATATTCATATTAGAGGAATAAAACTTAGATCTTGCAATTTGAGACATGGAAGTACATTTCTGCTAGAGTCATCTCAAGAGAAAAATGTAGCTGAAATATAGTGTTTTTCTCTTCAAAATAATGTAATGGCCTCCTCTCCCGAGCCTCACCTGTACCCACCCGAGATTTAGCCACAGTTGGCGAGGATGGAGCACCAGAGGTGCCCCAGTGGGCATACTTTAATAAAGGAGAAAGAGAAGGACATCCTAGCAGGGAAAATCTCGCCTTACAGAGAGTGAGTTCTTTCCATAGGTTTGACCGGAGAGCGACATGTCCACATCACTGGAGTGGGTCTGGGCACAGCCCGTGCTGTCAGACAGATCTGGGATAAGAGAGCTGCCATAAAAAAGCAAACAAAGCTGGAAGAATGGGACGAGTTAGGTGCAAGGGGCCGCAACCTTGTGGCCAACAGCCAAGGCCCGAGTCAGACACGGTATGTCCGAGGCCAGTGCCTGGACGCAGACGCTGGTGGGTAGCAGCAGCCCTGGGGAACGCCTTGAGAGTCAGCGCCTGAAGGACATGTTGCTCCAGAAATCAAGACGGGGAGAGGAACAAAGCTGAAGCCACACGCCTCCAAAGGACAAGCTCCTAGAGGACACCAGATGTACCCACTTCTCGGGATCCTCAGAACCACTGGGAAGACTTTCAAGGGTTCTGGGGGGCTGAAATTTCTCCCCACTCCACCTCTCCCCATACTCCGCATACAGAAGAGCTGCTTTATTTTTTATGGTCCATGGCATTTTATGCAGAGAGCCACTCTATTTTCCCTCAAGACAGTACAGCCTGGGCAGCAGAAGTGCCAGTAGGGTAGGCCAAATGACACATTGCCCAGCGGTGGCCAGAAGACTCTGAGAACATGGAAATCCTGGGTTGGGTTCTACCATTTCGTTCCCTCTGCACGAGTTGACATTCTAGATTCAAACGGGACCAGCTGCTGGGTTTCCGACTCCCCGCTCTCGGGACTCCGTGTCTTCAACAATGGTTCGCCATTCGCGTGGAAAGCTTTTCACCTAAAGGTGATGAGATGAGGTTGGAATACTCCAGACACAACTTGATTTAAATCATACTTAAAAATCTTGGGCCTGAAATGAGGGAACAGTGAGCGATCTATTTGCCGGTCAAAGAGCGCGCAAAGCGTCGCGGTTGCCACTATTAACGACTGTTATCCAAGCGTCTGTCCTCCATGCAACACAATGACAAAGATAAAGGAACCTGGTTACAAAGGGGGCCGAGCGGCATGGCTGACATTTCTCCAAAAGAGATGTCCGAATGGGCCATAAGCGTGAAAAGATGCTCAACGTCACTAATCGTTACGGAAACACAAATCAAAACCACAGCAAGATGCCGCGGCACGACGCACGAACGGATAAACGAGCGGGTATATACGTGGGATGAAACGTCGGTGGGCCATAAAAAGGAATGAAATTCTGACCTCGATGAACCTTAACGACATTATGTTAAGTGGAATAAAACAAAGACAAAAGAACGAATATTGCGCAATTCCACTTATGTGAGGCACCGGAGACAGCAGAGCGGTGTAGAAAGGCGGCTGCCGCAGCCTGGGGACGCGGGGGGCGGGGGAGGGAGAACTGGTGTTGAATGGGAGCACAGTTTCCATTTGGAGAGCTGAGAAAGTTTTGGAAACGGATGGTGGTGATGGCGGAAAACAACAGGAATATATTCAATGTCACTGAAATGCACACCCAAAAATGATTAAAATGGTAATTTTATGTTCTGTATATTTTATAATTTTTTAAAAAAGAGTCTGTACTGTCACACTTTTCACATGCCTTTGGACAATGATCACGTACCCCGGCTGAGAGTCTTTGGCTTTTGCTGGCCCCACACCATTTGTTAAGATGGACGCCCTGTCACCAAGACATGGCTTAAATCACCCCGATGGGTAAAGTTTACACTCCAAATGCTCCCACTTGTAGTCCTGACTAAGTGGATTCACAAGATTCTGTGCAACTCAGGCTACCACCATGTGGCAGAGAACAGGAAGAAACAAAGAAAAATTGAACATCGGTATCAAAATGTTAAGCCCCTGCCGTCTCAAGCAGCTGAAGGAGCCATCAGAGGCACGAAGCCTCCTCCGGGGGGGCCATGTTTTGTCAACGACTTCCCAGGCTGCAGTTCTCAGCTCTCTCTCGGAGATGCTGGCTTCATTTATGCAGCACATGCGGTTACGAAAAGGAGAAGCGGCAGCGAGAAACCACACCACGCCATCTGCATATGAAGCCCTTGTTTAGGGAGGCTCAAAAGGGAAGTTCTTAGTCTATAATAGCTCTTCCCTGAAAATTCCTTCCGGGCCTCCTCCGACCTCAGTACTATACAGAGATGTCAAGTGTTTATCCAAATGGCCTCCTGCTTTCTGTGGCTCAGCCTCTTTCTGCATGTGGCTTCTCAGTTCCCTGCCCCTCTGGCTGTCCTGGTGTCCCCTGGACTCCCATAGCAGATTCTCTAGCTGTCCTCTTGCTTGCTCAATCTTTTAGTTTTCATGTTTATTTCTACTTCACTTAATTTGCTCAAAAGACCGGTCAGGCACATATATACAGAAAAGTTAGCAAAACAGAAATTATCGGCACTGAGGGCGAAAGGAAGGAAATACCGAACCCATGAGAATCAACGTAGCTGCTGCGGCTGAGCTCCCGAGATGCACTGTTAACGCCAGCGGTCCTCGTCGAAGTGACAAAGCCTAGAAGTTTCTCAGGGAAACAAAGCTTTGGAGGGTAGTAAATTCTGAAATTTCTTACCTTACCAGAGGAACACTATGAGTCATAGTGGGAAACCGTCACCACTTTCATGCAATACGAATAATGTCACATGGCTTTGTCCCGTCCCAATTTTCACTACTTACCTATTGAAGATGTATCTCAGTGACACAACAGGACCATTTTCTCTTGGATTCTATCTCTTTGCAGTGGCCAAGTTGGGGATCAAACGGTCTTCCAATTACAGGCTTTTCTAGGCCATACCTCCTGTCCTGTGGAGAAACACAGGCACCATGGCAAAGCCAGTGAGAAGCTACTGTGTCGGCCCGCACCACGAAGTCCTTCCCCCGGACAAGTCACTCCATTCTCTAAGTCAACCGTCTGAGCATCGCATGCCTGCGGCTACCTAACCCCTTATCCACTGCGCCCTCCCTTCACGATGTCCAAACGATTGAAAAATGGACGAAAGAGCCAAGTCAAATAAATTTTCCAATGTGATTAATGGTGGATTGGTGGGAGCAACTGGCCACAGGGCTGCATCCTCGTCCCTCCTCCTCGGTTTGAAGGGAATGGGGCGAACCTCTCATCCACCCTGGGTACAGAGACTCATCTCTTTTGTCTACTGCATGGCAGGAGGCAGGCTGGGAAGCCTGAGACAAGCCCACAGAGGAAAAGAGAGAGGAGAGGAGAGGGGAGGGCAAGCAAAGATCAGGCTAGAACATGACCTTTAACGCAGGAAGCCCACCAATTTCTAATTTAGGGTAGTAGTCTATTTTTTTTAAATAATTCTATTGAGTCAAGTAGCAGACCATCTGGATAAACCCGCTCGGCTATGAATTCGTTATTTCCCGGTATGGCAGGCTCTAGGTTGGCTGAGCCCGTGGTCATTTCTCGCCCCTACTGCCTTACCCACATTTTTTACAGCGCTCTCAAAGCTAAAATTTGATCTCCTGACCTGCCCTAAACTACGGATGGCCTTCTGACAGTGGGAAGTAGGGAAAGTGTCTGTGGCAGGCAGAATAACGGCCTGAAGTTGTGTCCTAATCGCGGGGATTTGTGAAGATATTTCCTTCTCTGACAAAAGGTAAAGGGAGATTAAGGCGGGGAGATTATTCAGGATGATGCGGGGGGGCCCGAAGTTAGGAGTTAGGATGGGGTCCTTATGAGAGAGGGAGGTGTGACGGTCAGAGAAGCCGTAGGACAACAAAAGCAGAGTCAGACTAACATGGCGAAGACTCAACCAGCCGTGGCTGGCTGTGGAGCGAGAAGGGGTCACACTCCAAGGGACCTGTGTGGCCCCTTGGAAGCTGGAAAAGGCAGGGGAATAGCTTCTCCACAAAGGAACACAGCCCTGCTGGTACCTCGACTGCAGCCCATTTCAGACTTCTGACCTCAGAACTGGAATAAACCTGCGTTGTTTCAGCCGCTGCTGTTTCCTGCATTAAATTCGTGGTAATTGTTACAGCAGCAATTGGAAACTAATACAGCATCTCTTCCCAGGTAAACACTCGTCATCCATTTTCCTTTCCCCCTGCTTGCTGCATGGGATGTGGATAAAGAGCCCGACGGGTAGCAGCCACCTTGCAACCGTGCGGCAAGATCCATGACGACGCAGGACTCACTCAGGACAGCTTTCCGCGCCCAATGGCTCCACCAAGACACCAGTCCTGCGCTGCTCATCCTGAAATTCCTGTCACATGAGACAAACGAAACGTACTATGCTTGAGTCCCTTGTAGTAAGACTTTGTGCAGTGGAGCTGGCCCGACTAGCTCCTGGGAGAAAAATGTTAAGTTTTTAGAAACTTTGTGGGTCAGCTGTTAAACAAAAACATTATTTAAAATTAAGTTAGATAACTTCACAATCAAATAAATTACGTTAAAAATAAAGGTAATAAATACTCGAAATTAATCAATTCCTCAATATTTTACAAATTTTACTACTCTCTGTGCTCTTGGACCTGAATGGCAGCGACACCCCGCATCCCCCGTCTACACGGTGTGCCCCGGTCTATGCTATGTGGGATATTACACATTTTCCCAACTCCGCACGCAGTCCCATCACACTGGTAGCTAAATCAGCCATGGCGGGAGTATTTCCACCATGGAAATCAGCAAACGCTACAAATCAGGCTTTTATTTTTCCCCAGAGTCAATTCTTAATCATTTACTGACCCGCCACTGGCTTTGCTGCTGCAGCCGAATACATTTCTAAGTGAGGCATCCCGAATGGTTGTTAATGCTACTTGTAGTGAGAGGAGAGACACGACTGTCGACTCAAATGATACTTGTCAGAAACTAGATTCTCCTAGTTTCTTTAAATAAAGATTTAGGTACCAGGCACTGTGCTAGGTGGGTTCCTTCTTACTCTACCTTACCTAATCCCTCCTGTACCCCTGAAAAGTGCATGATAACCCCATTTCACACATGAGGAACCCAAAGCTCGGCGGGAAGGACATTTGCCGATGATCTGTGACCAGTTAGGGGTCCAGATAGGATTCGAACACCCTTTCGTCTGACTCAGAAATCTGCGCTCATTCTCCAGCAACGATTGTGTTTCGAACCGTGTGGGCCCTGAAGGAATGTTTGTTGCGTTACTGAGACAAGCATTAACCCTTCCTTCCAGAGAGTCGGGGACCCCAGACGCCGGGCTCGTGTGTGAGGCGGCTTTCACGCCATGTGTGCAGGAGACACTGGCGACAGGCTCTTTCTCCTGAACATCAAAGAGAGCCCTGAAACACTTATGGTTAGGAGATTGAGTTTCATGAAAGTATTAAATTTATGTTTTTTCGAACAGCATCACTGGGGGAGGGACCGTGGTTACAACTCTCTCATCTTGAAATAGACACAGAGTAATTTCCTCCTTTGCTGGTTGTCAGCCTGGCTCCCAATCGCTTCCCCCAGAGCTGGCAGAATTTCAATGACTCTAAAATTAATCTGTGGGGCAGAGGGTTTGTCCAGCGCCTTGAAATTCTGGGAGCTTTGCTGTGGTCTCCAAGTCAATGCCTGGGACGGGAAGTTAGGGGGTCAAAGATGAAATCCCAACCCTTGGCCCAGTTGGGGAACGTTGGATGATCCTATGGATACAGTTCTCCTCTGGTTTTATAGTGAGAAAGAAACCCCAACACATTATTCTGAGATAGAGTGATCAGTAACTCACATAGAATTGCTAGGCACATAGGTGGAATTTAAATTAATTTATTCAACATTTACTTGAATTCCTAAGGAAGACAGACACGTGAACAGATAATGTGATGATTCACTGCATTGTGGAAAAGGCATGCACAGGCTGCGAGGATTGCAGAGAACCCAGGTGACTAGGCCCACAGAGGGAGGGAGGGAGATCAGGCAAGGCTTTCTGAGATGGTGATGCTTAGGTTTAAAAAAAAAAAAAAAAGAACTGATGGGAGTAAGGGTATAGAGAAATTAGGGGAAGAGAATTGGGCAAGGGAATAATGCACTACTGAGCAAGATAACTTTGGGGTCATGTAAAGTTGAACCTATAAAAGAAACTGAAACACAGAATATAAGACAGAGTGGCAGAAAAATAGCAAGAGGGGTAAGCGAGGCCCAGGCCGCATAAGGAGCAGAGAACCTGGAGTGCGTCCCACATGCAATGGGAAGCCATCGGGAGTTTTAAACAGAGGGCGACACAGCCACGTTTGTGTTGGATAATCATCCTAAAGGCCTCAAGGTCCATGAAAGGGGTATCACAGAATAACAGGCAGGAGAGGAGGGCCAAGGGTTAAGCTGTGGTGGGGAGGGATGCGGGGGAGGTTAGCAACTGCATGAGAGTGAGTAACACAGAGAATGAATAAAACTCCAGATAAAGAGAGTCCAGAGTAAGAGCAGAGGACCAAGAATAAGATTCCAGGCAGCACCGATATGCAAGGAATGGGCGAGACAGACCAGGGCAAGATGGAGCCCGCGGGCACGGGGAGGTCGGAGGGCGACCGACAGAGCAACGTCACGGAGGCCAAGGAGCCAGGGGGAGAAGCAGACTCCTAGGGATGCTTGCTGAGGAAGGTCCACGGGAGCCATGTGGGGGCCTTTGCAAGGGCAATTCTAGTGGCCTGCAAGAGACAGAAGCCAGGGTACCTCCTGAGACTCAACATGGGGGTGAGGAGACCGACACTCGATAGGGGATGGGGGGACTCAAAGCAAAGGGGGTGACGTTTTAGGACAGGAGAGCCTTACGCATGGCTGGACGTGTTTGTCAAAGAGTTAAAAACACAGGTGAGAGATGGGATCATCTCTATAAGACCCCACAGGAGGTCCAGGCAGGAGACTGGAACTAAAGTAGAGAGAATGGGTGACATGGCTTCAATCTGAGACTGCGAGAAGATGTAGGCTAGACATGGAGACTCCTTTGTGAGGCACAGACTAGATAGTGTATCATTTACTTAGATAAAAGGTTGGGGAAACTATGTCCAAAAATAGGTAAATGGTTATGTAATTATGATATGTCTACCCAATGACCTATTTTGCGCTCAAAAAATAACAGCTATAAAACTGTGTGAGCATATGAGAAAAGGAATTATAAGATGATGCTAAATGAAAAGGATGATCACCAATTCGAGAGTTACAATTCTTTTTAAGAGAAACCTTGGAAAACATTCTAGAACATGAATACCAACTGTCTAGTCAAGGTATGTAGAGTCTGTGGGTGCTTCCTATCACCTCGTCTTTGATTTTCTACAAGTTTGTTATTTTGAAAATTAAAAAGAAAAAGTTAAAGTTGGACTTACTTGATGATAGCCAGCTTTTCCACAGGCAAGAATTCTCATTCTGCGTCAATATATCCAAGAATCAGAGCTCCAGATAGCACTTCCCTCTGCTAGAAACGCCCCTCCCAACCTTCAGGTTACACGTGACGGGACCGTCCCATCTGTCTCATAATTTACCCCTCGCCTTTTCCTTCACAGCCCTTTCCCTGAAGAATCTGAAGGCCACCACTGGCATGAATACAGGCTTTCAGTTGGAATGTTCAAAGAACCGCTTCCAACCCACAGGACAGCTTCTTTCCTCACCAGAGGGCAGGTGGCTGAGGTGCCAGCCAGCCCTGAATTAGCATATATTCCACTCGATGCTTTGCCTAAGGTCTCGCCTAATTCTGAACATGTAACTAAGACAGGGACTTCACGGGGAGCACCGGGGGTTGGGATGAGACAGAACTGGGGCCGAATCTAGAAGCCTCCTTCTTATTAGGTCAAGACAATTGTGCAGATGGAGCTTCGGTCTCTACATTTGCAAAATGGGGGTTATGAAACTTATCGAATTTTGAGACTTGAAAAGGGCATCCCAGGCGTATATATGCACATCTATCCTATTATATCTACATTTGACGTTACCTATACATGTATATTTACAACTATATTGACTAGAATTTTGCAGCTTAGGTTTATATTTTGATGTGCTAGGGTACAAATAAAGTGAGACTCTGAGCAAATTACTTATCTGCCAATGACTGAGAACAGAAAGGATAACAGGGATTTGTCTCTGTGGGTGCTGGTTAGGAGAGATGGTTGTAAAAGCTAAATGGTTTAGCCTCTAAAAAGGTTCCTGAACTTGTACATGACCCTGGGAAAGATGCGACAGACCAATGAAGTATAAATGGGACTTGGGACAAAACATAAGTTCCTTGTAGAACGCTAAAGATATATTTCTTGCACTCCTGACTCTGTGCACTGAACGTTACATAGTAATTTGGGTGAGAATGGACAAGTCGAGTTGGCTGACAAGAATCGAAGCAGATAGCAGGACGAACCTTTCATTCCATTCCCTCATTCTCTCAGTTTACGAACCAGTCGGGAGAGGACCAGGGAAATGAAATGAATTGTTCATAATCACATAGCAAACTAGAATTTAGGTCTTCTAACTCTCAGGCCCACACTGCCTCCCAAGAGTGAGTTAGGGTTTTACCCAAAGCAGCAGAACGGGAGAGCTGCGCCCTAGGTTAGAATAACCGAAGCTCTGAAGCTGAGCCGGTCCCCAGAGGAAAGCGTCATCGTGGGGCAGGCAACGCTGAGTCTTTGCATGCCATCTGATTCCTTAGCTCTGTCTGGGGACACGCCCCGGGCACCCTGAATGCGTGGTCTGAGGGACTGTCATCTACAAGGGGTACACTTAGAGTCCACAGGTTTGTCTCAGGCCATGGTGGCTCAGACCTCCCCTAATCGCTTCAGTTCGGCGGCCACCCCGGTGTCGTTCATCGGGGCTCATTCTTCAGGCAGGACAGGCTGTGAGAACCTCGGCCAATGAACTGATCTTGAACTTCTAATCCAACTGACATGGGGTCATTTTCTAATCTAAACTATCATGCTGCCTAGGACGACTTTGGCTGCAAGTGACTGAAACCTACCTTGACCTAGTTTGGGTAAGCATGTGAGTTTCTTAGAAGAATGTTGGGTCTCTTTCAAGGACAAATAGGAATTTGGACTCCAGGACACATGAGAAACAGGGTTTGAATGCCAGCAAAACTCTGTCCCTGTATTGTATTTCCAAGCCACCGTTCCATTCCTAAATTCAGTAATCCTAAAGAAGGAACTCACTGGTGCGTCTGAGTCAGGAATTCACCGCTGAGCTGACCAACTGGGCTAGAGACGGTGAGTCACAGTGGAATTTCCTGCCTCTGCTTCCGTTTGACGATGAAGTGGGAGCAGATAGGCACCAAGTTGCAGTGTTCCTATTTATGAAATGGAGGTTCTAGGAGAGCAGGCAGGTGGAGAAGCAGCAAATTCCTCCCTCAAGTAGCCGCCCACTCCAGAGAGGAACTACCATAAGGTGGCCTAGGCGGTGCCACCACCATCTTGGGTAGATAGGACGGGACCACATCTTGCACAGGACTTGGATTCCAGAGTCAGCAAGCAAGGCAAAAAACGATCCATGGCTGCCCACAATGCCTGACTCACACCCAACACGGCAAGATGCTCGCGGCACAGACAAGCAGAGCCCAAACTGACTTGGAGACACAGATTCACATCTCCTACCTCTCGCTCCGGCTGCGTGCTCACAGACAGACTGGTGGGCAAATCACCCAGGTTATTCATAGTCATCTCTCTTCTTCTCAAGCACTTTTACAAGTTTGTGGAGTTAAATCTGCAGAGGTTAAACACATACCAGAAACGACTCATTAGCTTTCCAAAGCCACACAGCATGGAGCTTGAGGACCGGGATCCGGCCCAGGCTCGCCTGGCCTCTCAATCTGTGATGGCGCCCTCTACCATGCAGGCTCCTGGAGTTACTTTGTCCTTCTTGCCCTGAGCCTTTCAAAGATGGAGGTCCCCACCTGCTCCTCCTTAGAAATCCCTGGGTCCCAGCCCAGAAGGAGCAGAGCTCTGCTCAGGTGGGTCCACGCGAGCTGGGTTGCATTAGGCTGGACTTAGCTGCACCGCGAGGTCATCTGGACAAGCACAGGGGACAGTGATTCCAGGGCTGGTAAGACGCCATTCACTTTCCTGGGTTGTAAATGCTGTAAGAGCTTATCGAGGAGACATTCACAAATGGGGAGCCCTCTGTTTTTAACAGATTGACTGTAACATACTGGTTCAGTGACCTGACATCCCATTTCCATGAACTGTTAGTTTACGCTTGACTTTTTTCTGGACAGGAGGCAGATAAAGAGGCCACCGGGTTGACGGGGAGGAGACTGGCCGTGCCCAGAGCTTCCATTAAGCAGGAAGCACAGGCTCTGCAGGCTCCGATACACCCTAGAATGCAGCCAGAACTCACACCTCACACTTTCCTACAAGGTCATCGAAAACCTTCCACCCAACCCTGCCTAGGGCCTCCTTCTGACGAGCTCTGTGACGAGGCTCCCGTCCAAACAACACAGAGGAACTCTGCTGCTGTCGCTTTGGTCAAGTATTCAGGTCACAACCACGTCCAACAGGCCAAAGGGACCCCGCGGCAGCCCCAATGACGTTTTCTGCTCTGGAATAGGAAAATCTGACCTCCAGGGATGTTAACTAGCATGTACTTAGCCCTAATCTGGGTCAGCTGTTCTCAATTCCTTGCTCTCATTTAACCTCAGAACTACTCCCAGAGGGAGGCAGCATTCTCTCCATTGTTTGGATAAGGAAACTGAGGCTCGGGAGGATTAAGTTAACCAAACTGACGCGCTTTTCAGGTGGTAGACATGGAGTTCTTACTCAGATCCGTCAAATTTTAACATAAGTTCTTTTCGCAATATCATGTGGCCTGATCCAGACGTCCTAACTGTACCTGTGTGGACAGATCCTTTTGGATATCCACCCAGCAGCCACACTCCCCTTTCCAGAACTTCCTTGGCTCAGACAGCCTAGGGCCATGTGCTTCAGTGAACACTAAGATGCTCCCCATCCCAGAGGGTAAAACATGGAGAGTCTGAACTAATGATTCTCAGCCCCAGATGCTCATCATTGCTTCTTGGAGTATATACACAATACACGTGCCTGCATAAGGTCTCAAATGAGCCCAATGAAATCAGTCTCTAAGGGTAGAACCGAGACATCTGTATGTATTTTTAAGACTCCCCAACTCATTCGCGGCCAGAGTTGAGAATCGCTGGCCCTAACCATTTCCCATACCACTGGTCTGGGATGAGCATTTGATAAAATTCTGGCCAACGAAAGGGCTGAGAAGTCTTCTGGGAAGTGGAGCTTTGGAGAAATTTTTCTTCTTTCTTTGAAGGAGACATGAGGATGAGACTGGCCCTCTCTCTTTCCTCTTTCTGGCCTTTTGTTTTGTGGTATAAAGATGTGATGCCTGGAATTACTGCAGCCATCTTGGGACCATGAGGGATACAGCCTAAGAGCCAACAGACTGAAGGTGGCAAAAAGGTTAAGAATCTGGGAACTTGGCGGCATCTCCTAGTAACTCAGTTGAACGAACCTGGAATCACCTCACCCTGAGAATACTTGTTGTAAGAGACGATGATGTTCTTGTTTAAGACACTAAGTTAGAGATTGTTACTTGCAGCCAAAAGGATCCCAACAGATACACTTATCAATGAGCTTCACCTGTCCACTGCCTGATCTATTTCTACCAGGACAGAAGTACAACAGCAGGTCCCAGGGGCCCACCAGACAAAAAGACCTACACAGTCTTGCTGCCCAGAGGACGAGTAACTAAAACGAGCCCTGGGCATGTGATTAAATAACTAGTTACCATGAGAGCTATTCCAATAACAACCACGACATTTATTAGGTACTTACTTCATGCCAGGAACAGTGCAAAGTGCTATGTCATCTCATTTCATCCTTAAAATTACCCAGCAAGTATTATCATCTATGTTTTAAGCATGAGGGAACTGAGACCCAGAGAAGCTAAGGAATTTGACCAAGTGTGCATAGCTACAGAGTGGCAGAGACAGGATGCTAACCCCAACCTGTCAGACACTCTCAAGATTTTTCTTCTTTCCATGAGACCATGTTGTTTCATTTCCCTATGACTTATGAAGCTCTACGTGTTCACACGTTCACTGAAGTGCTTAACGATGCAAATAAAAGGCATTCATCATTGTAATCCCTAATGGAGATAACAGAAATATTAGCAAAGGCTGAAGTGAAAACAGTTCGAGTGAGGCCTAATTTTTCACAAGGCCAAGGAATGATTTACTTTATCACAGCAAAGAATTTTATTTGACAAATGCATACTTTATCATCTCTGGTCTGCTGAAAACGTAAGTTTACATTTTTCCTAGCCATAAAATTTAAATAACTTTGGCTCCAAAAACTTAAAAGACATCCCATTCCAGGTCCAAGCATTTCCCTGGAAATCTAAATGCTAAATATGGAGTGTGAACAAACATCATTTCTGTCGGACAGGACAGACTCTACAGTAAGAGCAGGGTTCAAATCCTGGTTCTGCATCTTGCTGTGTGACATGGGAGAAGACGTTTTACTCCTCCAAGTCTCCTGATAGAGAAGATGAGAACCGCAATTTGCAGTGAGGCCCGGGATCAGGATTAGCTTAGATGGCCAATGTAAACTACATGGCAAAGGAGATGTTAAAAAGCTTGGCTGTTATGAAAAATATGTACAAAGTACCTAGCATGGTACCTGGTGCAGAGTAACTACTCAATACATCCTTGATGCCTTACCCCCATCTTCCCTCTCCCGTTTCTTATAGAGAATCGCCATGGGCGGGCCTCCAAAGAGAACACAAAAACCAGAGTAGACTAGGTCCCCTCTGCGCTTAGCGGTGGGAGGAGTAATGAGACAGCACCCACATCTTGGTTCACTCAGCTCTCTGTCAACTTTTTACAGCATCATCCCTACACCCTGACCCAAACATAGGGCAGCTCGCCAGTCCGTTAGTGGGCCACCCGCCAATTTGGAAGACAAACTTGAGAAAGTGTCAGAGGACTCGGGGGTGGAATAGGGGGAGAGGAAATGGTTAAGTTGGCTCAAGAGTCAAGAGTTTTTGGGAAACTGGAAAGAGACAAAGCTCCACCCCCAAGTTAGAAACAAATGGGGGGACTTCAAGGGAATCTGAACTGCTTGTGGGAGAAGCAAAAGACAGAGCCTCAACAGGGGATTACCCACCCATAACGGGGCGGAGGGGGGCCTCCATTAGTGCTCTTCTGGGGTTGGTTAGCCAAAATTGAACTCTGAGCCACACTTAGAAAAGCGGACAAAAAAGGCCAATAGTTTGCATACTTGTCTGGACTTGTTTGGCGTTTTAGAGGTCCTTCCCCTCCCCGCCTCCATGATTATGGTCTCCTCTGAGCTCCGTGAAGTTGTCAGCGCAGTCACCACAGGAATCGCCCCCACTTTGCAGACTTGCAAACTAAAGCTTCAAGCTGGCTATACGTTTGGTCACATAAGGGCGGGGTAGATGCACAGAGATGAGTTTGTGCAGGGATCCCTAACAGAACGCGGGACCTTGTACCTGGGGTGGAGTCCCAGCACCAGTATTTTAAGCTTTGCAGAGAATTCTGATGATCAACCAAGTTGGGGAACCACTGACAGCACCTAAGAAACTCACTGCAGATAAACAGAGCCCAGCAGAGGGGGAGGAATTCGCCCAGGTCACTTAGCTGGTTCCCAGCTAACACAAGGTCTATGCTTTGGTTGACAGTCTGCAGGGCAGAACTCTTCCCAGCTCGCCCCACAGGCTGCTTATAGTTGCTCGTGACAACCTACGATGCAGATAAGTTTCATTCATTCAATAAACTTTTATTGGATGCCTCTTTGGTGCCAGGCGCCAGGGAGACAGATAAAAACAACAGGGTTCTTGGCTTTATGGAGTTCATGGTCTGAGGGGAGTAGGGCAAGTGGCCTCAGGGCTGCAGGGTGGCATGGTGGTGCCAAGAACTTGGTTGAGTGCTTCTAGCCAGGGGTCTCCAATGAGGCTGTGGTCAGATGAAAAGCTGGAGGACTCACTTCCATGTACAAGCAAAGGGCACAAGAGGGCTTAGTAACTTCTACCCAAAAGGGAGGGGGGCACTGCAGAGGGTGGGGAGGACTCAGGATTCGGAGGAAGGGAGAGAAAAAGAAGGAAAACAAAGCGTCCTTCTATGGAAGGGTGGTTCCTTCTGTTTTAATAAGCCACTTGTGTGCTGTGATTTTATACAACTCAAGTTAGGATAAACGATTTTGAATGAAAGGTTCCTAAGGCTATTTACTGCGTATAAGAAACAATTCAACATTACTAACATATGTTAAGACCAAAAGAGAGGCACCAGGACAAAACCTTGTAGGCATAAGCCTTCACTACCGTGCAGAGATCCTACCTGCCTGTGCGCATGGCTGTCGATGGAATCATCCCACATTAGTGCTGCATAGAGGACTAGAAGGCTCAGTAATCCTGCTTCTGAACCAGACAGACCCGGATGCAGAGTCCTGGTCCACCATTCTCAGACTGTTCAACCTCGGACAGGTTATTAAACTGTCCTGAGCCTCAGTTTCCCTATTTGCCAGAGATAATACAAACACCCACTGTATTAGTCACATATTGCTATGAAGCAAATTACCCCAAGATTTAGTGGCTTAATCAACAACAATGGTTTATTATCTCTCATAGTTTCGTGGATCAGGAATTTGGGAGCATTTTAGCTCGGTGCTTCTAGTTCAAGGTCTCTGGTAAGGCTGCTATCAGATGAAAAGCCTGGGGGTTCAATTCCAAGATGGCTGCATCAACAAGGTGGCAAGTTGATGCTGTCGGTATGATGTGTTCTTTAGATGGCCATCTCTACATTGTTATTTGAGTGTCCTCATGGCACGGTGTCTGGCTTCCCTCAGAAGGAGGAATTGGAGGAACTATCATGGAAGCTACATGGAAGCTCTTATGACCTCACCTTGGAAATCACACCATCCTGTCTGCAGTATTCTATGGGTCACATGGCTTAGCCCTGACTCAGTGTGAGAGGATAACACAGGCTGTGACTATCAGGAGGCAGTGAATACCAGGAGGTGAGGAATACCAGGGGCCATACACATCAAATGAGAGGAGGTTTACAAAGAGCTCAGTATCCCTACACTGCGTCCATAATAAGCCATGGCGACAAGAACACACGACTGCACTGCACGACTGGGCCCCAGGAAACAGCTCAGGGACATCAAGTGCTGCGACCAGTCATCCAACCGACTGGTTTTTGAGCCAAGAGAAGAAGCAAGTTTTCTAACTTGCCTCTTCAAGATCCTTCTGTCCCTAGAGGAAATCCCAGTGGAGACTCAGAGGTGAGGGATCACTTGCTAGAACAAAACAAGTCAACAGAGTTGAAGATGAACAGATGTCTCCGAAGAAAGGATGGGGAAGCAGTTAGAAGATTCGAAACGTCACGCTGAGGAAGTCATTTTCCTTTGATGGAGAAGGCCGTGAGAAGCCACTGAGGGCTTTAGAACCAACCATGGGTCAACTTCATTCTCACAGCTGTGCGTGCGGCAGATTGTGGAAGCCTCTGAAGGCAGCAGGCTAACGGAGCCCGAGAGACGCGGTGGCTAGGAATCCCATCTATGGGCCACCTATGGACTCAGGCTCATTAAGGTGAGAGGCAGCCAAGTCACCAGGCTTAGGGGACAGGGGCTCACTGAGCTGGTGTCTGTGCAGTGCCACTGACATTTGCCTCCCACAGCCTGACCCCCAGCCCGGAGTCTACTTCAGTCTGTAACGTGGGAGGCCTAAGAACATTCAGTATGACCTGGAAGCGGAACTTTAAAACAAGGAGTCTGCCTTCCCTCTCTTCCAACGCTCCAGTGATGAAGGGCCAGACCGGAAGGGATGCACGCGGCTCCAAAGGCGCTGCGCAACCGTGAGGCTCGCTTGCCAGGGGTGCAGGTGTCGGGAGTGGGGACTGTCTCCTCAAGGCCGTCTGTCCAAGCCTCGCTTCCCGTCACATCTGTTCTTGTTCTGACCACTCCCTCAGCCTCGTCCAGGCAGAACTGACTTGCTCTCGGAGCCCCACGCACCACTGACAAGGATGAATTCTCTGCTCATACCTAGGATGCCAGGACAACCTGCTAACCCGAGGGCAGATGCTGTGTCCCTCGGCACTGTGCGTCCTTAGGCATCATGTGTCCCTAGAGCCTAGCTTGAACACTATGATTTTGCTTTCTGAAAAGTCTGACAAATAATTTTCTCTCCTAATTTCATCAGCTTACATCCAGACATTAAGGTTTATAGTCACCGAGGTTACAGTCTGGCCACCAAAGGGCAGAATTCAGCCAATCGATAGGGCTCCCATTCAAATCACAGGTACCATAGATTTATCACCCATTTTCCAGGAAATTAAAGTGCCTTTCTCTAAAAAAAACAGTGTGACAATTTTCAAAGAGAGGTTAAGTAGAGACTTGAGAAAGTAAGTTTTTTCTAATTTGCATAACAGTTCTATATGGGCTAGCAGTGGCCCTAGCCACACAGAGGTTTAATCTGGCCAAAATAATTTTAAAAACTGAATTGGAATGGCTGTAGACAGGACACCTGCTCTTACCTCTTAACTGCATTTTATTCATTTACTTACCTGCCTAGCCTCTGATGCCATATATGAGTTTGCAACCCTGCAATGTGACACAACACTTCGTAAAGCAATCTTCCTTCTTTTGGAAGATGTTTGTAAGGTTCTTTCTTGGGCTGGACTGAAATCTTTCTATAGCTTCTACCTACCCATCTATTTCTGGAGTCCTACAGGTTCTACAGTCTAAGTTTAATCTTTTTCTAAAGCATAGTCTTTTACTTATGTGGAGACTGCCTTCAGAGTCTCGTCAAGGCCTTCTCTTTTCCATGCTAAGTGGATTGTCTTCCTTCGACTGCTTCATCTGACATTAGATCCCTTCTCCATGATCAGAACGAGCCCTGTTATCCTCTTTAAGAGGGCACCAGAAGGGGAAAAGTACTGCAGGCACGGTCTAATCCCTTACAATTCAGAGTGCAGTCCAAAAGCCAGCAGCGTTAGTAACCCTTGGGAGCTTGTTATAAAGGGAGAATCTCAAAGCCCACCCTGGATCTACTGAATCGGGATTCTCCAGATGATTTATACGCACAAACCAACTCAGAGAAGACTCTTTCCCTTTACCATAGCCTGAGAGTACATCAGCTTTTGAAGGCCACTCTGTTACACTGCTGACCCCGATTCCTGTCCTTTGAAATCCCTGTTTTTTTCACATCTTCCTATGTCATATGATAGTTTTATTGAAGCATTTAAGAATCTGATGACATTCTGATAAGTTATACTAAGTTATATGACATTCTGATGAGTTATACTAAGTTATACTGTGCCTAGACTAAGATCTTAAGGACAAAACACAGATCACGTTCATCTCTGCCTTTGGTGCCAAGCAAAGTCCTGGTTACATGTAAGAAGTCGTATGTAAGAAGTAACAGAAAAAAAGTAACAGTAGCCAAAATGATTTAAAAAAAAAAAAAAATTGAGTCATGCTGTTAAGACAATTTGTGGCAGGCTTGATCTGGGACTCAGTGTCAAGGACCAGGACTGTCTCAACTTCTCACCTCTGCTCCCTTGGCTCAGCTCTGGATTGGGGCAGGCTCCCTTTCTGTCCTCGAAATGGCTGCCAATATCGCTCAGAGCTCCATCTTTCTCATTCAAGTACAGTGGGCGGAGTTACCTGGAAACTTCAGGGAACAGCAGGTTTTTTTCCTTCATTTCCTTTTTCTTTTCTTTTTCAGAAACCTCAGCAAATGTCCCCTCCAGTTTCATTAGGTCTAATGGAGTTATTCACTCATTTCTGAGCCAATCAGTGCGGCCAGGAGGAATTAATATTTAATTGAGTTTAAGCCAATGAGGATTCACTTCTAGAGCTGTGAATGTCTAAAAATGGTGAGGGCTCCATCGGGAAGTCAGGATACTGTTGGCAGGAGAAGGGCTGACCTGGATGCTGGGGAGGCGGCTGACAGATGCCTACCACAATGCTCAGCGGGTCTGCATTTCCATTTCCTTTGAATCCTGCAACTGTTTTTCAGGATGTCCAACATTACAGCAATCACTAGCAGGGGTTATGGCCAGAAAACTTGTCTATTTTTAAACGACACACAAATTATTATGCTCCATCACTTTGTTTCAGTGATCGACTTTCAAGGGCCCTGGCTTACCTCCTCCTGGAATAATAAAGCAGTCACAGGAGATCTTTGGGCCACTCCAAAACCACTCCGCAGCGGTCTGCCACACATAATAGAGGGTGCGCTTGAAAGGCAACATCCAATGACCAGTTCTGGCTGAAAACTTTTGTGTTTTTCAAAGTTCAATAAGCAGCAGAAGTGACCACAATGAGTCTGAAACTTTATAGCATGAGTCTTCAGGAGACAAAGTGCCTAAAACTAGATGGAAAGACCTGTAATTTTTTAAATTAAAAACTGTAGACAGGAGAGGTAACAAAGTAAAATAAGCATGAACTCTACATTTTTGTTTTAAAAATAAAACCCAAGGTATGAGGAAAATTGTAACATGGAATTCGGAAATCTGCTTTGGCCGTATGCTATACTGCACATTCACTGTGCCTGCTGTCCTAGAGCCAGAAGGCTCTCTCTGACTGGTCGCGTCTAGTTGGGAGAGACATAAAACCAGTGAGGCCAAAGGCAGGGGGCAAGACAAGTTCCTGTCCTCGCCTCAGTGATCAGAGGGCACACTGACCATCACTAGCCTCTTTAGACACACAGTGCTGGCCTAGGCATCCATGGGAAAAGGTGGACGGACCAGCACTGGCCATCACCACTTCTTAAAAGAACAACGTAACACCCAGGCCTGGGCATCTCCCAGGAAGGAGGTCAGTTGTCTGATCTTCACAAATGGAAGGCAGCCTAAATCAGTACCCAGCCTCATCCATCCTATCCTAGAAATGGTTTGTGTCGATCCTGGCTCTACCACTGACTCAAAGAGGGACTTGGTATGGTCACTCATGTGTAAAATGAGAACAAAGATACCCTAGTCAGAGACTAGTATGAGAAAAAAAGAAAATAACAACTCATGTGACAAGTGACTGGAAATGTCCAGGACAGAGCAATCCAACGAAGGCCACTCTCCCCTTCCCCCTTTTCGGCCCCATTCAGTGCTCTAACTTTATAAACTCATGACTAAAGTATTTTGGTCTGATTACAGACCTTTTGTAAGTTCTTTCTGTCTCCTCTAGAATGCCTGTAGCACTTGCCTTGTATAATCATATACATGTGTTAAGTCATACTTTTGAAATACTGCAATAATTGGACTGACAAAAAAAATTAAAATCCTCAAGTTTTCACATACATGTAAAAACAACACAAAATGACCAAAAGGGCATAGCCTCACCTCTTACTAAATGTAAAACCTTCAGCAAGTTTAGTTTAATAGTAGACTTCGATCAGTTAGTTTTTTAAATTTACTGGAGTGACATTGGTTAATAAACTTATATAGGTTTCAAGTGCACAATTCAATAATGCATCATATGTGTACTGCATTGTGTGTTCACCACCCAAAGTTAAATTTCCTTCCATCACCAAATACATATATTTGACCCCTTTAACCCCTATCTACCTCCCTCTCTGGTAACTACTAACAGCCCATGTCCACGTCCATGTCCATGACTGTCTGCTTGTCTTGTTCATGTGTTGCTTTCGGTTTTATATCCCACAGGAGTGAAATCACATGTTTCTCAACTTTTTCTGACTTATTTCACTTAGCATGATAATCACAAGATCCATCCATTGTCACAAATGGCAGCGTTTCATCTTTTCTTTATCCAATCATCTATCGAAGGACACTTCAGTTGTTTCCATGTTTTGGACACCATGAATAATGCCGCTATGAACATCAGGGTGCATATATCTTTACAAATAAATGTTTTCATGTTTTTGTTGAGTAGATACCCAGAAGAGAGATTGCTGGGTGGTACAGTAATTTTATTTTTGATTTTTTTGAGGAATCTCCTTACTGTTTTCCATAGTGGCTGCACCAATTTACATTCCCACCAGCAGTGTATGAGGGTTCCTTTTTCCCCACAACCTTTCCAACACTTGTTATTACTTGCTTGTTGATGACAGACATTCTAACAGGTGTGAGATGGTATCTCATTGTGGTTTTGATTTGCATTTCCCTAATGGCCAGTGAGGTTGAGCATCTTTTCATATATCTGTTGACCTTTTCTATGTTCTTCTTGGGCAAAATGTCTGTTCAGGTCCTCTGTCCATTTCTTATCTGGACTGCTTGTTTTCTTGTTGTTGAGTTGTACGCGTTCTTTGTATATTTTGGATATTAGGCCCTTATCAGAGGCATTGTTTGCAAATATCTTCTCCCATTCAGATGTTGGCCTGTCTTGTTTGTTTTGTTTTGTTTTTGCTGAGCAATAGCTTTTTAGTTTGATACAGTCTCATTTGTTTATTTTTGCTTTTACCTCCCTTGCCTTTGAGGTCAAATTCATAAAATCCTCTCTAAATCCAAAGTCCATGAGTTTGGTACCTATGTTTTCTTCCATGTTACTTTTTGTTTCGGGTTTTATAGTCAGGTCTTTGATTCGTTTTGAGCCCATCGTGGTGCATGGTGACACACAGCAGTGCCGTTTCATTCTTTTGCAAGTGGCTTTCCAGTTTTCCCACCACCATTTATGGAAGAGGCTTTTCTTACTCCATGTATGTTTTTGACTCCATTGAATGTTTTTGGCTCCTTTGTCGAAAATTATTTGCCCGTATACAAGAGGGTTTATTTCTGGACTCTCAGAACTGTTCCATAGGTCTGTGTGTCTGTTTTTCTGCCAATACCATGCTATTTTACTGTTGCTTTGTAGTATAATTTGAAGTCAGGCAGAGTGATACCTCCAGACTTGTTCTTTTTTCTCAAGATGGCTTTGGCCATTCGATGTCCTTCGTGCTTCCATACAAATCTGATGATTTTTTGTTCTACTTCTTTAAAAAATGCCATTAGGATTTTGATGGGGATTGCATTAAATCTGTATATTGCTTTGGGTAATAAAGACATTTTAACTATGTTGATTCTTCCAATCCGTGAACACAAAATATCTTTCCATTTCTTTGTGTCTTCTTCAATTTCTTTTACTAATGTCTTACAGTTTTCATTGGACAGGTCCTTCACATGCTTTGTTAGGTTAACTCCTAGGTATTCTTTTTGTTGCAAATGCAAAAGAAATTTCTTTTTCATTTCTTTTTCTGAAAATTCACTGTTAGTGTATAGGAACGCTATGGATTTTTGTACATTGATTCTGTATCCTGCAATTTTATTCGTTTATTGTTGCTAATAGTTTTTTTGGTCACAGTTTTAAAACAGTAGCAACAACAAACCTCTCTCCTAGCAGACTGTAAGAGCCTTGAGGGTTCAGGTTTTTATCCGACTTTATATGGAGCTCTCCCTGGCACACCCGCCACCATATATCAGGAAGATGTTAAAAAGAAGGATAAACTGAACTACCCTGAAAGGATTATTAAAAGGATGCTTAATTGCAACAAAATGGAAAAAATATAAAAATCAGAGTAGACAAAGATTGGACCCACTACCTAATAGTACAGCAGACACAAGTTATAAACTTTCTTAAATTTCGAAACACGCTTGACAAATGTCACCCTGGCCTAGAGACAGAAGATTTCTTATGGGTTGTGGCTCTGTGATTCCATGACCTCTTGCAAGTTCTTTTTTCTCTCCAAACTTAAGTTTCCTTTGCCACGCAAGATGTGAAATAACAAGTTTTCTAAATACCCTTACATCTGTAAACTTAGATGTCCAAACTTTCTGCACACACTTGTGGTAAGGCCCACTGCTTAGGCACTCCTGAGGGACGTGAGATAGAACAGACACAGGACTGCCCTTCAATAAGCTCATGACCTATTCAACGATAAAACACAAGGACGTGAACAACTGATACAAGGCAGGAAGGGATAATGGCCATCCCAGAGGTCCTCATGTGGAACTTTCAGCTATGGAGATGCGGACAGGCTTTGTGGAGGGGCGCCGTTCATTCCTGTTTTGATGTAGCAAATACGAACAGCCACTGTGCCAGGCACTGCGCCTTAACACAAAAAAATACAACACAGCCGTGACCAAGACAGAGCCCTGCCCTAATGATGCCTAAAGGCTGGCTGGCAGAAGGCAGACATTTGGAGACAGGGGAGGAATTCCAGGTGGCAGAGACAGGAAGGCAGGACATCACAGAGCACACAGGAGTCCCTGGCTCTCTGTGCAGAGGAAGGCAGTGCCCAGAAGAGTGACAGGAGAGGAGAAGGAGGCAGGGTGCAGCTGACACAGAGCCCTTGAAAGGCCAGGCTACGGAGTCTACACTTTACTCAGCCCAACCTCACAGCTCTAAGTGACTGAGTGCTTATTACACTTCGCACACTCACCAATGATGTACCCAAATACACTTTGTTTTTCTGTAAGTAAAAGAAATGTGGCTGAAAGAAAATTCCCAAACGAAGTAATTTAAATAAATTTATTTGCAGGAGAAAAACATCTGAACGTCAGGTACATTCTGATCCACAATGATCCAACAGTAGTCATACGCATTCTGGGTGTACTCTTATGCAGTTTGCAGGAGAAAGTGGGGCATCAGCTGGACATTTATCAAAATTCATAAAGCCATCTAACCTGAATATTACACAATATATAATGACCATGATACAGTAATAAAAATACAATATCAAATACTACTTTGTGAGCTACAGCTACAATATAAACAATTTAGGTCCCTTTTTAAAAAAATGAAAAAAATATTTCTATTACAGCTTTATTTCAAGCTTTTGCAGTTAGATACAGCTTTATATATTTTCACTCACAATAGAATGCAAAAGATCGCCTTCTTACATATCTGTAGATAAAATATATTACTTGTTTACATGTCTGCGCTCTGCAGCATATGTCGCCATGTATGAGCTCAGATAAGAGAAGGAAGTTGTGCTGTGGCAAAATCCTGGCTGAGATCAAGACTTGGATAGTTTTCATATTTGTTTTAAAAAATTGACATCTGAGTAGAAGTGAGGACATCAAGAGAACCAACATTATTCTTTTTCAACGAAGCAGTCTAATTCCAGAGAATGGGCTTCCCATTTTGAATTCAAAGTGTGTGGTCCCGAAGCTGAATTCTTTCCAGTCCAAGGAGCTAGCTGCCTGTGGCTATGAGGCAACACTTAATGATGAAGTGAGCTGGGAGGAAAGCGTTAACTGAACTACAGAGATGGTCACTGATAAAACAAGTTCCTAGGGGTCCTCTGGCCCCCAGAGGCCAAGGGCAGCCAGAACTATCAATACGAAAGGAAAACGCGCTCACTGAATCGCACACATAGAGCTTCTAGGAGGGTTAACAGTTCTTGACACAGGTTCCTGGTTGTAGTTTACAATATCTGCCTTCACCACCCTCTGTCATAAAAGAAAACAGAGTTATTATCAGGACATCAGAACATTTAGAAAGAGCTCCTTAAAGTATATTTTCATTTTCTGAACTTTGGTGAACTCCTGATGACAGACAGCATAAATGAAGCAGGAGCTGATATTAGAAGAATCAACCAGAACAAACTAATGTAGAGCTGGAATTGAGAGGACAAAGGACTTGTTTGTTTTGCTTTGTTTTTTAAGTATGTAATAGCAGTTCCTTTATTGAGTCTTCCCTGGTTTCGTGACATAAACTTGAAGTTATCACAAGTCTAATAAAAAACTGGCAAATTAATATGAAATATTAAACCCTGGTCATAATTTAAAGCAATGGAATTAAAGTTAATCATTCACATATATTAATTGACAGACAAGACCTCATTATTTCAAAGTAAAAAAGTCATTATTTATTAATATTTCCATGAACCACTATATCCAGCCATAACTTTTTTTAGAATGTTTACAGCAACTGATGAGTTAAGAGAGGTACAAATGTTAAAGAGCGAGTCACATATAAAGGAGAAAGTTTTGAGCAATCCGATATTTAAAACTTTGCCAATTTTTAAAACTTTCCTCCCAAATCCCTAACTTATTTTCAAACAGCTCACTAATGGGTTATGAATAATGACTCTAACAAAATATAGGATGAGAAATTTAGAAAATTACCTCATACTCATATTTTTAAAATAATTTAAACCAAAAGATACTTTTAACTCTTCCTTTCTTCCTCTAACCCACATTCAAAGATTATCTTAAATAATAAATTTAGCAATATGCCCTAACATTCATCTCGAAGTAAAAATTTAAATTAAAACAAACCCTTTACTGTTTCAACTGTTTTACTAAGTCTGCACACACAAGCAGACAAAGAAGGGTAATTCAAGGCAAATTTTAAAAATACTCTTTCAATTACCAGGCTATTTCAGGAAAAAAAATGGTAAGGAATGAATAATGAAATAACTGCCTCAATTCTCCCCCTCACTGCACATGTAATAAACACAACCATAAAGACAAATACGTGTGAAAGTAACTGCAATGTTATTTTAATTTGTTCCCAATTCCTTATTTAATTCATAAGTCTCCTGGCAAAGGATCAGTTTTTCAAAGTTCTAAAACAGGACGTATGCAATATTAATTCCAATAATGTACAATAATCAGTTGAACTTCTCTATTCATATGAAATAAAGAACAAGATAGTATTCACTAGTTCTCACCACCCTCCTCCCCAAAATTGCAATAATTTATCCATTAATACCTGCACTACTGTATTGAACAGATTCTACTCTGAGCAGAGTTGGTATGTTGATTATCTTCTTCCGGGTACGTCACTATTTCTGCCCTGACAATATGCTGTCAAGTCCGTACAACAGAAACAAGATGAAGAAGGAAGAAGAAAAAGAAAAAATGGAAAGTATATTCAATGACTGAAAATAGAAGTGAACACCAAAGTAGAAAAAGAAATATACACATATATTTAAACATGTCACCAAAGAAACAGCAGAATATATGCACATAAAAGCAAGGAAAATAAACAAAGAATCAAGAAACATTATTCTTTATAATTTGATTCAATTACTGAAATAGACATGTCTACTAAACCTCTCAGGCAAGTTGTAAGTTCTAGTTTTGATATCACGATTACACAAAATATATATAATGCCTAGTATTTCAGGGGACAACCAAGAATTATAAGGCTTTTCTATGCTTAAATACAGTAAAAGTATTAATTCCATTTCCTTAAACAAACATTAATGAGGGTCTACTATGTGCCAGCCATTCTATACTGGAAGCAATGGTAAACTATGCAGGATCTGTTCACACATTACTGTGGACCTGATGGGAAGAGAAACACATACACAGCTAATTATCATACAAGATAAACACTTTACTAGTAGATTTATAATATGGTAAGAGAGAGGAAGAACTAATTTTCTTTGAAGGTGGGGAAAGGATGCATATATCAGAGCAAGCCATACACCACTCACAATTTTTACATTTAATAATATTTATTACTTGTCAAAGAAGTCCTTTTGATGCTCACTGCCCCATTCCTCACAACCCTAAAGTCCATGCTTCTGAATTCCATATAAAAATATGTTCAAAATGCACTTTCCTGTTATCCAAAAAAAAAAAATCCTAACACAGTATTTAAGCACAACAGCTGCTGTTTCAAATATCTGAGAGTTTTGCTAATAATCAAACCTACTGTGTTAGGTTTTTGTTTGCTGTACTTAGCATGAAAAGACCACATATGACAAATAAGTATGACAGAGATAACATGCTCTCTAAATGTTTAAACTTTAAACTTTAGTTGCTTTTTTTTTTTTTACGATTTCAAAATATCTTTCAGAAAACTCTACCTTCATAACAACATCTATTAATTAGCACACATAAAAAAACACGTCAACACGGGCTGCTGTTTGTGATAACATTAATAAAGATGGAACAAACAACTAAGAGTAAATGAACAGGATACTATGGTATATCAGCCTTGGATGCGCTCTGCTCCAACTCTCTAGCAAGCGGTATTAACTTCTGGACAAGACTCACGATTTACTAGGCATTCGGCCTGATGCTATCAACAGAAGCATTGCCAACTGCCACATGAGGTATGAGGCGGGTATGTCAGTGAAATGTTGAACACCATTATCTGTCCTCCCCAAACCTAATTGTTTCATGACAAACTGTAGGTTACAATAAAGAGAAGGGATTTTCATAATCAGTAAGCAACTCATTAATCCTCCAAAATGTTGGTTTAAACTCGATCCTCTAAACACAAACCAGTTACTGACCTCTGGTCAAGATATTTTGGTCAAAGTATTGACTAACATAAATGACTTAGATATTCACCATTAATTTTCATCAAATTAATGAAGAACTAAAAAGGCAACATCTTTCTTCAGTGCCCTGGCTGTTTGACATAAAGCTTTGTGCAAAGTTTCTGAATTGGAAGCCAGAATTAAGGCTCTGCAGATTCAAAACTTTGCTTTCTATGAGTAGAAAAACAGAATTTCCATGCCATAAACTTCACAGTAGTGAAGTTATAAGTCATTCATTGAAGTTTTCTAAGAAAATGTTACCTACAAAACACCAATTTTTATTTTTGGAGCCACAAAGTACACTCTATTATTTAACGGAGTAAAAATAATGAAGCGGCCCTAAGAGGAAAGAAGTTTTTGTGGTTGAACATCAGCTTAACCCTTACTGTGTCAGAGAGTAATTGCGAATGGACACTGGAAATGGAAGCGGTAGCTATCCAGAGGGTAAGCAAGAAAGGAACCTAGGAAGTGGGGTAGCAAGTTATAAAAAGTAGAGATGGACTCTTGGGAAGACATTAAAGATAAATATGGTCTATTCTGCAATTATCTTAATCCAGATAGAGGTAACATATTTATCATTCTGAAAGTCATAGTTTGTCATGCTCAGGATATGGAATAAACATACCTTGAAGGCTAAAACACTTGTCATTATCATTCATTCAAAGCCAATCACTATTCTAGACATTGAAGACATTCAGATAAATAATACATGATCCCTGTTTTCGAGATGCATAACAGTCTAGCATGAAAAATAGATGTGCAAACCATTAAAGATTATTATGATTAATATACATTCAAAGTGGAACAAGATTACAGATAACCATTTAAAGCATGAATAGAGCATCTTTAAAACCATGGTACTTTGCACAGAGTAGGAAGGAGCTTAAAAAGCTACTTCTTTTTCTTCCATATAATGCGCCATTATATCCTGCCAATAACACATTCATAACTTTAGCCAAGTTACTTCACCTCTTTGGTCTTCGCAATCTCCTGATCTATAAAAAACAAGTTTGTCTATATGTTCTTTAAGGTCCCATCGAGTTTTGAAACTATATGAAAAAATAAATTTAAAAGGTGAATAGAAAAAGAAAATGATGAGATCTGATATGGAAATCCATTAAGCAATGTTCATTATCTGAAGGTTAGAATAGTGTGTACAAAACAGGTAAATACGTTCTGCAAGGAAGCCAAGTGATGTTTAGGATGAAAAAAGAAATCCCAGGCAGTCTCTGTAAACATATTGGAGAAAAATGACAAAAAGATTAACGTCTAGGTAAGACGAATCTAAGCTCCTTATGGCTCCTTAAGAAAGGATTAAGCAGAAGAGAAGAGAAGACCCCTAGGACCCAGGGTTAAATGGACACTTGTGTTGTACAGTTATGTGCTAAGTAAGACACGATGAAAATCTTGAGCATGCCCACTACATGCCCTATGCCAGATACTTCCATATAGAGTATGAAAATGCTCAGATGTCCTATAAGGAAAATATATATTTTTAGCAAGTTAAATGAGTATCTCAGACATAAGAGAAATTTTTGTTTTACAGAAACTAATGCATATTTTGTTACCAAACAGATAGATATTCATTGTTTATTAACCGGCAAGTGAAAATGTCAAGGCTTAAAAATGTATTAAGAATGTATTAAAAATTCTTAACGCCAAGTATATATGGCAAAACCTCCATGCAATTCAGACTGAAAGAGATAAGATATAAGACTATGCATTTTCTCCTTACATTGCCTAAGGCATGATTCACGAGCTGAATGCTGGACTTCCTAGAGAATAGCACTTGTAAATTTATGTTTTCTCCTAAAGGTTTGACTACTTTGTAAACAAAATACTCTGAACAATTTGAGAAACTAGGATGTTTATTAACAACTCTTCCCAGCTTTAACACTATCTTAGAGAAGAATGGTTGGGGGAGGGAGGAGAGAAGAGGAGAACAGAAAAACAATGAAAATAAAACTATTAACTAACTTGGAATTGTCAGAAATGCAAAGAGAGTGTACTTAAATGTTGAAGTATCTGTCTGTCCCATTGATTCTGGGAGCTCCCTGAGGATGAGGATTTTAACTTATTCATCTCTGTAATCCCAGATTCTAGTGTGGTCCCTGGCAAAAGAAGATCCTCAAAAATGTTCACTGTATTCGTAAACTGCATTCTCTTTCTTTTCTTCCTCTTCCTCTTTCTCTTCCTTACAAAACTTGCAAAGTGTGCTGATGACTCATTTTATATAACTCCCAAACAGAAACGATCTAGGTTAGAGCTAAAATAACAGAATCTCTTAAAATAATCAGTGAATGGAACTAAGACTAAAGCCTTATTATAAATACTTTTGTCACAAACTAAATTACCGTAACATCAATTTCCACATGACTGGTGAGTCTACCATCTACCTCCTTCTCTATAAAATAAATCAAAAACACTTTCAAATGTTTCACCGAATTCCCTCAGGAATCTTTCAAATGGCATAAAACCCACATAACCAGACATGAGCTCACTCGCTCACTCTCACATAAAATCTGAACTTCTTTGTCTTTTTTTTGTTTTCCTGGCCCTAGACATCCAAATGGCCAACAGGTACATGAAAAAGATGCTCGATACTACGAATCATCAGAGAAATGCAAATTAACACCACAATGAGCTATTACTTTACACCTGTTAGAGTGGCCACCATGGAGAACGCAAGAGAGATGCTGGCGAGGATATGGAGAGAAGGGGACCCTTGAGCACTGTTGGTGGGAATGGAAAATGGCGCAGCCACTATGGAAAACAGTATAGAGGTTCCTCAAAAAATCAAACATAGAACTACCATATGATCCAACAATTCCACTTCTGGGCATTTAAAAAAAAAAATGTAAACACTTAATTCAAAAAGATATATGCACTACCATGTTCACTGCAGTTATTTACAATAGCCAAGATATGGAAACAATCTAAGGGTTCAACAACAGAGGAATGGATAAATAAAATGTGATATATACATACATACACACACACACAATAATACACACACACACACACACACACACACCACACAAAATGGAATATTATTCAGCCATGAGAAAGGAGGACACCCTGGGACACCCTGCCACTTTGGACAACATGGATGAAGCTTGAACAAATTATGCTAAGTGAGATAAGTCACACATGAGAAAGACAAGTGCTGTATGATATCACTTATATGTGGATTTTTTTTAAAAAGCCAAACTTGTGAAAACAGAATAAAATGGTAGTTACCAGGGGATGGAGGGTTGGGTGACAGAACAGATGGTGTTTAAGGGTACAAACCTACAATGAGTAGTAAATAATTCCTAGAGATATAATGTACAGTACAGGGAATACAGACAACCATATTGTATCATAATCATCAAACTTGCTAAGAGACTAGAACCCAATTATTCCAACTACTAAAAAAGTAATTATATAATGTTAGAGAGGTGCTAATTATTACTTCAGTGACAATCATATTATAATATATAAATACAAAATTAACATTATACATCTTAAATTTACATGTTATATGTCAAATATGTTTTAATTTTTAAAAAAATACGCTGTGCTCAACTCAGCTTGCAAGTATGTTCCTAGAAACATCTTTTAAAGAAATAAACTTTCAAAAATGTTTCCACTGAGAAATATTAATTATGAAATCAATAATTTATTTGGCAAAGGCATGAAATTCATCAGGCTGAAGAAAGTAAATTGAAGCTTACCTACACAAAGGTAAATCATTCATCTTCAAATGAATGGATTCCATGTAAATGCTATTAACAAGCTGAAGGTTGAATTAAAGCTCACGGTATTATAAACAAGATGGGGTGCACTAATAAACAAGGTAGGGTATACAGGGAGGTTAGAGAGCTACATAGTGAACACATCTGATATCTCTTTAGTTAATATATGCCTAGATGTTAAGTCTAAGAGTGAACTAAGAATATTAACAAAGCTTCCCTAAAATTAGGCCTTTGAAAAGTATCAACTCACTTCATCTCTGAGTTATCACTCAACCTACGCACCACCCCAGAGCTCGGGCACCAGCACGCTTTCTCCTCTACAGAGGGCCCATCAACCTCTGGGTCTCCCCTTTCTCCATTCCTCTAGGTGAGAAATCTCAAAGTGATCTTGAACTTCTCCTTCTCTCCTTTAACCAGTCATTCCTATCGATTGACCTATCGATTCTTCTTTGAAATGTCTCCTACATCCATTCCTTCTCATCCGCCCTGATTCTGGTCCTTAACACGCTGAGGGCAATAACTACTCTCCTTGCTTAAACCTCTTTCCCATTCAACCACACACAAAAACATCCAATTAGATTACTCCTATCTAAAAACTGCTTTCATTTATTCCCCTGCTTAAAATTATTTCCTACTGTCAATGTTAGATAAAATTTATCACCTTGGCATTCATAAATCTCCATAATCTTTTCTCAAATTCCCTCACACTCCAACAAGAATGGTCATTGATTTTAACCAAATTATTCTTCTTTTCCAAAATATAACCTAAGCGTTTCGATTTGTTCATGCCAGCTTCTCCTTCAGCCATTTTCTTACCCCCTCGCTCCACATACACACACTCCAAACTGCCCAGTAAATCTTCTTCCACTATGGTAGAGTGGAAACTCTAGGACACTGCTGTCAAACAGGCCTGACTTAAAATCCTAGCTCCACCACTGCCTAAGCACAGGTTAGTGGATCAAGTTACTTAACCTCTCCACAGTCTGTTTCCTGCCCATAAAATAATATGGGCCACTGGCCCCACAGAGTTATTACGAGGATTAAATGAGATAGTGCAGTGCCTGGCACATATTAATTTTCCTCACTGGAGGCAGCAACTATATCTTAGTAAATATCAACAAATATATGATTATTTGATACTCATTCATGGATTATCTAACTAAACATTATTTTTCAAACACCATTTCGAAAGAAAAGCTAAAAAGCAGAGGAAGTACTTGACCTGTGGGTTCTGCCAAGTTCTGTGTGATCAAGAGAATCATGGAGATTTCTCATTCTTGTATTCCTCCTCATAGGCCCAAAACGAGTAATTATTTTTATGTGCCTGGGAGTAATTTACATGGCATAAAATATCTTAACTGTGCCTGGCCATATAAGTGCTAAAACAAATGTCTTTTGAATAATGACAAATAAAAGTAGCAGATGTCCAGAATTCCAAATATTTTAACTGAGTCCTAGAAGCTGACACATCAGCATAAAAATTTTCAATAAATATTTGCCCTAATTGTTTTAAAACACATACACACAGAGAGAGAAAGAGAGACTATGAAAATACACTGAACTAACTCTAAAAGAATTAAAGAAAAATTTAAGGATAGGAAAAGATGATTACCCCTTTTTAGCTGCATGGGGTGGGGATGGAGTGGAGAGAATTCAGGAAAAATGTAATTTTTCTGTTGCTTTTAAGCTAACCACTTTTGAAGCTTAACTTTAAACTATGGGCTCTTGCTCTGAATTTTTTATTCTACCAAATATGTGAGCTGGTATGCTATCATAATGGCATTTTTAAATACTTCGCTGTTGGTATCCATGTTTATTTCTTAGTCGAAGAAAACTGTCTAGGACTAGTGAAAGAATTCAGAAAGCCTCAATAATTAATACCATTATTAAATTAACAATAATATCAATATTGAATATCATTATAGCAGAGGATGTTTTAGAGAAGGATAGAGAGCAAAGACAACAAAAACTGAAAAAATGTTTTACCGATGAAAACATGGAAGATACCAAATGGAGTTGCGATTTCGTACGAAATACTTTGAAAACACTGTATAGTGATCCTGGAAGAACTACAAAGCAATGGTCATCATCTTAACCCACTATTTAACCATCGATGAAATTTATATTACATTAACTTCATTTTTCCAACAAAAAGGACAAAATGAAGTTCTGAGGGTATCATAATTCGACAAAAAGTTAACATCCTCCATCTTCTGCAATAAACAGTGATTCATAAACGCAACCTATTTCTAAGGCTTTCAGGGATATGTATATAGAATGCAAAATGTGAAAGAACTCAGGGGTGAAAATTAACATCTTTTAAGAAACCAATTTTTTTTTTAAATATAAAGTTCAGTATAATCACCTGTGACTGTTCTATTTCTGCTTTGTTTAACTTGATTCCAAGGATTTCGGCAGCAACTTTTTGAAAACACAGGAAGACCTACATAAAAAAATAGGTTTAAATGATTTAAAACAGGCATGCTTAAGTTACCTTCAAATAAATTGAACTTTCTAAACAATGATAAACAGCAAGAATTTCAGGAATATGATGTACCAAGTTACTCCAAAAATAGCTTTATTTGTCAAATACAGCAAAATTTTAAGTGTAATAATTTTTTAAATGATTAAATCCATGATTTAAAAATTCATGCAATTCAGTGAATTGGTCTAAACAAACACATTTATTCCTAAAAACTTATAATTTTAAAGATTTAATATTAGATGATTAATTGGAGCTACCACATTAAGAAAATACTAGCCAAAAACTTCTACAATTCATGAAGAAAATAAGAATACATTAGTGTACACTCTACTTCCTGGGTTTTTCAATGCCAACTCTAGATCGGTCTGGCTTTAGCCTATCCTAAAAGGTCTTCCTTTCCAATCATTTAGTAATCAATTCAATTAATTCTCTACACCTCTTGAGCAAAACAACTTAGTAATCCTTACTGCATTTTATCACTTCAGAGTAAAGGAGCACTATTCTCCATCATCATTAAACAAAAATCTACAAACAGTTTTTTATAAACAGTCTTTTCATACATAGTTAGCTTATGCTGAGTCCACTATATTTCCTAGAGCTCCAATCTAGACGTTATCTATAATGTATAACTTGTCTTTGCTTCACAAGTATACTATCATTTTCTTATCCCTATGTATCTCATGATTACTTACTGGATACTTATCAAAATTTTATTAATTTATTTCTACTCAAAAAGGGATACATACTCCAAAAGGCTTATGTCATTTGTACCCCAAAAAGTATTATATATTATGGTTCAGATATATTATTATATATTATAGCTTCACTGTTTAAGGAAAAATGGGAAAGCTAGTACGGTAGAATGGAGAGAAAGAGGGTGATTGTAAAAGAAAACAAGTAAAGAGATTAAGGGGGTACAAGTCATGTAAGATCTGGTAGGCTACTGAAAGGACATTGGCATTTACTCTGAGTAAAACAGAAACCATAGGAGGGTGGCCTCATGTAACTGCTGTTTCGATAGGTTCAATCTGGCTATTGTTTGTGTATTCACTAGAGAAGATCAAGGGGACCAAAAGAGAAACCAGCAGAGACACTAATGTAAGAGATGTCGGAGGCTTGAAATAAGGTGGTAGCAGAGGAGATGGTAAGAAATAGTCACCAGACTCTGGACATATTTTGAAAGTAGAGCCAACAGGACTGGGTGATAGATGTGGAGTATAGAGTATAAAAGAATGAAAGGAGTCAAAGATGGTTCTGATAAAACCTCGGCCTTAGCAACTGGTAGACGAGCTTACCATTTATTGAGCTGGGAAGACTGAGAGATTCAAGGAGAGAATATCAAGAGCTCAGGTCTGGTCCTGAATTAAAGTGGGGCTGCCTATTAGACATCTAAGCAGAGGTGAGGGATGGGCAGTCAAATATTTAGTTTGCAGGTCAGGAAAGAGGTCTGGTGAAAGCCATGAGACTAGATGAGGTCACTAAGTGAAGAAATTTAGAAAAAAAATATCCAAGGACTGAGCCCAAGGGTATGCCAATATTTAGAAGATGGAGACATGAGGAGGACTCAGCAGAGGGGACTGAGAAAGAGTACGTGGCAAGCCAGGAGGAGAACGATGAAAACATCAAAGCATACAGCATCCTGGAAGCTAAGTAAAGAACGTATTTCCAAGAGGGGCGAGCAATCGAGTATTGTACAGGCTACAACTAAGTCAAGTAAGATGAGGAGTAAGAACTGACCATTGAACTTAGCAAAAAGGTCACTGGTGACCTTGATAACAGAAGTTTGGGTGAAATATTAGGGGCAAAAGTCTGACTGGAACTGTTCAAGAGAAACTTGGAGGACAGAACCAGAGATAACTCTTTCAAAATACTCCACTGGAAAGTGGGGAAAGAAGGCAATAGTTAGAGAGAAACGTGGGATCAAGAGTTTTCTTGTTTTTCTGATAAGGTCAGTCGTAACGTTTTGTATACGACAGAATAACCCAGTAGAGAAAAAAAAAGATGATGCTGGAAGGAGCGAGTTTTACTAAGCGATGTTCGACATTGGGCAAAGAGCTGGCCCTAGCTAGGATCACAGACAGTTCACCCCATGGTGACCAGAGAGAAGGCAGGATGTATGGGAACAGCTGCAGGGTGGGAAGGAGAGTCAGGGTAGAGGTGGTGGCAGGTATGTGGAAGTTGTTCTCTGTTTCAAATTTATTAGAAAATAGGAAACAAAGTCTCCAGAAGAGAGTAGACAAGGGCCTTTTGAAGATCTGAAGAGAGGTTCAGAGAAGCTATGAATAGCCGTTAGCTAAGGCAGGAGGACGACGGCCTCGGAACATGTGGTGTGATCACGGAACAGCACTAGGGCCCACTTGAGGTTAGTGATTGTGAATTTTAAGTGACATCTCCAGCATGCTCTGTGTTTTCTCTGATCAAATACATTGGTGCACCATGATTTAAACCAGAGTTAAGGCTTAGCCAGGTGAGTCCGACAAAGTGAAAGAGGGAAAAGAGAATGGAACATATATGCATGGCAACGATTTTGACTGGCCATGAGACTAAAGTTAGGAAGACAGGAAAACGAGGACATTCAAGGAGGTTAGGGGCACTGAAAAGGTGCTAGCATCCATGTCTCATAGGTCCTGCTGGGGCTGCAGAGTGATTGGGTTAGGGCATTCAAGGGTAGGAGCTGGAAAGGCAGGATGGTAGTCAGTGATCAGGATGCCCGATAAAAGACACGAGGTAACAGAAGGACGGCGGTGATCTGTAATGACAGTGCATGGGAGTGAGTGGCTGAGGTGGGGTGGAGGACAAAAAAGATACTGAAGTCACTAAGTATAATGACGAAGATAGAGTCAGAGAAAGTACACTAAGCCAGGAGCTCCGCTCCTCAAGAAGTGAGAAGTAAACTAGAGTTGGAGATGACTGCAAGTCTCCAAGTGATTCCACAAGAACGAACCACTTCAAAGTTGCATTTAAAAAGGAAAGAAAGGAATGAGAATTTTTTAATGGTGCATCAATGTAAATACACAAAAAGTACTAAGTCGTTAAACACAAGCTAAAATATTGGAAGTTAAAATAATTCTAAAATGGCAAAGACCCCTAGCAAGATTGGAGCGAGGGCAGAAGCCCAACCCATGGGCAGCCCCGTCAAGAAGCACTGATACGATATTTTTAATGGTATGTGTGCATATGTGCCCATTACATCACCCTGGGGGAAAGGGTTCCAGAGGTCGAATTTTGAAATGAGTCAGACACGCAAAAAGATTAAACATCCTTTATGTTATTTAATATGTATCCTAAGCACAAAAATCATGAAGGAAATCATATAGGAAAAATATCAAAAAGATTAAACCACAGAAAGAAATTAAACTTCTTTTGTTTGAAACTGTCAAGAAAAATAACAAATAAAAATCTGGTCAGTGGCGAGATCTGCAAAAAGTATGTCAAATGGCTGTTATCCCTGATATAAAAATGGTCATTAAAAAATTTTAAAGAAACAGAATATCACAAACAGAAAAGCAGAAAATAAATAGTCAATGCCATTTTGAAACCTTTAACCTTGATAACGATCAAAGAATTTCATATTTAAATAGCAAACTATCTTATTTTTTTGCCTACCAAATTCACAAAGATTTAAAAATAAACAAATCCAGAATGGTAAGAAAGGATATAGTGGTATGGTACAGTGCTGGTGGCAATTTGGCAATATTGGAAATGCTCAGGGGGATCACTTTGTTAGTTACTTACATGTCTAACCACTATGCTGTACACCTGAAACTAATGTAATATTGCATGTCAACTGTAACTGAATTTTTTTTTTAATTTTTAAAGGAAATGATGAAAACATCAAAGCTTATAGACAAAGTTTTACATTATGTTATATTATGTCGAAACTTGAAAACAACCTATATGTCTAACAACAGAGACTTTGTTTAATGAATTTTTGAATATTTAATGATTAAACCTAATGAATTATTAAATCTATTTAGTAATATTAAATAACATGGCAAATTTTTCTACAGATACATATATTAAATAAAAAAGACACAAAACTATTTCTAAATTAGGGCCTTAGTTTTTTAAACTAAATATTAGGTGTGGTTACTACAGTGAGTCCTGAAGTGTCACTACCTAGGTCTACAAACCCTGTCTCCACCACTTTGTAGCTGCGTAGCGTAGGCTCCCATTACGTAACCTAAGACTCATCCGTAAAATAGAGATAATCAGAGTAGCACGGTGCCTGCCACAAAGTGAACACTGAGCAAACGCAATCCGCTGGCAGCAGCGCGGATATTTGTGTGCGACAGAAAAAGGAGACTGTAAGGAGTAACATAAGGTTATGAATGGTCATCTCTGAATGCTGAGATAATGGGTGATTTATCTTCTTTTTAAACTCATATTTTTAAATATCCTAAATAACCGTAAAATTATGTTAAAGTAATTATAAAAGTACCACAAACAGAATAAACATGTTATATCTAACCTATATTATGTCTTCAACAGGCATTAATTTGTTCCAAAACTTAATAGAAGTATACTTCCTATGAATGTTAGGAAATAAAAGTAAAACCTCACTTTAAATATTCAGAATTCGTTATTTTACTTACAGAGTCTCCTGTCTTTGCTGAGACAAAGTGGCTACTAAAACCATTTTCCTGGCAAAACCGTAAGTGTTTTTCAGGTTTTACTGTTCGAATATGCTCCAAATCAACTAGAAAGGTGAACAAAAAAACAGAGAAAAAAATTAATATTAGTCAATCAATATATTTTTAACATGTTTAAGTTTGACTTATTTTCCAATATTATATCCCAACTTAGACACTAGCTGTGTAATCTTGGGCAACTTCTTTAACCTCTTTATGCCTCGGTCTCTAAATCTAAAAACGGAGACTAACAAATATACTTACCTTTTATAGAGTCTTTGCGAATTAATTCGTGTATAGTATAAATGACCAGCGCGTGATAAGTGCTCAAAAACTGAAAGCTATAGTTATTATCTATATAGCTTCAGGCACACTGATGATACTCAAAAAAAGATTTACTTAGTATAACGTGTTTAAACACAGTGATTAATTGAAAGATGCACCTACCCAAGCATACTTGTTTAAAACAGTATAATTACTTTAATAGTTAGAATGGTTCTGCAAGTTTTATAATGTTAATGTTAATTCAAATATAGAATTATCTGCTAAAAAGATATCAATATTTCTCAGTTTGTTTGTTTTAATTTATTTACAGCCATGGTTTAACTTCACAAAGACACAGCTCAGCTGCTTTCCAAGCCTAAAGTATGCATTTTGGGAGTAATGGGCAAGCATTTATTTCCTCGAATAGTTGTAGATGCTTTAAAGCAAAGCACAGTACTCATATCCAATACTAGTTTTATCCGGCATGGTCTATTTTTTCAAATGTGATCCTTTATTGAACAGCTTCTCTTTTTACAACACTAGAGACCCTATAAGAGTGTTGACTCAATGCCGTCAAATTATAAGGCAAATATATTCACAAGATTTAAGGACAACTGGGCTCTTTGAGTCAATATAGAAAAAAAATGTTAAACTGATTTCCTGAGGAAGGGACCCAACTGACTTATAAAAACTTGTGAATTTGCAAATCTAGTAAGCCTACATAACAGTGTCAATTGATTATCAACAACAAAAAAATGCTCTCATACTACATAAAAAAGATTTTATTTAAAATTATATTTAGGGTCTTTAGTTTGTAGGCGCAAGAAATCTTTCTCTAGATTTCTGACTTAGTGGGGGATTCCTGAGCCCATTTATATTGCTCAGCCTGGATAATGTGAAGCTTTTTTTCTTTTCTGGCTACAAGTTGCTGTTTCTTTAACACTGAGACCCTATTTACACACACAGGCCAGAAAATGTCCAGATACCACAAGCATCAATTTATAAAAGACTAAAATACTAAGCTATTAGCACTGACATTTATACATCTAGTTTATCATAATATTGAAGCTAAAATACTTTCCTAATTCAACAAAAGTAAGAACAAATCATGTCACTAGGAAAAATCTCCAATGAAACCACTACCCAATTTTTTAAAAATGAAGTGTGTCATTTAATGTGTGTGTGTGTGTGCGTGTGTGTGTGTGTGTTTGTCTTTTCTAATGGAACAGTCTATCATTACTCAGAGTATTTTCTTTTTCTTTTTTTCCTCTATCCCTACCCTTTCCCACAACTCTCTATCACGTAAGTTTATCTATAGCATTGGGGGATTTACCATCCAAGCAAAAGTTTTCTCCTAATAAAGATAGCAATAAGAGATTATGAAAAATTAAAAATGCCATTGCTAAAGACAACTACTGCTAACATTTTGGTGCACATCCTTCTAAACAGCTAAGCAACTGAAGAACAAAGGCATCACCAGTGTATCCATGCAATTTCTTTCACCTCAACCATACTATACCCTGTTTAGCCATGTGCTTAACAATATCACTGGATAACCATTTTATAGATCATTCATTCATTCAATAAATATTTGAGTGCCAGGCACTGTCCTGGATGATGCAGACAGAACAATGAGCTTATATTTTAATGAAGGGAAAAGGACCAACAAATATGGCAAATGCTGATAGATCTTATGGATAAAAACAAAGAGTACATAGGGGCAGTGCTATTTTAAACAGGTAGGTGAAAAAAACTTAAGAAGGCTAAAGAGCAAGGTAATCAGGGGGAAAGCTTTCCAAGCAGATGGAACAGAAAGTGCAAAGGCCCTAAAAGAAGATTATGCTTATTAGCAGATTCAAAGAAAAGCCAGCCAGAGATACTAAAACGAGCTGGTAAGAGAAACAGTGGGAAATGAGGTTTAAAAAAAGCCAGGGACCAGAGTGTGCAGACCACTGTAAGAGAGATGAGAAGTTACCATAGGGTTGTTAGGGGAATAAAAGAAATAATCTGACTCACATTTTAAAAGATTCATTTTGGCTGCTTTATTGAGAATAAACTACAAAGAGTCAAATGTAAAGTAGAGAAGCCAGTGAGGAGGCCATAATCTAAGAAAGAGAGGATGACAGTTTGGACAAGAATGACAGCAATAGAGGTAGTAAAAAGTAGGGCAGACTCTCAATATATTTTTGAAATAAAAAGTGAATAGGGTATGCTGATGGATTTGACATGGGATATGAAAGACATAGAAAAGTCACTTGAATGAAGATAGTTTATCTGGATTTAAAACAAGACGAAATGTATTTTGTAGCTTTTACTCCAGCCACATTCATTTAGCTGCATGGGTGGATAGAGATTTGCATTTAAGTATAGCTGGGTTTTTCCCAATCATGAACAATAACTGAAAAGAGGGGCAGGTAAGTTGAAGACAGAAAAAAGGGGCAGGTAAGTTGAAGACAGTAAATGTAATGTAGTGATTATATTACAGATCATGGAATCTAAGTTGATTCAGAAGAGGGTTGAGAAAAATAAGAAAATGCTAAATCAATTTATTTTAAGGTCTTGTGTGGGTTTAAAAATTATTAAAGATGGGTTACTAAAGGAAGTGAGCTAGAAAAACAGGACATAATAGACAGAAACTGGGATGCATGAAACTGGCATTATGAAGAGGGCACAGAAACTGATATTGACTAGGTCTTCAGAATAACTGTCAGTGTGGATGGCAGGGGACAAGATGACTGGAGGTGAAGAATTCAAGGAACTGAGAGACCAAGGTATCAGAAGAGTAATGTGAATGAATACTGAAACTACTAAGAATCATGAGCATAGTAACTGAGTGACTGTGACCAAGAAGCCAAAATTTTCAAGAAACTCCAGGCAATGGTATAGATATTGGCTGATAACTCCAACAAATGTAAGTGCCAGGAGGTATAATCATATAGCTTGATATTCAAATCTAAGGCTTTTTAGGGGAAGATAAAGGAAAATTATCTGGAAAAAGCAACATGGAACTTGAAGGTCACCTACCACACCTCCAGTCCTAGTGATAAGGTATAAACAGTAGGGAAAAATCAACATTTCTTCAAGACAAGACAACATCATTACCCTTACTGGAGAGCCAAGGGACAGAACAAGAAGTTTAAAACTTTTGTTTAAGGAAGATGTTGAGAATACAGGAATTTTTGTTGATATCTTATTTATGAGCTGTCGAAGGCCTAGGGGAAGGGTCTCAGAAGTTAAGAAAGAATAGAAGCTGGGGCCTGAAAAGGGTAGGACGGAGCTGTATAGGGTAAGAATGCAGGAGACAAACCAATGATAACAATGTCCTGGGCTTTCTTATGCAGCTAACAAAAATAGGAATAAAAACATGGAAATAAAAAAAAAGTTCTGAGAGTGTATTAGAAAGAGCAAGAAAATCCAAAACTTTTTTTTTACTGTAAAAACCAACTGTGTAAAAAAATCACATGGCTCACTCATACTGTTATCTGACTTGGACGTTAGAATGGAAAGAAAAAAAATCAAGATGCTAAGTCTATCTGCTGTACTCTGAAAATCACATGGTACATGAAATAGAAGTTTTAAGAGAATCCAATTTTGGCTAACAAGAATAATATTGATACAACTTTGAAAGCTGTTTGAAAGACTAATATACACAATTTTTTGTTTAATGAATTTTAAAAAATCAAATTACACTATTTCATATTTTATACTTTAGGTTTATAGCAAGAAAGATCAACAAAAGCACATTTCAGGGATTCATGGAATATTAAAAACCCAATAAGAAATGACATTTTCCCACAGATGTAACGAATCATTATTTTTTATAGAATGTTAGGCTACCTTAAAGGCCTTTTTAAATGATTCGTATAAACCTATGAAAACACTATTCAATCTCACTAGCACGCAAAGAAATGCAACTAAAAAAAAATGAAGTACTGATATTTACCTTTCAAATTAACAAAAAGAAACCACATAAGAACACCCAGTGTTGATAAGACCTGGTATTGCTGGCTTTGGGAAAAGCAATTTGGAAGTGTGTGTTGAGCCTTACAAACATTTATACTCTATGACCAAATAACACAACTTGGAAAAGTTTATCTTGAGGAAAACATCAGGGATGTATAATAAGAATTATAAATTAAGATCTTCACCACAGAGTTATTTATAATAAAAAGTATTGAAACTAATATAAATGTCCCAAAATAAAGACAGTTAAATTATGATATAACCACATAATATAATACTCAGGCCATTAAAACTCATAAACATAAAGACTATTAAGTGATATCGTTGCACTGATTTTTTTTGGATTTGACACAAAGGCAACAAAAACAGAAATAAACAAGTGGGACTACATCAAACTAAAAAGCTTCTACACAGCAAAGGAAACCATCAACAAAATGAAAAGGCAACCTGTATGAGAAAATATTTGCAAACTACATATCTGATACAAAGTTATTTCCAAAATATATAAATAAGTCATATAACTCAATAGGAAAAAAACATACAATCTGATTTTAAATATGGGCAGAGGAACTAACATTTTTCCAAAGACATACAAATAGCCAAAAGGGACGTGAAAAGGTGCTCAACATCACCAATCATCATTAAAATGCAAATCAAAACCACAATGAGATATCACCTCACACCTCTTAAGACTGTCTATTATCAAAAACACAAGAAATAACAAGTGTTGGCAAGGATTTGGAGAAAAGAGCAGCTTTTGCCACTGCTGGTGGGAATGAAAATTAGTGCAGCCACTAAGGAAAACAGTGTGGAGGTTCCTCAAATAATTAAAAGTAGAACTATTATATGATCCAGCAGTCACACTTCTGAGTATATATCCAAAGGAAATGGAAACAAGATGGATGAATGGAAAAAGAAGATGTTATACAAACACATACACATACACACACACACACACACACACACACACACACGCACGCACGCGTGCTTGCTCACTCTCACTCTCTCTCACAAACACACACACAAATATTATTCAGTCATGAAAAGGGACATCCTACTGTTTGCAACAACAGAGATAGACCTTGTATGCTCAGTGAAATAAGTCAGAGAAAGGCAAATACTGTATATCACTATATGTGGAATCAGAAAAAGCTGAACTCATAGAAACAAAGACTAAAATGGTAGTTACCAAGGAATGGGAGTAGGGGCAAAAAGGTGATGTTGATCAAATGGTATAAATTTCCAGCTATAAGACGAATAAGTTCTAGGGATCTAACATACAACATAGTGATTAAGTAAATAAATACTGTATTATATACTTGAAAGTTACTAAAAGAATAAATCTTAAATGTTCTTATCATAAGAAAGAAATGGTAATTCTGTGACATGATGCAGATGTTAGCTTACACTATGGGTTGATCATTTTGCAATATATAAGTGTATCAAATCAACTCATTGTATACCTTAAACTTATACAATGTTATATGTCAATTATAGCTCAATAAAGCTGGAAAAAGAAGACTGTTAGGTGAAATACACGATAGTACAAAATGTTAAATTAAAAAGTAGAGTACAAAATTGTGCATACAGTAAAATCTCTACTTTGTAAACATATATGTGCATAAATAACAGGAAAAATATACCCAAATTTTTAAAATAATTTTTTAAAATTTAAATTGGGAAAGTAAAAATTTTAAATGTAAGCTTTTGTTTTGAACTCTTTCCAAGGATGTTTGCATGGCAAGTAGCCTAGAGACAGCATCTCCCTCAGAATCGCCCTGTAAGTTTTTTATTGTCTGTTATAATATAGCATCTCCCTCCAGAGCAAGGTCAGAGGTTGTTTTGTAGCCCATTATAAAAGACTTAGGTTCTCCAAGCTCAGGGTTCCTCAGCTGTGATACAAATCACTGCATGTACACCATCTACGCAGGTCCTCTGACACTGCTACATTGCTTTGGTGAAACTTGGGGGGCATGGAGAACTCATGCAAACATGGAACTCGCCCTGCTTGCTATGACTAAAAAGTCCTTTCTCTCTGACCCAATATTCCCATACCTTCTGCCAGTATCCATGGTGGTGGCAGGGTAAAATCCAAGATCCTTAATGAGAAGAGTAAAACAGACACATAATGATAAGGTGGGCAGACTAGCTAGCAACACTGTTTCCCAGATTGGCTTGCAGTTAGGTGGGGCCATCAGGCAAACTTCTGACCAATGAAATAAAGGACTAACGAGCACCACTACTAGGCCTGACCTATAAAACCTTCCATGTATAGTAGTCTTTGTTCTCTTTCCTTTTCCATGGTGACCTGTGAAGTCACCTGTTGAAACGCAGTTCCACAAAACAGAAAGGGTTTAGGTCTCTGAAAAGGAGATGAGCCACCACTGATGACCATTACCTGGCTTCGGTCTTTACGTAAACAAAGAAGAAATTTCTGCTGTGCTAAGATATTGCAACTTTAGGGACTGTCTGGCATCTAGCATTACCTTAACTAATAGAAAAACTATTTAAAATGTAAATCTGCATCCAGTCTTGTTAGCAGTGAACATCTCCCTGTGTATATACCGTGTCTTGAATTATTAACTAATGATAACTTGAAGTTATAATTAACAAGATAATAAAAATCTAAGCATTATAGTTGCCTGTGATTTGAGTTACGCCATAATCGAAGTCACAAAATTACATTAAACTTAATTATAAACCAAGAAGACTCTTTTGCATTTTTACTTACTAGGGAAAAAAATTTTTAATATACCATATCTAGACATGTTCTTTCTTCTGCCATTAAAAGGCTCGAGTAATACATGGAAAACAATATGAAAACAAAAATGCATATTCCCATCAATACAATTTGTTGGACGATACAAGGAAAGATGCCTCAACGATTATCAAGTCATGACCAATCTTGTGTCATCAATGTCCCTAACTCGCAGATTATTTTAGAGCAAACTGAACACATTACATATCATTTCACCCATCAAAAATTTAGCATCATATGTTTTTAAAATATCTTGTTTTTATTTTATTGAGGCTCACAGCTTTTAGAAGCAACAAATTAGAATTTTGAATCTAAAGCTATCCCTTTCATCCTTCATTTGGTCCTACTAATTCCAATGGAACACTAACTCCCTAAATTTATGTGATAGTTCAAAATTTCAGAATAACTTCCGGGATAAAGTGGCCCATATATTAGGATATAGAGACAGAGTCTTATGAGTAACAAGAAGTACATGGTGTTTAGTAAACAATAAACAATTCTGATAAAAATCACATTGTGTCAAATATCATATCATCATAAAGAGTCATTACAGCAAAATTTTTTCATACCCCAATAGATGCTCTTTGTTACTTACTTTATTGATCTAGAGTGATAGATAATATGCAAGAACCAGTCTCATATAAGAAATAACTCTTCTGAATTTCTCAACTGTTTGCATTAAGGCAAATGTAGAAGAAGTTTTGGTTCTATTATTCAGTGATTCATGTAGAGAGGAATTAGGACATGACAGCAAAGAGTGCAGTCTCCAGAGCCACGGTGCCTGGGTTTGAGTTCCTGTTCTGTTAGCTATTTGTGGGACCTTAAGCAAATTACTTAATCTCTCTTGCCTCCGTTTTCTCATCTATAAAATGGGGATGATAATAGTACCTACCTCTAAATGTTACTGTAATTGATAAAATAAGTAAGTACATATAAATCACACAGAGCAACGACTAGCACATACTCAGTAAGTATTACCTAGTGTTACTGTGGTTTGTCTAGCCTTCGTTTACTCGTGAACTATTTACTCAGCGCCCTCTAAGTCCTGGGAAGGCTAAGAGAAACACATGTAGAAAGATATACAATGAGATGCTGAGACCAAGAGAGAAAAAGCGATCTGTTAAGGACAAGGTACGAGAGGAGTATAGAGAAAGAAAATCTCGAACTACTTAGGGAAACAGGAAAGATCTCACAGACAAGGCAATGTTAACTCCTGATGGATGAAGAAAACTTAGGCAGACAACTTTGGAGGTAGAGAGGGTGTACATTCCTTACCAGAGGAATATCTACAAAAGCATCTAAAAGAACCTGGCTTCCAAGAGCTGGTAAAATCAGCAGGACTGGGGCATGAGGGTCTTTACGGGATGCTAAGAAGCTTATACATGCATAGGTAACATACACAGCTACACCTTCATCCATCTCACCTCGCACATTCCAGTCCGCCCGAGCAAAACTATAAGCACAAAAAAGGATATCCTGTAAGTGACACACATTAGAAAACCTTCAACTTTACCCTGTTGAAATCAAAGCACTTCCGTTCACTATAGTGACAATTCTTTGTTTCTAAATTCAGAGACTATTCAAAGAAAATTACAAATGATAAAAAATGTTGCACTTCTAGAGATCTCATGAATATGACACTGTTTCTGTTCAGCCATCTTGTATACATAGTTACCATATCTATATCATAACTTTAAAAATAGAAAATGGCAAGTCTTATTGTTATACACATGCAGCTAATATTCCTCCTCCCAAAAGTCATTACAGCTCTACACATTAATCAGTTTAGAAGACCTACAGTAGTCACTCTTATCCATGGAGATATGTTCCAAGATCCCCAGTGAATGCTTGAAACAGCGGATAATACCGAACCCTATATTTATTCTTTTTTCCTATATATACATATCTATCATAAAGTTTAATTTATAAATTGGGTACAGTAAGAGATTAACAATAAAAAAACAATTATTATAATATACTGTGATAAAAGTTATATGAATGTGGTCTCTCTCAAAATATCTTATTGTTCTGTACCCACCTTTTCACTTAAAAGAAGCACATAACAGCTTCTCTTTGGCATATCCAAATTGACAGCATCGCTACTCTTGCACTTGGGGCCATTATTAAATAAGGGTTACTTGAACACAAGCACTGTTAATACCGCAATAATTGATCTAATAACCGAAACGGCTACTAAGTGACTGACAGGCAGGGACTGTATACAGTATAAAGGCGCTGGACAAAGGGATGATTCATGCCCAGGGCCGGACAGCACGATTTCATCACACTACTCAGAATGCTATGTAATTTGAAACTTATGAATTATTTAATTCTTGCATTTAATATTTTCAAACCACGATTAATCACGGATAACTGAGGCCGTGAAAAGCAAAGCCGCAATAGGTGGGGACTACTGAAGCTGCAAAAATCACAGGTAACGAAAAGGACAGTTCATCACTTCTTTAAATGAGGTAAAACAGTACCTTAAAATTCGTTTATTAAATATAAGCACCTCTTATGTGCTAAGCACCAGCAAGCAATAAATTACAAAAAAAAAAGACAGTATACTTACTCTCACATTAATGATTAATGAGGGAGAAAGAATGATCGATAATGCATAAATAAGGCAATGTAACAATTATAATCGGAAATTGGGGAGGGGGAGGTGAGCAGATAGTCACAGAGTGACAGGAACCAGAAAAGCAATTATGACAATTTTATAGGGTAGTTATGAAGGACCTCTTTGATCTGAGATCTAAAGGACGAGAATAAGCCTGCCAAGTTAAGAGGAGGTTGTGGGAGAAAATGTTTCCGTCACTGGAACTAGAACCCAACCTGGAAGAGGAAAGTGGCTGAGTACAATCAAGGAAAACAAAAAAGCATAGTGAGCAAGAGTAGAAATGAGTAGTATAACATGAGAATATTACTCAAATAGAGCAATACAATACCATCGGAGGGTTGTAACCAACGGCACCACGTAAGCTTTGCATTTTGAAAACAGAAATTACTTTGGCTACTATGAGGAGAAAGGAAGTAACAGGGCAAGAGCATGTGCAGAAAAACCAGTTTAAGAGACTTAGGAAGCAACCTAAACTCTGTTTCAAAATTTACAAAACACTTAAATCTAAATTCACACACAAAAAAACTGAGGCTCAGAATGACTTAATCTAAGTCCCAATGCCAGTCATGACTCTAAAATATGACTCTAAATCTAGCTAGTGCCTCTAAAAGAACAAAAAACATCAACTTTGAGGATGATCACGTAACAGTCTAATTTTTGTTTAGAACTTTAATTAAAAGACTATTATTCATTAATAACTATAAATCATAAAACTGAGCCCATAAGCATTATAAAACTTTTTGCCTTAGCATTTGATTCTATGAAGTCCTTAACAAAGCACTTGCAGCTGTACAAACTGTAAAATTACATATTTAAAAGTGACCCATTATAAATAGCCCAAAATGACAAATACCGTTAATAATTTATTAAATTTGATTTACATGTGCTTAAAATTATGCATATATTTTGACTTCTAAAACACACACTTATAATAAGGCAAGTCTCTTTTTGAGTCCTATTTGTTTACTGGTGTTCAGGCATCCACTGCATCTATTAACAGGATTACTGACATAATGAACAGAATAATCTTCAAAGATTATTCAAAGTAACGACTGCAATAAACAACTTCAAAATTAGGCACATCAAATGTATAATAATCAGGGCTACTGATCAAACTGATGTGAAATTTTAAGTAAAAGTTTAAAATTCTGAAAAACATTACAATAATATCTGTATTATTTTTGGTATTGGCCTGGGACTTTACAATATTCCTATCTTCCTAAATATTTATTTACAACATGCTATAAGAGCATATTCTATAATGAATGTTTTTCATTCATACCAGAATTATTACTTCATTTTTTAAAAAAGAGAAAGTATTACATGATGCTAATTAACTATACTATTGTCTATTCCTTGTCAATGGAAAAAAACATTAAAGTATAAACTATTTTTGCTCAGTCTGTATATGATGTCAGAAACAATATGTTCAGTGAAATGACTGTAAAATATGTCACTGTCTAACTTAAAGAAGTAAAAGAAAAATACAAATCTAGTACTTGTACATATTTTCACAGTAATTTTTAGGTTATCAAGGAAACATCTAGAGTGTTGATCTGGTTATACTCAATTCAAACAAACTACTTGTCACATTAACTACCTCCAGGAAGTTACTCCAAACACAAAATAAACTGTTTATGCCCCTACTCAGATAGATAACATGACAGATTGTTATTAGTTGAAGACAGATGAAATACATTAATTTGATTGCAAGCATGTGTTTGATTTTACCCTGCCATGTACACTCTAATGCTGTCTTTCTATGATGACATAGTAAATCATACTCTATTAGAAGAATTGCTAATGCAAGAAAATAAAAAATTACCAGAACTTGACTTTCACTATGTAGGTTCTTAAACCAACCTTCTTAGGAAATATAACACAATAAAGAAAAAAGGTGTCATCGAAGAAACAACGTTAAATCTAGTTAAATTTAAAAACATCCATGCAGTTTAACATTTTTCCTTCATGCTAGTTTTTATATTTCTTTGTGAAACGTCTCTTCCTTCCTTCTCTCATTTTCTACTGTTTTAAGTGTTTATCTTATCAAAGTGCACAGCCTTCTACAAGGAGGACATCTGCCATATTTGTTCTGAACATTCCCCTAAGGTTAGGACTTTCCTTTTAAATATTTTATGATGCTTTAGAGACATAAAAATTAAAATTTTATAAAATCAAATACACTGAAATACTAAGCTCATTATTGTTTAAGCTTTGCTCATTTGGTTCTTTTGTTAATGCAGCTAAAAACAAAAACAGAAAAACAAAAAAGCACATAATGTAACAGCCACTCGCAAAGTATTTGCTGAATAAAGAAAAAATGTTTTTAGGCTCTTAGGAAAAAAAATATGAACCATGTCTAAAATAATACATATTCCTTCATTTTACGGGAGAATATAGGACTGAAAATTAATGAACTAGTCTCACACCACAATAAGAATATCACAAGTGTTGAGCAAAAGTCGTAAGACACAAAGGAATACACATAAATTTTAAAATAACAAATTAAATATTACTTAGTGAAACATACACAGATAATGAAACTAAAAAGAACTGCAAGGAAAAGACCAGGACAAAAGATAAGCTTCCTCTGAAGGTAGAGAGAGGACTGATAAAGGCCCCTGGTAGGCCTCTGGGGTGTCTGGCAATGCTCTATATCCTGATCCAGGTACAGCTATTCTTTAAACTGTACATGTATGACTCTTCTGTAAGTATGTCTCACTATATTGTAAAAAGTCCTATTAAAATTAGAATAATTTCTCTTCAAACCTAATGTTTCTTCATATGATCATAAAGAAGAGTCATTGTTGCAAAAATATTCATGATTTTCATAATTTTTCTCAAGGATTTCTATTTATCTTTTAATTACCAAATCATACTCTTTTGACCCACCTATGTTATTTATCACTTGATTCTGCCAGATCCTCATTTGTTAGTTACTTTACTTTTAGCAAGTTTCCAACACTTTTATAGATTCTCCATAATGCTATAAGACTTACCTAATTGCTTTGTATTGTGTTTCTCTTGTACAGTCACATAAATATCCAAAACTAACCTATGAGGATTCTGAAGCAATAATAAATACTGTTAACTCTGTAGAATCACCAGAATACTACCATCAATCAACAGCCAGTATAAAGAGGATAGAAATATGTAAGAATATGTAAAATTCGTATTATTCCCTCAACTTCTTTAGTATCATTATTAGATTATGTAAATTCTCTCTGGTCATCGATAATGTATAATCACATCCCCTTCGACATTAGGCTAAAATGAAATAATTGGTTTAAATGAGGACCAGAGAGTAAATAAATATTTCTAAATTTATGGCTATAACTTTTATCGCTTTCTGTAACATTTGTGCATAAATCGTGAAGATGAGCATTTTCTCACATGCCAAAAGCATAAAGGAACTAGAAAATTAAAAAATTACCTTTCCTTATTTTAATTCATGTTTTAGGCTCTCTCTACAGAAATTCTTACTAAAGAATTTCACGCTGGCATAGTACTAGATAGGTTTATTTCCTATGTTCTGTACGACAGACATAACAAGGTCCAAGTTCACTTATGCCTTTGAGATACAGACTTGCATGAAAACAAAAAGTATACTTGTAATGCCTAGACATCAACATATCTAGGATTTTGCAAAGAACAAGAGTCATAGTAAGAACTGGCTCAACTGACAATTATATTATGGTTATTTATTTCTTCTTTATATTTTCCTCTACTTTCCAATTGCCCACAATGACCATATATTAGATCTATTGAAAGACGGAGAATAACAGATTTAAAATAACAAAAAGTAAACAGTAAAAAGAAAACTGTCCAATAGCAACAGAACTCAGAGTACTAAGAATAGCTAACATTTATACATAGATAGCAGACCATACAGCGCCACAGTGTTTTATAGGCACTTCAGACATATGAATCAATCAATTTGGGGAAAACTGATAACTTTATAATATTGTCTTTGTATCCTTGAGTGTGGTATACTTGTCTTCTTTTACTTAGGTCTTGTATTGGGTTTTGTATTTATGCTTTACATGAAAATTGTTTAATTTTCTCAATACAGGGATTTTCGATGTATGTAATCATACCATCTGATAACTTGGTACTTTTATGACTTCTTTTTTAATCTGTCTTATATATCTTTTTTCCTACTGTTTGATAATAACTAGGACTTCAAGAATGATATTGAATATGAGTGGTAAGAGTAAACACCCTTGTCTTGTATGTGATCTTAGGAGGAAAGTATTCACTCTCTATTAAACATGATATTATCTGTAGGTTTTTCATAGATGCCATTTATCAGGTTGAAGAAGTTTCTTCTCATTCCTAGTTTGTGGAGAGTTTTTTTGGTATTGTTGTTGTTGTTGTTGTTGTTTTACCATGGATGGATGTTGTATTTTATCAAATGCTTTTTAGGCATCTACTGAGATCATCATATGGCTGTTCTTCTTTAGCCTACCGATATAGTAAATTATATTAATTGATTTTGAATAGCAATCAGCCTTGCATTTCTAGGAGAAACCCCACTTGTTCATGTTGTATTCTTTTTATACACTGTTGAATTTGTTAACATTTTAAGGATTTTTTCTTTTTGTAGCTATGTTTATGAGAGATATTGGTCTAAAGTTTTCTTTTATTACAGTGTCTTTACCTGGTTTTAGTTTCGGATTAATGCTGCTGTTATAAAATGAGTTGGGAAGTGTTGCAACCTCTTCAGTTTTCTGGAAGGGTTTATATATAACTGATATTATTTCTTCCACACATGCTTGGTAGAATTCGCCAGTAAAACCATCTGGGCCTATAGTTGTCTTTGTGAAAAAATTTTAAATTATGGATACAAATTTTTCATAAATACAACAGTATTCAGGTTATCTATTTCTTCTTGAATGAACTATGGTAGTTTATATCTACCAAGGAATTTTTTCATTTGATCTCTACTGTCAAAATTATGAAACTATAATTTTTCACTATATTCCCTTATTCTTCTTTTAATACCTGCAGAATTTGTAGTAAATTTCTCTTTCTCATTCCTGATACTGTAATCTGTCTTCTTTTTTTCATGATCAGTATGGCTATAAGTTTATCAATCTTATTTATCTTTTCAAAGGACCAGCTTTTGGTTTCATTGACTTCTCTATTGTTTTTAATTTCTACTTCTATCTTTCCTTTTTCCTTTAGGTTTGTCATTCGTTGTTCATTTTCTTAAGGTAGAAGTTTAGGTCACACTGACTTTGAGAATTTTTTTTATTTTCAAATCTAAGCATTTAATAACAGGAAACATTCCTCTCTAAACACTGCTTTAGCTGCATCCCATAAATTCTAATATGCATTGTTTTTATTTTTGTTCAATTCAAAATATTTAATTTTTTGTGACTTCCTCTTGGACCTATAGGTTATTTAGAAGTGAATGTTTAATTTCAAAATATTTGGGAATGTTACAAATATCTGTTACTGATTTCTGGTTTAATTCCATTATTGGCTCTAGTTCCAGTAAAACCATGGACACTAAAATTTGATTTTCATATAATTTTCTGGTATCATGAATTATTATCCCTCTTTTGATCTTCTTTCAACCATTTAAAAATGTTAAAACTATTTTTAGATAGCAGACCATACAAAAAGAGGCCAAGGACCACAGTTTGCTGACCCCTGCTCTATACTACTGCTTGAATCAATCTTCTGCTTAAAAATTTTTATTCAGGGGCTTTTCTATAGGCCTTAGGAGAAAACTGAACTACTTAAAGCATTGTCTCTGTTTCTCAACACTTCCTGCCTTACACCCTATGCTCCAGCTGTGACCAAACGTTGTAAATTCCCCTTATATTTCAGACTATTTCCTAATTCCTATGGCTTTATTCATTCTTTTACTTCTTGGACTGCTCTTTCTTTCCCTTCTCTGTATGGCACATCCCTACATATCCCTTAAGAGTGTTAAAGTGCTTCCTTCAGCTCTAAAGCCCCCTTTCTCATCACTCCACAACACCACCAGTGTACTGTCTCCCCTACCATTGTGCTTGATACACTGAAGGCACAAATGAACGAGCAAATACTTTAAATACTGAAGAGGAAAGTGAATGTGCGCAAATGTTTACAATAATAAGAACAAGGGCAAATTCTAACACACAGTTACATTTTTATGGTCTTCAAAATGTATTTGAACCAATTTGATGTTAGAAAAATAAAAATATTCTCATAAAAATGGAAAGCATTTTCTTAATTATAAAATGCCTCTTAAAGATTAAACTGTAATGTAATAAACTCTCAAAAAATGGTGCTAGCACAATATGTCAATAAGCCAAGAAATAAATAGTAAGACAACCATCCAAAAAAAATGCTTCCTCTAAAAAAAAAAAAAATGGATCTAGTTAAAAAGAGGCACAAATACAGATCATTACTAACAGAAAACTTATGTTGAGAGGGGGAAAAACTTCAGTCCTGAACCTAAGACTAAATGTAAAATTTAGTCAATTTTCACCAATTCTTATTAAAATATAGAATAGCAATTAGTAATTTTTAATGCTTAAAAAAAGAAGAGATCCTGAAGAAAGAGGGAGCTTAACTGCAAACCTAGAAAACAAACATTCATCTCCACTGACTAGAGAATTCAGTTCACATCTCAATATCTTAGCACATCCAATTACAACTCTGTGGATATAAAGGGCAGTGTCAGGGGGGAGCTGGGATCAAGAAGGAACAAAGTTATACAACCATCTTTGGTGTTCGGTTTTAAACCAAAAAATACTTTTTTACAGAAACTAAAATAGACAAATCCCACTGATAAGTTTTAACAACACAACTTTTTTGTTTTCAGATACCTGACATTCTGTTTTGTTTTTAAAACAGGATTTAATAACCAGTCCTGACAAGATTTTTAAAACTCCACATTCAGGTACTCATTTTCAAAAGACTCATCATTTTTGTGTAGAATATCTGTCTCCTAATGAAAATGTAAACCCACATTTAAAAAGTAAATAGCTTGTGTTGGAAGATTAACTGAAAATTTTCTGGCTTAAGAGGAAACAAATGCACACAGCGAAAATCCCAAAGACTTAAAAACAGCAGTCTTTCTTTTACTGGGGTGTTTACTAAATGATACGCACTAACTTTAAAATACTTTCAAATAACGGCACATAGTGCTTTTCATTTAAAATTAAACCCCAGAAGTATGTATCTCATGGTTTAATGAAGCTGAACCAATAAGTCCATGAGTTTGTATCCAAAAGAGGCAAAAGAAAGCTTCGGCCTATATGAAATATATTGTAGGTAAAGAAACTACATAAAATTAATTTACTTGAAAACTATAGTTCTTGGACAGGTAACTGTTTTCAGATTAATGAATCATTTGAGACAGTCAAAACATAGACTTCTCTTATTGACTACTCCAAGAAAAAAACTTTTAATCAGAAAAACTGACAACCTTCCTTCCTTATATGTCATTTCTGGATAAAATTATCATATGTATTTCTGGATAAAATTCTGAGATTTCTTAAGGAGTATTTTAATCATCGGGGAGCAATGAAAGAGAAACTACTGAACTCTGATTCCCATTTTTCACTGTACTCACTATTTGAAAAACAGATGATGACTACACTATGAAAATTTAGAACAAATAAGTGACACCCTTTCAGATTAGAGCAGTAAAGAATTTTCCATTCCTTCCTTCAACAGCCAAACGTACTACTTTCTCAATTTACTGGGATCTATTATTCATCTAAGTGTGATTTCTGGTTCATTTTTCCCCCCATTATAATATACTATAAAAGTCATGTTTCTTAAATTCAGAAATAATCACAGAGAAATAATCAAAAATGGACAAATGAGTAGACTACTGGTCATCCAATCAGTAGAAATTTTAGGTAGCTCTTCAAAACACAGCTTCAAAAAAAAAGTCTACATGGAAAGAAAACATGCATGGGCTAAAAACAAAAAGGAAAAAAAACTTATGTATAGAAAAAGATTGAAAGAATAAATACACATATTCACGAGTGGTTAGTTCTGTGAGGGAGAGATTATGAGTGTTTTATTTCTTCATACATTTCTGCATTTTCCAAATTTTCTAAATTGAACATGTAGTGATCATTATTTACTTTAAATCTTGAAAAATATCCATTAAAGAATAATTCTAAAATAACTCCCCCTATAACTATGTCTTAGAATGCATTAATAAGTAATGTATTTTAAATAATTCACTATGCTAATATTACAATATGATATAAATATATAGAAATAAAAGTGATTTTTTTAAACAAGCATATCAATGGTAACTTGTACTCTAATAAGTTATGAAGTTACTCCACTAATATGTAATAATATATTTTATTAAAATTTAATAATATTTTTGGATATCCCCATTAGAAATTAATTTGTTCAGCAATTATTTGTTACATTATGTATTATATATAAAATGTCTCACAAGTAAATAAAGCACTGTAATAAAATCTCGCTTGGGGTCAATTAACTTAAATGGCTACAAACAATTCTATTGCCAACAAAAAAGTCAACCTCAAAAATCAAAATATACCACCTCCAATATTATGTAATTTGCTGGAAACAAGATACATAAACCAATTCCAATGAAGAATCACATGTCACTGAAAATGAAGAATCACATGTCGCTGAAACAGGTGTTCAAACTTTAAAGTTTCCAAACAGAAAAGTTTTAGACCTTCCTTCATAATTGATCACGTCACATTATACAGCTATAGTGTGATATGAAAATATGTCTGCATGTTGGTTGCAAACACCTCTCACTATGCCTTTGCCATAACACTGATTTTTTTCCTTTTAAAACATTTTTTTTTCAATTACAGTTAACATAACCACTATATTAGCTTCAGGTGTACAACACAGTGATTAGACAATCGATGAATGGATAGAGATGTAGTACTTATATATAATGGAATATTACTCAGCCATACAAAAGAATGAAATCTTGTCATCTGTAACAACATGGATGGACCTAGAAGGTATTATGCTAAGTGAAATAATTCAGACAAAGAAAGACAAATACCATATGATTTCACTTATATGTAGAATCTTAACAACAAAATAAACGAACAAACAAAACAGAAACAAACTCACAGATACAGAGAACATTTTGACAACTGCCAGATGAGAGGGAGATGGGGGATGGGTGAAAAAGGAAAAGGGATTAAGAAATACAAATTGGTAGTTACAAAATAGTCATGAGTATTTAAACTACAGCCACCGTGCTTTGGTCTCACTCTAGGACACCTAAATGTAAAAACTTCTTTAGGTTTTCTGTACACTCTCCAGCTTACTGTTTTGTTAAATGGGTCTTGTGGTTTAAAAAAAAAAACAAAAAAAAAAACTGTTTTTAAATTCTGTTATGTCTGTTTGAAAGTTTTTATTTGTTTATTTGAATGTTTTTAAAACATTTAAGCACAATAAAGACTTTTTAATCCAAACCATTAAAGTTCAAAATACCATTGATATTCCAGATAAAATATTAAAAATGAGAATACATTGCTGCACTAAAAAATAAAAATTAAAAAAAAAAACAGGAAAAAGTACTAAGAAAATAGAAGAGAAACAGCAAATTTTATAGAAGATAAAATGAGCTGGTAGAAATAACTCTCTAAATACGGACCTAATATTAAAAGTTTCTACTGTGACCCCTGGAACAGGTAGACTGTATCAATTAAAGTTCAATCAAAGCAGCAGAACCAGTGTGGGTGGTAAAGTAGAAGGATTTATAGCAGGAGTTAGAACTTGCGTAACTGAGAGCTGCTGGAGTAGTAGGTGTAGGCTCTTGCCTCTGCATCTAGTCTCGAGTCTGCTGTCACTATAGACCAGCTACACCAGCACTCAAAAAGGGAACTGGATAAGAAGAGCAAGACAACCAAGACTCTAGTATTAAAAAGATGCTCCCTCCATTAAAAATAGGCCTTGAAACATTCTATCCACCAGCCAATGAAAGTGACAAGGAAGGTTAATGTTATATGAAGTGTTAGATCGAAGAAAGCAAGTTTAAAAAAATCCATGAGAAATCAAAGCATCCAGCCATCTCCTATTCTCACGCTCAGTTAAAGACTGGTATTAGTTTCTCATGGCTGCAACAAAATACAGCAAACTGGGTGGCTTAATGCAACATAATGTTAATCTCTCCCAGTTCTGGAGGCTAGGAGTCAGACATCAAATTGCTGGCGAGGCTATGCTCCCGCTGAAGGCTCCTAGGAAGAATCCTTTCTTGCCTCTTTCCAGTTTCTTGTGGTTACCAGCAAATATTGGCATTTCCTGGCTTGTAGCTGCATCACTCCAATCTCCGCCACATCTTCACGTAGCTTTCTTCCACACATGTCTGTGTCTCTGTCCAAATTTGTCTTTCCTTATAAGATTACCAGTCATTGGATTTATAGTCAACCCTAATAAAGTATAACTCAATTGATTACATCTACATAGACCTAATTTCCAAATAAGGTCACACTCAAGAGATACTGGAGGTTAGGGTTTCAATATATCTTTTAGAGGGCAACAATTTAACCCACAACAAAAACCATGCTTTCTATTTCACTGAGAAACTAGGAACAGTCAAGAGACCTATACATCACCAGATCTACACTTCATACATGGTATAGGCAGTTGTTTGCAACTCCTATTACTATGAATCAATAAATGATCTATTCTACTACCCAAAGAGAAATCATTTATTTGAACACTAAATTCTATCCTCTCTCACTACTAAATGACATCACTCCAGCAATTCTAACATCTCTCTCCTATATTATATTATCAATTTACTCTTTTTCATTTCTATCAACATACAAAGTTCTCCCATCTTAAAGAAAAGCAAAAACAATTTTAAAATTCTTGACTCCACTTCCCCCATTCCATTTTGCGTTCTTTACAATAAACTCCTCAGAAGAATCATCTATACTTATTAATTCTGATCTGGCTTTTGTCCTCATCACTTTGCCAAAATTGATCTTATAAAGATAAACAATGAATTGTTGCTAAATCAAATAATCAATTATTGATCCTCGCCTTCCTTACCTATCAGCAGCAGCACTTAAAATAGCTGATTCTTCCTTCCTTGGAACACTTTCTTCAACTAGCTTTCAGAATATCATATTCAATATGAAAACCAGTTAATATTCTGTGAAATGTTCCAGAAGTATACTGAGATGTAATACTTTTAAAACTTTCTTTGAAATTACATCAATTTTATCAAGAATGTCAGTAAGGTTGCAAGATACAAGGTTAATATCAACTGCTTTCCTGTATACCAATAATGAATAAGTGAAATTTGCAATTAAAAACACAATATCATTTACATTAGTACCCCCAAAATGAAATACTTAGGTATAAACGTAACAAAACATGTATAAGATCTAAATCTTATAGAAGAAATGCATGTAGAGAAACACTACAAAACTCCAACAAAATCAAAATACTAAATGGAGAGATATTCGATGCTGTCATCATTTCTTTCGTTGGAAGTTTTAGGTGCGGTAATTAGGCAAGAAAATAAAGAAAAGGCATCCATATTGGAAAGGAAGAAGTAGTTATCTCTACTTCCAGATGACACAATCTTATACACTAAAAATCTTAACATATCCACCAAAAAAACTATTAGAGCTAATAAACTAGTTCAGCAAGGTTCCATAATCGATATATAAAAAAATCACTTACATTTCTATACACTAGCAATGAACAACTCGAAATGAAATTTAAAAAAAATTCCATTTATAATAGTATAACAGCATCAAAAAGGATAAAATACTTAGGAATAAATTTAACAAAAGAAGTGCAGATTTTATCCTCTAAAAGCTACAAAATATTGTTGAAAAAAATTAAAGTAAAACTAATTAAATGGAAAGACTACCCATGTTCGTGGATTGGAAAACTTAATATTGTTAAAATATTGTTAATATTGTTAAAATGGAAATACACCCCAAATAGATGCAACATAATACCTATCAAATTCCCAGCTGACTTCGTTTCAAAGATGACAAGCAGATCCTAAATTTATATGGAAATGCAAGGGATACAGAACAGTCAAAACAATCTGGAAAAAGAAGAACAAAGCAGGAATCACACTGCCTGATTTGAAAACTTACTACAAAGCTACATATGAGACAGTGTGGTACTGGCACAAGGACATACAGATCAATGAAGTATAAGTGAGAGTCCAGAAACAAACCCATATATCTACAGTCAGTCGATTTTTGACAGGAATGCCAAGACCATTCACTGGGAAGAGAACAGTGCTGGGACAATAGTATATCCACGTGCAAAAGAATGAATGTGGACTCCGACACCATGTAAAAAATTCAGTCAAAGTGAACTGAAGGACTAAACTTAAAAGCTAAAACCATAAAACTCTTAAAACATAGGTATCAATCTTCCTGACCTTGGATAAGGCAACAGTTTCTTGGATATAACACCTAAAGCATAAGCGATCAAAGAAAATAGAAGATGAACTGGATTTCATCAAAGTTAAATGCTTTTATGTATCAAATAACATTACTGTCAAGAAAATGAAAAAGCAACCTGCAGAATCGAAGAAATACAAGGTTATACGTATATATATACATGTATATAATAATATACATACATGTATCGCATATCTACATTATTTTAAAATTATTTGTAATGTAGAGCATAACTGATCACAAGTGTGACATGACTGCCTTGTTGCACTTGAAAATTTTCTGTGACATTCCACTTGAAAAAAAAAGGAACATCAAAATCCTTGATGATATGGACTGATGGATAACAATACTAAGTAGAGTTCCTCATTAAAAACAGTTACTATTTATATGTGCTCAGTAGATTCTCAGATAGTTCATTTGTATCTTATCATCTTACAAAAATAATTTAAAATTGATATTTTTATATGCATCGTATTAATTAAATTTAAGAAAAGTCAACAGGAAAACATAAGTTCAAAAACAGGTAAAATAACCAAGCTTTTGGAATTAAACCTATCATACTCATTAAAAAAGAAAGCTCCCTTGAATGTTAGATATGCTTCTAAAAGGCATATGTAATATTGTATTTCTCTAAATCAATTCACTTTCACCCTTCCTTTGCTTCCATTATAATTCTAAAAATAGTAGAACAGGAAAAAAAAACAGGGAAGGGCACCATTTACTTTTAGAAGCATTCTTCCTATTTGCATAATATGTGCATTTGAGTCTCCTAATAACCAAAAAAGAACAGTTATTTAAATAATCTGACTCATCACTTAAAATAATCCACATTTTCTATACCATATCTTTAAAGATGGTCTATAAATTTAATTTCCACTGATTTTCATGTTTTCAAAAGCGCTCTTTAATTTTGGTTTTCTATTAGTAAATAATGAAATTGGATTCTTAGATTCTTCTAGTTTCAACTTCTATGATTCCTTGAGATTTACTTCTAACATATTAAACCATAATGGCTCTTTTACGGGCTGAACTGCATCACTCCTGCAACTCCCTCCCCCTCAAAAAATTCGTATGTTAAAATTCTAATCCCCGATCTCTCAAAACGTAACTGTATTTGGAGATGCGGCCTTTAAAGAAATAATTAGGTAAAATCAAAGTCATAATCCAAAATGACTGGTGTCTTTAATAAGAGGAGATTAGGGCCAAAACGCACGATAAGACCATGTGAAGACACAGGGAAAAGATAGCTATCCACAAACCAGCTCTAGAGACACCTCGATCTCAGACTTCTAGCCTCCAGAACTGTGAGGAAATAAATTTTTGTGTAAACCACCCAGTCTGAAGCACTTTGTTATGGCAGCCCTAGCAAACTAATATAGGCTATAATATTTTTCAGTTATTTAGATCCTCTTAGCATGGACACAAAGACCAAAACACAGAAATGGAACTCACATTTCAAGAAACTCTAATATGAATTCCTAAGAAACAAAATTGTGTAAAAGGGCTCTGGACTGCTTTTCCAATAAGCTCCATTACTTTGGATGCAGTGGACTTTAGGAATTGTAAATTCCACATTCCTAAAGCAAACTTCCTACCTGCTTTCTGTGTTATGGTACATGTATACACATGTTTGTATGTTTTTTTTAAATGGCAAAGAGATGTTAAATTCCAAATGAAGAAGTATCTTTGAATTGGCTCAAGATTCACTGATAACAAGACAGAAGTGGAGGTGCTTTGGAGGGAAACAGGCTAGGCTCAAATCTTGGCTCCAACTCCTACCAGTTAGCTATTTGTCAACAGGCAAGTTAACTCTTTGAGACAAGTTCCCTCAGTCTTGCAAAGGGAGATTACTTAGCATGATGCCTGGCATATAACAGATGCTTTACAAAAGGAGACACTGTTTCATTATCATATTTAAAGCAACCCAGCATTGGCCCTAAAGAAACATAAAGCTATCTACTTAAGCACTGCTGAAGGAAAAAAATAGCTCCAAAGTGCCCAAATGCTATTATCTATTATAATTTAAATAATAAAGCCCAAATAAAATCAAAATTAACACAATCGGTTATGTTGCTCTAAAAAAAAATCATAAATATCTGGCATAGAATCTATTTAATGAATCAAATACTTAAGGATTCAAGATTTCTGTCAAATTCTAACACTTTATCTTAACATGTTACATTTTGCCTAAAATGCAGTCCTTCCATTTTTGTATCCGAACCTTACTTTCAAAGACTGAGTTCCACATTCCTCTTAATTAAGAGCTGACAATTTTTCCCTCCCATTGATATAACAGTACTAAATTATAAGTTGCCTTACTTTTGTTACTTTTTGTCCATTATGTTAACCTTACTTACTCACGCAAGAGGACAAGTTTCCTGAAGGATGGGTTCATGATACATGTGCCTAGGAAGCAGCCATGTGCTCAGAGAAAGAACTTATTACTTTATGAACTGACTGTGTTAAATAGTTATATTGTTTGCTATTGCCTTTCTATGCTGCTTAATTTTAAGGTATTTCAAATTACAGAGAACTCAGAACATGCCTTTAATTTAACACATAGAATCACACACAGATTCTAAAGAATCACCTAATTTAACCTAATTAATCAGCTAATTAATTCTTTAAAACTACTTGATAGGTAAAACACAGACCACAATAACACTTATTCTTATTTCTTCCCATTGTTAGCAATATATCTCTTTCATAGTATACAGTGGTTACTCTCTCCTATTCTCTGAATGATAATGAGAATATATTTTCATAGTAGCAACTGGTGACATTTCAATAAATCAGTGTGCCGCAGTGATACCTAAATAAAAGCTTATTTCACTATAATGATGCTTCCAGGCTCCCCTCAAGTCAGGTGGTTACTTGCAGTTAATGACCTGTGACATACCACACAAGTAGTCCTAAAAAGACTTATTATCCACTGCATGTGCAACAATATTTGCTTTATGGATGGCTAAATGAATGAAGACATTGAATGTAACTGTAAAAGTAAAATCAAAAGAAAACTTACAAGTAACATGTTTTCTTTAAGTAAAAGGGCTGTGACCATTTTCCATTAATACTTAACCTTTTGCTGGAGCAGTGCAACCACATACAATGCTCAAATCCATAAAGCCTAAGAGCTGTTCCGGGTTAATGCTAATTAACTGCCCTCAATCAAAAGAGCAGCAACTTTCCCCAAATGTAAGATCATCAGCCTCTATTGTTGACATCAAAGTCACATCACAAAGCTTAGCGAATAATAAAAAAAAAGAAAAATATGCTTTATACGTAAGTTGAGAGCATGTCTTTTAATCAAATTTATGTATACATATACAACACATGCCGAGAAAATAATTATGCTACACACAAAATTTACTAATCTCAAACAATACTCTATCTTTCATAGCTGGCAGACTTTGTAACCATTCATATGTTTACCATTTATAATTTCATTTCATTTACTAGACTCAGCGTTTGTCCACCATATGTCCGCTGTGGATTAACTATTCCCTTAGGCACAATTAAGGCCTTTCCATTTGTTGTAAGAAGAGCTAAGTATGAAGGACACAGCCAGAAATAACATTTATACCTCAACCAAAAACAGAAGCACATTCAAACTCAAACGATGGTTTATGTGGCATCTTTTTTTTTTATTAGACACATGTCTACATAGCAAAATAAACTTGAGATAAAAATTCACGGCAACTGTACACTGGCTTTCACCATTCGGACTGGATATCAAAACTCTATCAACCTCCATCAACTGAATTTAAACAATTTTTCAGAAAAATATACTTCTTAACTGTAAGTTAAGTGAAGGCTGGCTTCCAAATATTAATTATAACCAAAATTTTAATCAATATTTTGTATCAAAGATTTCAAAAATTTTTTTATTTTTATTTTTAAATCTTTAAATTAAAATGTTTATATAGACTTTGTGATACCACCTCCCATTACCCTTAAGTACAAGACAGAATGTGAAGAGTGGGAAACACAGTAACAACAACACATATAGCACCTATTATATATAAGGCACGGTTCCAGAAGCTTTAAATATATTTAATTCTTAAAACTTCCCTATAACGTAGGTGCTACCATTATTCTCACTTTACAGATGCGGGTACAAAGAGGGTAAGTACCTTGCCGTGGTCATACGGCTAATAAGTGAGCCCATATCCAAGCCTAAGTGGCCTTACTTAGAAGTCTGCGCTCATACTGTCTCTATATTAAAGACATTAAAGTGTTAGAACACACTATGAAATAAATATCCATAAGAAAAAATATAATTTCTCATCTTTTTAAAATTAAAATTTTGAATGAAAATTAGATATTAATTAGGGCTAAGAGTTTAGTTTTCAAAAGAACTATGTGTGTAATATAAAAGCTTTTTATATGATTTTATGTGTTAGCAACTCATAAGCACTAAGTGAGGCTGTTATTAAACTGCTCTTGCAAATAAAAAACCTGGACTCAGAGTTTTGCAAAACCTGGGGCGGGGGTGCGGAAACAACCAGCATTGTTTTCACTTCAGCATCTCAAAAGGTCTGTAGTTCAGTCTTTCGCCGAGGGAGAAAATTAATAATTGTCTAGTCTTTGATAACAAGGATTTATTGAGCACACTCTGCACCCGAGAGCTAGACAGCAGTAGAGAAACAGCTGTATACAAGGCAGACAGTCTCTGCCTCGTGGAGCTTTAATTACTGAACACTTGCGTAATTCCAAAGGAAAACAATTTTTGCTCTAAAAAAAAAAGGTGACTTTTTCAGAAGAATTGCAGTTTAAAAAAAAAACAGAAAATATCTAATTATTATTAAAATCACGTGAGAAAACTATCTAGTATTCTATCCTAGTCCCTTCCCATTTGTTCACTTCCTTCGCCCCTCCACAGAGTTTAATTGAGAAAGTTCTTGCAGACCCCTCATGTTCTACCTTTTCTCTTAATCAGAATCAGTGTAAAAAACTAAAGAGTAAAGAATGTAGAGACTCATTCAAAACTATTTCTAAAATAGAAGAAGTTCAAATAATTTAAAAAGATGTGCACTTTCTGTCACCAGGTGTTTGCACACACACACTCGTGCCTGTCTCTCTCTCCCCAGGAACTCGAAAAACGCTGTAAAACCTCCCATCCTTCAAAAACAGCTCTAAGATTCTGACCCGCACTCACCCCCCACCAACAACTGCGACCCCATTTGCCGACTCCCTTGCACAGTGGCATGACTCATACATGTTGCCCCATCCGTTGCCTACAATTCATTTCCTTCCCTTCTCTCTTGAACTCAATCTACTCACCTTTCACCCCAAACACTCCGATGAATCTGCTTGCCAAGGTCACCACCAATTCTTGAATTATCATGCTCAGTCCTCTCCTGCTGATCACTCCCTTCTTAAAACACCTTCACATTTGGCTTCCAGAACACATCACTAATGATTTTTCTCTTACCTCCACTGACCACATTTCAATTCCATTGTTGATCTCTCTTCACTTCCCCAAACTTTAAAAGGATTAATCTTTGGACCTCTTCTCTTTTTAGACTCACTCTCAAGTACAGTTCATCCACTCTCAAGGATTTAAATATTATCAATATACTGTTGACTCCCATACTTTTATCTCTAGACCGCACCTTGCCCCTGAACTGTAAACTGAAATAGCCAACTGCCTCCTAGACTTCTCCACATAGATGCTCAATAAGTACCTCAAACTTAACATCTCCAAAATCAAATTTTTAATCCTTCCCCCAAACCTGTTCCTCTCCCATTCTTCTTCATGTAAGTTGAACTTCAGCATTCAATTTATTTAGGCAGAAAATCTTGGCATTATCTTGCCTCTTCTTTCCTCTACCACAGCCATTCTATGAGAAAACCCATCATCCCTCCCTTCGAAATACAGCCAGAAGCAAACCACTGCTCACTGCTCCCAGGGCCCTCGCCCTGCTCCGTGCCGCCAGTGCTTCTCCTCTGGATTATATCAAAAGCCCCTGCTTACCCTGCTGTCACTCTTACCCACTACAGTACATTCTCAAAACAAAACTGTAGTGATCCTTTCAAGTTAAATCACTTCACTCTGATCAAATCCCTCAGTGGCTTTCGATCTCAGAAAGAGAAAAAGGAAAGCCCTTCCAATGGCCTACAAAAGATATTCCTGATCTGTCCTCTTCCTAGATCCTTCTTTCTTTGTATCTAACTTCATCTCTAACACTATTCTTTCACTCACTATTCCTTACATATAACTACACACACAGCTATACACACACACACACACACACACACACACACGCCTCCTCATGGCTCCTGGGGGTGGGGAGGGGGACAAAATACTACCTCGAGGCTTTTGCACCTTTTTTTCCCCTCTACTTGGATAACTCTTCTTCCAGGTATCTATGAATCTCACTTTCTCTCCTCCTTCATGTCTTTGTTTAAGTGTCATCTTCTCAGATCTTCCCCAACTAGCATATTTAAAATCTTAACTCTCCACCAAGACTTCCTTTACCTCCCTCCCCCATTTTATCTATCTACACAACACTTATCACCATTTACATATTGCATATTTTACTTATTGCCTATCTTCCTCTACTGGAACACAGCAAGATGAGAATATGGACTTTGCCCAGCTTCCTTGTATCCCTTTACACCCAGACAGGTGGCATGTGCCTAGGGATCTGTGGGAGGGAGGGAGGAGGGAGGGTGGAGGAAGGAAGGAAGGAAGGAAGGAAGGCAGGCAGGCAGGCAGGCAGGCAGGCAGGCAGGCATGCATTAGAGCAAACAGAAAATACCTGTGAATCAGTTTATTTATACTGCAAAAACCTTTAAGGCATTCATGTAAAATTTTAGAAAATAATGTCACAGAAAATGAAAAGTAATTAAATTCTAAGCACAAGAACAATTTTAAGTTAAAAAGAAATGCATTCCAAAGTCGACCATATTTTCAGGGTGTGTCTAGCAAACAGTAAGAATTCAAAAAATCTTAGCTAGATTTGTTGTTGTTACATATCCATGCACATAAAAAATGGATTTTATTTTATTACAAGTTTCAAGTATACAGTACATTGGTTAGACACTTATATGGTTTATAAAATGATCCCCTAATTGCTCTTTCTCTCCTCTGGCCCTCCACCTAGCCATTCCATTCATGCTGACTGCATTCCCTATGCCGTGCTCCCCATCCCTGTGACCATCTATCAACTACGAATTTGTTCTTCCTTAACCCTTCAGCCTGTTCTCCCAGCCCTCCAACCCCGCTCCCCTCTGGCTGTCACCAGACTGTCCTCTATATTTGTGAGTCTGTTTATGATTAGTTTGTTCTTTTTGTTCCTTAGATTCTGCATATAAGTGAAATCATATGGTATTTATCTTTCTCTGACTTATTTCACTCAACATAATAACCTCTACATCCATCCAAACGGTAGGATTTCATATTTTTTAATGGCTGAGTAATATTCCATCGTATACATGAACCATAACTTCTTTATCCTATCGTCTGTTGATGGCCATTTAGGTTGCTTCTGTATCTTGGCTATGGTTAATTAGGCTGCCATGAACATAGGGGTGCATAGATCTTTATGAATTATTGTTTTGGTTCTCTTTGGATAAATACCCAGCAGTGCAATTGCTGGGTCAAAAGGTATGTCCATTTTTAACTTTTTGAGAAACCTCCAGACTGTTTTCCATAGTGGCTGTATCAATTTGGATTTTTAATAATCTAACAACTGAATGATAAAATGAGCCTAAGAAATCATCTCTGCAAAGACAAGAAAGGGTTTAAACTACGCATAAAGTTAAAATTAAACTCTCATAAACTGCACTGCAATAAATATGTTCGATTAAGCAGACTTACAACTGAACATAGTTTGAGTCATCTTATTTTAGGAATAGAACATACTTATGATTACCTGGTACAATCCCCTCATTTTATACATGAGGATGATCCTAAGTAAATTGCCCAAGGTCACACAGCTGATAAGAAGACAACACCAGGACAAAAGCTGAAGTTTTCTGATCCTCTTCTAGTGTTTCTTGCATCTGTATGGGGTCTGTTCCACAATCACTGCAAACATAACTATTAAAGGAGCTTAGACTACATTAATGAAAATTTCGAGACTTTTCAAAACAGATGTTTTTATATGTGTCCTTTTAATATTATTTCATATTAATTTAATATTTAAAAATTTCCTCTAAAATTTAAAATCAGAGATTCATCATAAGAGTAAAGTAGATTATGCCTTAACATTTAATAAACTTTATCGTGACAATGAGAAGATGGACAGAAATCACATAAACAGATTATTCTGCCCAAAATGCTTACACAATTCTCCAAAACAAACAAAACAAAACCACAAAAACCTTAATGCTTCTCAGGCTAAGTAAAGTGTAATACTGGCAAAGGGTTCGAAGTGACTATGAAATTACATAATATCACTGCAAAAATTGTCAAGTGAAAAATCATTTTTGACTAGCATTATGAAAAAGCACTCACTTTACATTTTCTTCCCCAATGACTAGTCACGACACCAGTCCAGATGCAAGGTTATGCCTTAACGTGAGGAAACTATTTACCCAATTAAACTTGCAATACTATCAAAACGTTCTGAAAGTGCAGCAGGAGTGCGAAGTATCACATAAAAGAACAGCTTTAAGTGCAAGTATTAAATACTCTCTCACTTAGCACACAGAATGCTGATGCTATCAGTATCACAATAAGATGCTACCAGCATCTTGTAATGAATAATCATAGCTCTATTTGACAAACTTATATAAAGAGAGGAAAAATTTTAAAAAAATGAAGCAATCAAAACAGGAATATTAAGTCCATCTGAAAAAGACACTTGGATCTAATACTTTGGGATTACTATTCCCAGAACACGAAATATCGAAGTATTAAAACAAATGGAGAAGAGGGCAGAATGTTTTAATTTAGAATGTATAAACAAAATGAACTCTTCAAATCCTCAAAAGCTTTTGTTTATACTTTATAAATTACAAACTCTCTTAAGCAAATTGATAATAATGACTCACTCATTCACTTTGTTATAATATTGTAGATGATAAATTTTATAGAAGTTAATATGAATACTTCAAAATAGGAATCCAACTAAGTAAATGTTACCTACTTCAAAGTTTCTCATTTCTACTCTCCAGATAAAATAAGAATTTTTTAAGAGGCAAAAGAGTCACAGTATAAGCAAGTACTTTCATGTAAATTCCCATGAGGTTGTTCAAGCTGGACGTATAACCATCTCTTATACTACTCTATTACTGGAGAATAAAAAATAGTCTTTTAAAGCCTTGTAATAATTTTATTGAGAGCATCAGTAAAATTTTCAACTTGAAATTTACTTTTACTAATATATTTCCACTGAGTTCAGAGAACACAACTTACAGGGTACATTAAAATGTAACCTCTGAACCTAGCAGTGTAAAACATCACTTCCTGGGCAGAGATAGTACTCCAAGAACAATCAATCACTGTTAAGAAGAATATACATTCAACATTGTTAATTAGTGTTGATGCACTCTTCTCTATGCCCTCATCTGTCATGAAGATTGTTTAAAAATCTGAGTTATTAGTCTTTATTTGGGAAAGGATCTGGTTAATATCTTTAAGAGTAGAAATCATTCATCCATTCACTCTATCGCAGAGCGTGATAATTCCTACCCTGAATGCAAGTTATGGATAACCACTACCCCTCCACTAACTAAGAACCTATAAATCAGGAAGAGGGCAGCTCCTATGCAACCCCTGTTAATTTCTGTTTACAATCTATCCAACTGAGAATGTTAGCTAGTCAGTGGAGAAACAAGCTGATGGATCAGATAGTAGGAAAACATAACAGCTTAAAGACAGAAAATAACAAAATGACAAATTAAAATGCCATGTGATTATAAAACATAGACTGAATTTAAATTTACTTTTTTAAAAATTAATATTCCTGAATGTTCATTTTGTTTCAATTTGAACATTCCCTGAAACATGGGGGGAAAATTTAGACTGCACTTCTGCGCAAATTATGATTTCTGAAAATAAACACAAAAATAAAATATTTGTAAGCGAAAAGTCAAAAGTGTAAGGTTCTACCATTATGTAGAAGTCACAAGTTGGGGGGAGGAAGCAAAATTCTTAATTCTTTTATATTTACTTACCCTAAAATCATGACATTGAAATCCATGACATTTTATCTCAAACATGACCCAGTATAACAGAACTTTGATGTATTTCCTACTAAGCCGTATCCAACGGTATTCACCAGGATGGAATTACACCACTTGGGCCTGACGGCCATCGAACAGACTCCTTGTATCTACATGTGTTTTTTCCTCATTAAGAAAACTATTTTCCCTGAATAACACATCCTGGGCCATAAACACTTCTAATTTCAACAGTCTTCATGAAAAGGCTTTTATTCATTCATTCAGTATTCATTCATTCAAGCACTGTTCTAAGTGATGAGGTCCTCAGCTTTCACAGAGTTTAGATTTTTGTGAGAAAAGACAGATGAGAAACAAACAAGAAATAATATCAGATGGCAATGAGACTATGCAGATAACAGAAACAGAATGTCCTGACAGAAAGGCGCTAGATGCCTCTTCTTTAGATTGAGTGCTTGGGGTAGGCAGCTCTGAGGAGATGACATTTAAGGTGAGATCCAAATGACAACATGGAGCTAGCCAAGCAAACACTAAAAGGAGAAGCCTTTCAAGCAGAGCAAACCCTAAGGTACAAAATAATTTGGAATGTTTTAGGAATGAAAAAAAAGACAAATGTGCCTTATGCATATAGTGGGCGAAGGAGCATGTAGAAGAAGATGAGGTTTGACATCACCTAGTGCTTGGTAAACCTGGATAAGGAGTTTGGATTTCATTCTAAGTGTGATGAGAAAGCACTAGCACTAGAGGATTTTAAACAGAAGAGTCATATATTATGATTTGCCATTTGGGAACTGGATTGTAGAAGAGCAAAGCCAGGAGCAGGAAGAACAGTAATGAGGCTACTGCAGTAGTTCACGTGAGAGGTGATGGTGGTGTGTTAAGCAATGGCCACGGTCCACCTGTAATAAGCCCGTAAGTGGACATAAAGTGAAAATCCCTAAGCTCTGCAGTGCAGGCTCCAATCAAGTGAGAGTGCCCCAACACTGGAAGACCAAGATCTTCAAGGCCAGGAAACCAAGTGTTAGGCCTGGTGGACTGTGCTCCCTGCATTGCAAAAGTTGCCCTAGATGGTTATATAATTGTTTCCGGGTGCTTATGTGACTGTACCTGTACACTGTCAGACACCTCATTCTACAAGGGGCTGTAGACGTGATCAAACTTCAACAGAACTTCCCGTAAACAACACGGAATAAGTAAATGACCTACCCTCTTTCTCATTTTGAAACTCACCTACCAAGAATTTATTTTTACTAGGGAAAAGCAGGGCCTTCTATAAGGATATGGACATAACAATACTTATTAATCTTGACAACCAAACACAGCAAAAAAAAAAAAAGGCAGTCAAATCTTCAGAAAATTAGAAGATGGTAGAGAAAAAGATAAAAGTTAAGACCTAGGTTAGAAAGTCCAGTCACTACTCAAGCACTCACTCTGGCTTTACCTTCGTGCAAACTAACAATGACTAGCTGAATACACATAGCTGGCGCTCAAAAATGTTTGCTGAATGACTGCCATGCCCAACACATGGTATGAGAACTATCGATCTGGAACAAACACAAGGAATAAGATGATGACAGAGGAATTCTCTAGGAATCATTTCCTCCGGGCCACTTCCATAAAACATTTCAGCTCTACTAATTTATAATTTGTGATCATTCAAATTAAAGCTGTAATCAGTGCTTTTAAAAGGCTATTATGGAATATACAGATGTCAAATTATAACGTACACCTGAAAATTATGTAATTGTATTAACCAATGTTACCCTAATAAATGTAATTAAAAAAATAAAAATAAAAGGCTATTATGATTAATGATAATAACTAATAGTTACTGAGCACTTACATTGTATAAGACCACAAGCTAAGTGCTTTTCATGTACTATCTCATTTAATCTGTGAACCAATTTTATCAGACAGGAACTACTACTCTTATTTCCAGATGAGGAAATTGAGGCTTAAAGATATAAAGTAATCCAGAGTGTAGGGGGAAAAGGGGAGGCTGATAGCGTAAAAGGGATCAAATATTTATTTCTGTGGTGACAGAAAGAAATCTAATTATGGGGTGGTGAACACACAATGTAATATATATGACTTACTGTTGAATTGTACACTTAAAATTTACTGGGTTTTGTTCATCAATGTCACCATAATAAATTTTAAAAATAAATTAATTTAAAAACAAAGATACAAAGCAGTTTGTCCAATGTCACAGTGCTATTAAGTAAAGAAATCAGGCTTGTAAGCAAAGTCTGTCTAAATTCAAAGTCCTATACTCTTAACCACAACTCAAAACTTCATTTGAAATTGAATTAGTACAAAGAACACTTAGCTAGTCTCTTAGTTATTCTTTCAGCACAGAACATAAAATAAATTCAATAAATTTAAGTATTTTAAGTATGATATACTGAAATAATTGATTTAATAATCACCGATTCTGTCTATGTATTAAAGCAAGTCCATGCTGCCTTTTCATTAACCTACTCTAATTACTCCTTATATTTAAACATAATAAAACTAAACCCATAACTCACTCTTACCTAAGACTATCCTCGATCCTCAGTCCAAATTTCTGAGAGTTTACTATACTTTAATAAAAAGCAAATGGTTTTACAACTTACTAATTATAAGCTCTTACTATGGAACAAACTCGCACATACACATACTTTGTATGAAAATTTTCTCTCTACCTTGTACTAACCTTCAGCTAAAAGCTGGCTACTGTGGCCAATATATTTACAGCCTCCACACATTCTTTTCCACATATGCTTTCTATTCAAGTTGCAAAGACTAGGACACAATAATGAATTTCACATGCACATTCAGGCAGAAGATTATGTGTAGATAATGAGCATAATAATCCAGTTTCAGATGTCTCCCCATCACGTTTCTTTTGCTTTGTCTGTGAAGTCTTTGCTTTTTAATATAATTATACTCCCAGGAAAGAAAATGAATACATACTACTATATCGATGTAACCTCAACTTGGAAATAAATTTTAAGATCTTTCATTACATGATCATACGAAATTGGGCCAGTGACAGATCATGCAGTAAATAATATTCAGGAAAATGTTCATTTATAATCTCTTCACTTACATATATAAATTCTATGTGACTGCATATTCTATTATAGGAATTCATTTTGAAAGAGTATTATAAATACAAGAAAGGGGTTAAAGCTAAGCTGAAAGTGAAAAAATTCTTTTGACTTTTATGCTATTAAATCTCAAACATAACATTGCAATTTTTGCATAAACTCATATAACTTATATAAATTTTTTTAAACCTATGAATGATACAACCAGCACAGTCCAATAGCCCATCTAGTCTGATATCCTGTCTTTGACACTGACCAATGCTGGATGCCTCACAGGATAGCGTGAACATATAATATATATAATTAGGCACCACTATGCCATTACTCCAGATGGTGGTTAGATTATATCCTGAAAGAAATAAAAACAAATCCCAACCTCCACCTCTTCCCTACTCTATAATTTCCCAAAAGGTGATGGGAAACCTCAAATTAAGCACAAATTTAACCATAAAATAAGCCAACGCTTTGGTAACATAATGACCAAAAAATGATCTCCTAAAATGAAAAGTTCTACTTAGAAACAGAACCTAAGCTCATCAAAACTTATGATTCGTAAAGAGAGATTTCAATGAATTGAAAAGCATCTGATTGGCTCAATTAAAATTATTTTAAAAATAAATGAGTTAAAATTTAACTAAAGCTTTAAAAAAACTATATTTTTCACCCACACAATCCATTTTGTGATATGTAATACTGTTTTCTAAAAGCATTATAAAATTTGTATTTTTAACTCTTCAGAGTAATGATATTCACACCTGTTTTGTAATGGTTTTAAAGACTTGGATTTATTAAATGTTCATTTAAGTGTGCAAAACCACATAATAAAGAAATCTTGGTTTAGTCATTCAGGAAGTACTATTTCCTAAACAATTACAGACAAAAAAAAAATGCACTAAACTTTTAAAGACTTTTGGAGAAGATAATTCTCTTGGTAGTATACTTGGGTATTGATTTAACAACGCTTGTAATCAGGAAATAGTTCCTGACCTAAATCCTCCATGGTATAATTTGAATTCATTTTCTCTTTTTCTGTCCTTACATAAGTTGTAAAAGATTAGGTCACATCATAATATTTTATATATTTGAAAACCCTTATTTAGGAATCTTTTTCCAAGTAACTGCATTGTAGGACTATGAACCAAGTAAAAGTCTTATACTACATTCAGTCTTATAATTTTTATATGCTATATATAGTAGTCCAAAAGACAGATGTCAACAATTACTTATCCATCATTTTTACTAAACACTACTCTTCCCCATCATAATATACTTTATCTCAAAAAGAAGAAAAATCTGTATTTCAGAACAAACCTCAAAAATTCAGTAAAGGAACTTTATGAGAGATGGGAGCAAGGAACAACACACACTAAATTCCACACAGACACTTTTTCCTTCACTAGAAGAGGGGATCATTTAATGAAATGTATCTCCCAAAATCTCTGGGGCAGAGCTGAAGCTACAGTGCAGCATCATAAAATCTGCAGCTGTGTTGCTGTTTGTTACTGTCTACACTGCTTCCTTAGACATCAGGAAGCCAAAACACACACAGTCAGAACAAAACTTACCTTAACCGGAATTGGCCAAAGCAGCAGAGCAGTTATGATAGATCAAGCATCAAAACTATTACTGAAAAGACTATACATCTTTAGGAATTTTCTCAAGCAATTTGCTCGCTCCAGAAAAGCTGCATCTACTTGTTTCCAAACATCAATTTTTTAGGAATTAAAACAACAAGATAGGCAAACAAACTGTACTATACATAAATAAGCATTAAAAACTTACTTTTATTGCCCACCAAGGCAACCAGTGGCTGAGTTTCTGATTCCTCACTCACTTTCTTCACCACAGCATACCAGTCTTCTAAATTCTCAAAGCTTTGATAATTTGTAATATCATATACCAAGAGGATTCCCTGTCACAAAAAGAGTTACAAGGTATTTGTAATGCACTATTAGAAAAAAAAATAATATTACTCTTAAGTTATGCTTCAGATATGCCTAGTAGAGTGTAAAAATACAAATGCGGACTGTTTTATATACAAACTGACTTCAATTTAGTTACTAGCAGTCAGATAATACTGAATGTTTTCATTCAAGATAAATCCAGCAATGATAATGCAATGCAAGGTAAGTAATAATTTTATCAAATTGTGAGCGGTTTCCCAGTAAGATATCTGGGGTATGCTTGGTAAGTTACAATAAACGTAAGAAAATCATATCACAGAGGTGGAAAAGCTGCAAAGTGTACAATCCTGCCTTGTACTTTCATGAGGTCAAACATTTAAGCTTTTCAATAAATAACCATCTGCTGCTGCTCTTCTTAAATATTTTCAAAAATGTGGAGATTCCATGACATCCCTTGATAGTCAATTTCAGTGTTTAACACAATTTTCTTTAAGTGAAATAAGTCGATTTCCTCTTTGGGTCCTCTGTGCATTTGGAGAACAAAATGATAGTATCCTCCTTATAATAACCCTTCATGTTCTTGAAGATAGTTAAGAAACTCCTTTACTGTCTCCTTTCCAGAATAAACAAAACTCAATTCCTTAAACTTGCCTCAAAGGACCTATTTTCTATCCCTTTAATCATAGTTGTTGGTTCTTCCCAGGACACTCTACATACAGTTTTTTGACATCCTCTTTAAAATAAGCAATATAAAACTGGACATGATACTGTAATAAGAACATGAGCAAAGCCAAATATAACAGAAGGAATGCTTCCTGCCTCTTATATATCATATTCCTTTTAATATATCCCATTATTTTGTGTGGGAAGGAGAAGTATGTACACACACAAAAATAACAGTGCCACATTCTTGATTCTCATCCAGTATGTGGTCAAACACTTAATATAAAACTCTGCATACAATATAAGTCTAGACCCTAATGGCATTTATGTCTCCGTCTTCTTAGGTTATAATCATAAATGTTGACTACTTTTTTGCACCTACAATGTACCAGATATCTGGATCTTTTCATTAATCCTCCTAACAATCATGCAAAACCAGTGTTATTATCCTCATTTTACTAATAAGCAGAGGTTAAAATAACCAAGTCACACAGCTACTTACGTAATTGAGCCAGGATTTGAACCAAGGACTGAATAAATTTAAAGTTCACTCATTCATTCAACAAACATTTGTCTGCCAACTATATGCCAAGCACTGTGCTGAGTGCTAGGGATATAAATTCCAAACCTCAAGGAACTCACAGTCCTGCAGCAAAGTCAAGCACATAAACAGAGAAGTATATATCACAGAAGTCAAGTCAATGACATTCTGATAAATATGAATCAACTGGCTGAGGGCATGGCAGGGGTGGGAGTAGGGAGAGTGTTATTTGTAGAATTTGCCAATTTCTTTGGTGTAAATACTCCTTTGTGAACATTTTCAAGCTATTGAAGTCACTTCACTGAACTAAATTGGGTAGGATATCACTATATAGCGTTTCCACCATATAGATCAACTAAATGTAAATAACCTCAAGAGCATAGATAACAGACAGATAGAAAAATAATTAGTAAGTGATGCATTCTGAGCATATCTTTGCTTTTAATATAATTCATAAGTTTATATAAAATTTTATATCATAAATGTATTCAACAACTACCTCAAAAAAAACTCCAGAAATGTAACAATTGACTCTCCCAAACTGGCTCCAGCACACCACCATTATAACCTGCCAGTACCATGCTCTTTTATTAAACTACACTGGCCCCGAAGTCTCTTCGTTTCTCTGGGTCTCAGGTTGTTTGCCTCTAAAATTAGATAATTGAGTTAAAATCTCTAAAATCTCTTCCAGTTAAAATATTCTATAATTTTAATGCAAAATCTCTTGTCTGATTCATTTTACTAACACAGACATCTATTTGTCTGTCGTCCCAGATGCACTGAAATAACGCCCAACAAAGAATTATTTGAAATAATGAGCATAATCCCACTTTTCTTATTAAGAATAATGCCCCAGAACTGACCTCTGAAGAAAGCTAATCTTCACTTTATTCACACCACCTCCAGCTGACATGAGCGCTACAACATACTGTGTTAAAAGAGCTCCACCCTGGAAGCCGGGTAGCTACTGGGCCGCAGCCCTGGCCCTACCACCTACTGACCTCGGGCAATGCTTCTGTCACCTACCTTTACAGTACTTGTCATGCCTAAGAGATTAAGTGAAATAATAAAAACAGACTTACTTAAAAACTAACATAATGCACAGTGTCGGGAATTTTTATTATTATTATTCTGAGTGAATAAGAATCACATTTTCAAGGCAATTTTAAGGTAGTTTTTACACTCATAAACTAAGCCTCGACCTATGCTGCCTCTTAAACCTTAAGATTTTGGAACTCTCCTAATTAATACATGAAAATCTTCATCTCGACATGAGTCAATATCTGAACATGACAAAATATATTCAACTAAAACATGGCCACTATCTCCTGATAATCTGTACTAAACAGAGCTATGGAATCAAAATTAAATACCATTAAGCTAGACTAGGGGTTCTAGTCTAGCTCAAATCCAGCTCACAGCCCATATTTTTAAATAAACGTTTATTGAAACAGTGACACGCATCAGTTTAGGTGTTATCAATAACTGCTTTTGCACTACAACTGCAGAGTTGAGCAGTTGCAGCAGCAGAGACGGTATGGACTGCGTCACCTAAATATTATCCATTTGGCTCTTTAAGGAAAAGTTTGCCAATTCCTGATCTAGACCAATGTGTCCTACGACACCTATAAATCTTCCAGGACTCATAAGATAAGATAAGATAAGATAAGATAACACCTTTTTATTAATCTAGCTATGCACCAATCCAAACATCTATTTGCTTACATAGCCCATTTTCAGTATCAGTTAATATAAAAACTACAATTTTATCTTTGCTCCAAACATGACAATTGTGTACCAGTTTTGACCTTCACCACTATAGTGAAAATATGAGAAGGCAAAATAAGAAAATCAAAGACACTAAAATACAAAAGAAATTCTAGGCCAGATAGGTACTAGATTTATTGGGGTGATCATTTCATAAGGTATATAAATGTCTAATTACTATGTTGCACACTTGAAACTAATACAATATTGTATGTTAACCATAACTGAAAAATAAATTTTAAAAAATAAAAGAAAGAAATTCTAGGGCTTTCAGTTTCAGCTGAACAAAGCTGAAAATCAATGGCTTTTCTTGGACATAACAGAGAGCTGAGTTTACCAGGCAAACTGCCACCCTGAAATTTGGAGAGACAGGTCAATTCAGAGAATCACAGCCAAAATCTGCTTACCAAGAGCAGACGCTGTTAGAGCCAGTGAATGGTAAGAATGTTCATTTAAATGATAATTTTTAGGAACCGCTGGAGGCTGAGTGTGGTCTAGCCTGAGAATGAGAAACTCCTGGGGGACACAGTCTCTGGGGCACTGGGTGTGCCCTCCAGGAACTCCACCATATCCTCCTGGTGAAGAGTCAAGAAAGATACCTTCAAAGCCCCAGCATGAGAAGGGAGAAAAGTGACAACTGTAAAATATGCTCGGGGCAATGTCTATGAAAGGGCAAGCTCTGCAGGTGAACAAGCTTAATCAGAGTCTTACAGGACAGGAGAAAAGGGTCATTCCCACGTCAAGCCCCTCTGGCCACTCTGTGTCACCTAAGTGTGAAGAGCTAAGAACACCTGTGAAGGTCAAAGCCCAGGAACACAAGGCCACTAAAAGTTAAGTAGAGGGAGAGGAAGCATTCTATGTTCTTCATCATAAGAACATAGAATGCTTCCTCTCCCTCTACTTAACCACCACAACAAGAAGGCTCCAGAATAACAGCAGTGGATTCCAGCAGAAAGAGCTATCAGACACAAACTTCAACTAAGGAAGAATCCTTTGAGATACTCCAAAAAAAGGGAGAAAAAAAACAAGGACAAAAAGGAATTTGATGTCTCTGGCACCTACAGCTTCAGCAAACATTAAACAGGCCAAATCTTGGCCAAGTTAACATAAAACTTCACAATACGGGCCTATTTACCTGAGTTCTTATTACTTAATACATCATGTCTAGCTCTCCAACAAAAAATTAGAAGGAACACTAAAAAGCAGTTTGAAAAGAAAAAGCAAGCATTAGAATTAGACTCATATAATACAGATTTTGGAATTACCACATCACAGATTTAAAAGAACTATGATTAATATATTAAAGGTTCTAATGGAAAAAGTAGACAACATGCAAGAATAGGTGGGTAATGGAAGCAAAAAAAAATGAAAACTCTAAAAAGGAAATGAGGGCATGCTAGATATCAAAAACACTGTAACAGAAATGGAGAATGCCATTGATGGCTCATCCATAGGTTGGACATAGCTTAACAAAGAATCAGTGAGCTTGAAGATCAAGTCACAGAAACTTCCAAAACTAAAATGCAAAGAGAAAAAACAATGAAGAAAACAGAATATCAAAGAACTATGACACAATTCGGAATGGCATATCATACATGTAACTGGAATATCAAAAACAGAAGAATGGACTTTAAAAATATTTGAATAATGGCCAAGAAATTGCCAAAATTAAAGACGCCAAACTACAGATCCAGAAATCTCAGAAAACACTACGCAGGATAAATACCAAAAAATCTACAGCTAGGCACATCATATATTCAAACTGCATAAAACAAAACACAAAAAGAAAATTTTGAAAGAAGTTTGGAGGGGGACTACCTTACCCATAGACAAATAAGGATAAGAGGAATAGAGAATTTCTCATCAGAAACCACATAAGAAAAGAATAAAGTGAAATGTTTAAAGTGCTGAAAGAAAAAAAAAACCAATCTAGAATTCTATATGTAAAATTATCCTTCATAAGTGAGAGAGAAATAAAGACTTTCTCAGATAAACAAAAACTGAAGGAAGTCATAGCCAGCAGACCTGCCCTGGAAGAAAGAGGTTAAAAGAGGTTCTTCAGGGAAAAAGAAAGGATATTATTGGCCAGAAATTCAGTTTGACATAAAGAAAGGAAGAATATCAGAGAAGGAACAAGTGTTTGTCGTTTAAACTAATAATAGTAATAGTGTATTTAGCACATGGACAAGCAAAATGATGACAGCAATGCCATAGGGATGGGAGGAATAAATTGAGAATATTCTTTTATGAAGCATCTGAACTACATGAAAAGCAATATCGGGTTATGTGAAGGTAGCCTCATATTAGTTAAAACTGTATGTTGCAACTCTAGAGAAAATGTTAAAAAAAAAGTTTTAAGTATAATTTATAGGCTGAGAGAAGATAAAATTCTCAAATAAAACCAGAAAACATCGAAAGAGAAACAGAAAAAAAAGAAAAAACAAACAAACAAAACAAAGATCAGCATGAGGAACAGAAAACAAACATGATAGCTATATTACTCTGACTACGTTAACAATCACTTTAATGTGAATGGTCTAAATATACCAATTAAAAGACAGAGATTGTCAGAGCAGATGAAAACCAAGATTCAATTATATGTTGCCTACAGGGAATTACCTTTAAATATTAAGACATAGGTTAAAAGTAAGGGGATACAGAAATACCATGCTAACACTAATAAAAAAAAACTATAGAGTTACTATATTAAGTTTCAGACAAAGCAGACTTCAAAACAAGGAAAACTGTTTAAAGTATAAAGATCGGCATAATAATAAAGAGGTCAATTCTCCAAGAAGACATACCAATTCTTTGTATACATATACAACTAACAACAGAGTATCAAAATATGAGGCCAAAACTGATAGAACTATAAGAAATTCCAAATCCACAGATCCACTAATAGAATTGGAGAACAACACCCCTTTTTCATTGACACATCAGGTAAAAATAATCAGTAAGCTGACCTGAACAGCACTAACAATCAGCTTCATCTAATTAACATTTATAGAAGACTCCAACATTACAATTTACAATGTTCTTAAGCTCACATGAGATGTTGACCAAAACAGACTACATTTTAGGCCATAAAAATATACATACCTTAACAAATGTATAATAGATTTCATACAATGCATGTTAGTAAACTATAATGAAAATAAACTAGAAATCAGTAATACAAAGAGAGCTGGAAAAACTCAAAATATTTGGAGATTAAACAACATACTTCAAAATAACATACAGATCAAAAAAAAAGTCTCAAGAGAACTTAAAAATCTTAAACTAATAAAAATACAACCTATCAAACTTTTGGCACACAGCAAAAACAGTACTTAGAGGAAAGTGTACAGCATTAAATGCATATATTAGAAAAGAATACCAGAACTCAAGCTTCCTCTTTAGGAAACTGAGAAAGAACAACAATTTAAGCCGAATGCAAGCAGAAGAAATAATAACAATTAGAATAGAGACCAATAAAATTGAAAACAAGAAAACAATAAATAAAATAACGTTGGGGACAGGGGAAAGAGGAAAAAGATAAATCAGTAAGGGGTTATAATTACTGACCCCATAGACTTTAGAGGATAATAAAGGAATAAGAGAAACAACTCTACAGCTAAAATTTGACAACTTAAATGAAATAGACTAACTCTTTAAAATGCACAAACTACAAAAACTCATATAAGCAGCCACCGACTCCCAGGGCCCTCTACCACTCAGCATAGCAAAGCCAGACTTCGAAGTGCTCCCCTCTTTGGGAGCCCGTAATTCAAGCACCCTCAACGCCCTGAGTGTCTCACCACATCCATCACCCCAGACCTCTTCTGACTCCTTCCAGAAATCTGTCAGAATCTTCTCAGCCACTGGAAAATACAACGCCCTCAGAAGTCCAACACTTCTTAGTAACAACTGAAGTCTGAGAAGAATCTACTAGGGAATGCTGCAAATAATTTTCCTGGCAATCTTGTGACTATCTAAACCCATCACCACGTCTCATGTCCCTGAGAGCCTCTCTTATCACCCGTCTATCCTCCATATATCCTTTTCCTGTGTGTTTACCCCCATACTTCCCTGTACTTCCTATTCTCGATTTAGCCCCCTAATGCTCCTCTTCCTGAATCTTTTTGCCAGGACTTTTAAAAATCAGATTTCAAGTTCAATAAATCCTTTTATATCTTCAAATTCTTCAACAATAATTTCTTCCACTTTCTATACCCTGACTTTTTTCCCCTGCAATCCCAGAAGATACTACTACCCCTTCTCTTGGTAAAGCTCAAGACTTTTCGTAAATATCAGTTACTTTATATAGTACTTTGTTTTTATCAATATCCCTTATCACCATATCTCATAAGCATTGTAAGTCACTAAATCAGAAGGATACCATTTTCAAAGGAATAACTTGTAGCAGTCTCGAAGAAACAAATATGGTAGCAGTACTTGACAGTCTTGTAAGGTATTTCATAGATTTACCTCTAAAATTTAATAGGCACAGTACACACTTAATTTAACCTTCCCCAAAATAAAAGATTCCCTATTCCCAAAAATGCAGGTATTTTTCTCCCTGATTTGTATGACAAACTGCTTTAGTTTTTAATTACATATAGAAATAAATTAAATCAAATACAACAGTCATAATACTTTAGATTATGCGTTGGACTTCTGAGGGCGCTGTATTGTCCAGTGGCTGAGAAGATTCTGACAGATTTCTGGAAGGAGTCAGAAGAGGTCTGGGGTGATGGATGTGGTGAGACACTCAGAGCTTTGAGGGTGCTTGAATTATAGGCTCTCAAAGAGGTGAGTATATGTATATGTACATACAACAGTACATACACTCTGCCATATAAAAGTACAATCCGCATGTAGAAGAGTAATGCAAGAGAGGTCTGAAAATATAATCAGTTATAAGTTGCCAATATCAAACTAAAAATTCCATAGTAAAAGACAGCAGAGGGTGTCAGGAGCCCAGCTTTGAGATGAGCTCTTTCCTGAGTTGTCATACAGACACCAAATTCTTTTGTCAGTGGTTAACAGGCTGGCTCATCTGTGTGGGGCACTGGCATACAGTAGTAGCAATGTTTAACCTCACAAATGACTATACTTCATTGAGTTTATGCTCAGTAGGGCAGTGTTTGCAAACCACTTAGATTCCAGGATGGAAAGAGCTACAAAAATGAAACATCCAGTCCTTCTCTGAGGTTTGTTATTAGCCTCTGTTAGCCACAGGTTACAGGGCACTAAACACTATGTACTGTGTGTTTGCTCGTAACCACTATGAAAAATAGCCTATAACATCTTTCTGAAGACTTCTAGAAAATTTTAAGGTAATTCAAAATCTGGGAATTTAACTGAGATATACTTCAATTATTAGAACTAGTTCTTGTCAAAATGTCACTAATTCCTTCTTGGATGTCAATTCAATTTTGTTTCAACCAACACTGTTCAACAGATTATTGCTAAAAGTTTAACGTCACTGGGGATGGGGGGATGTGGTGGGGAGGGAAGTGAAGAGGGTAAAACCAGTTTTATTTGAATCTAAGTTAAATCCCAAACTACAAATAAGCTTCTTCTTGGATGTTAAGAAAAGCTTTAAAAACAATAGATTCACTACTTTAACAGCCCAGATGTATATAAGACAATACATACTTTAGAAAACCGAAAACCAAATCATAAATAATACATTCAATTAATGTCAAAACAGCCTATCAAAACATTTTTGTGAAAGAGTTCTGCAGCATGCACACCAAAATCCAAAGTATTCATGAGATGGGCAATGTACGGCATCTCGACAACGCTAGAAACAGTACAGATCCACTTAAAAAATGATTGCATAATTATATAATATAAAGTTATTAAATATATTATAATGCTAAGTATATTAAAATGCTATGTTTTTGAAAAGTAACATGTCCCCTAATTTATGGTAGTGAACTGTTGTCAGAGCTTCTCTAACCTAAATAAAAAATGTACATATATTTTAACAAAAGGAACTACTGGTAAATGTACTTTATGTATTTTGCATAACATTTAATTTAGAATCTCTGGAAAGCAGATAAAATTTATTATATTATCATTAATTTATGACAATTCATTTTATCATCTCAGAATTCCTAGTTTCCTGGGATAATTTCATGAAAATGTTCACGAACTTCTCAGAAATACTGTACTACACTGTTGTTTCATAAAACAGAGTACATGCTTATAACAGTCACAGAAATTGTCAAGTATAAATAATATAAGGTACCATTAAGGAGAAAAAAAGTCAACATGTACCTTCAAAATAGAAATCTTATGTGACAAGTTCTAAGGAAGAATATGAGGCATGAAGTACGTTAGAAAAGAACAGAGACATTTTAGTAAACTCAAGTACTCTCAAAAAAGAGGGAAATTTCTGAAATTTCCACAAATTTGCCCATTATGCCTGCTAATTGTAAGCAGATATGTAACAGCATAAAATATACACTGTAAAAAAATGATTTGAAGGGATGGTCACATAACATTGTGAATGTACTAAATGCCACAGATTATATACTTTAAAATGGTTAGTTTTATATTACATGAATTTCGTATCATTAATTTTTATATAATACCCTAATTATAAAATATTAATACATTTTAAATAAATTTAAATATATCCAATAATAAGTTTTTAATTATTTGAAGTATGGTAAAATTAAAAGAATCCAATGTATGAGTGTTATAGCCCCCTAAATTTTAGATGAATTTATGAATTGAATTTTGTATTATTTACTGAGATGCATAAAATCTCCCTGTTCTCCACTAGTTCTAGCTACATCTATAAACCATATTCTACTTGACACTCAAAATCAAATAGAGTTAGAAGCTTGACTAATCTAATTTTCATTTTTTTTAATTCAACGTGTCTTTGAAATAGATTTTAATGGAGCAAAGAGAAAAGAGACTGTCATTTCCAAACCCCATTTTCCCAACGAAGTGAATGAAATGAGAACTGCTGTTTTCCAAAGATCTCTGTCCAGCAATTCTTTTTAGTTTAATAGCCACTTTAAACATAATCAATTTAAAACAAAAAATTAACAATAAAGTCAGAAACAAAAATCTGAGATATACCCTTTAAGAGAAAAATTAATATGCATAAAATATCAAGTCATATGGTCGTAAGTGAAGATGCTAAATGAGCAGAAAGACTTTTCATGAGACAAAGAACGTAGAAGAAAAGGCAAAGAAGAAAGACTTCTAAGAGCCCAATCTATATACCAATAATTAATAAACAAAACTAGGGCAATACAGAATTTATGAGCCTCATTTATTTTAGAAAATAATTCAGAATTTATTTCCCATCCAAAATTAAGGCAATGGTATTTAACAAGCAATTAACTTCGTAAAGGAACGTGCTTAAAATTCTTAGTCTTCTAGATCCGTTTCTTATGTGCAACTATGTTATGATTCTCCGACTTAAAACATCAAACTCCCCCCAGGGCCGCATGGTAATATAAAAAGTACATGCTAATTAAAAGTGTAAGAAAAAGCAAAAATTAATAGCATGTCCATAATTAACTTTTAAAGTATAGCAGAACCATGCATATTTCCTATTTGTATAATGTAATTTAAAAATTTAAATTATGTCTATATAAACCCATGTTGCCAAATAATTTGTTATATAATTATTCGAAAGGTTTTTCTTATTCTACATATATTTTCTTCTGAAAATACATCATACCATGCTAAAATATTGCATGTGCTTCATATATATAATTAACCATACTTAGTTTTCCGATACAATATATTGATATATCTATTAAATCTGTAGAACTATATTTAGCAGACTAATTCACAGTGCATAAATATATAAACATATAAATGCTTTTTTCCTTATAACTTAAAACAAAATCAAATTTCTCCTTTCTATATTTTTCATTAATTCAACTTATAAATTCTGAAAGTTGTCACTGGTCCCAAGTCAGCTAATAAATATCAAATATCATTTACAACTACATTTATTCAACTGCTGACAACAATATCTAATAATATAAGCAGCATATGAAGGCTATTATTAGAGTCACATCAGTTCCTTGATCCAAATTATTCCAAACATACTTTGGGGAGGACAAATCCAAAGGATTAGCAAATATGTAAATTTAGCCTCTCTATGTATCAGATAAAAATCATGTTAGAAAGAGTTGTGTGTGAGTACCCTCTTGTGTGTGTTTGTCGGGGGAATATTTTCAGTACTGGAATGATCACACAATTAATTCATGTCATACCTGTGCTCCATAGACATATTTATCCAACATCTTGCCTCCTATTGTCTGTCCTCCTATATCCCAAACTTGAAGAGTAACATTCAAGTTTCCTACATGTAAAATATATGAAAATAAGAATACAAAAAAAGTTAATTAACAATACGACAACTGAAAACAGTTTAATAGAGCACTAAGTCAGAATGATAAACTCAGAATCTAATTTGCCTTTTATTCTGAAGGCTCACATGGTCAGATATTTGGAACTACGAAATGATGTTATCAAAAGAAATCATAGTGGGGAATTAAGGTTCATACTTTTACCCGTTTCCATGGACCCACATTTATAATCACCTTCAAAACAAAGGAAAATAAAGCTTTAATTCGTAAACTTCTCAAACCTTAAAAAATATTTTCTTAAACAGAAAATAGAATAAAGCGCTTGTACATGGGGTAAAAATATACTTTGAAAATAAAAATTGAACTTTATATACTAACCTACCCTATTATACATAATATATTTTTCTGTAAGTTCTACACTCTATAGGTTCTAAAACCCACAGAATAATAATTGACTGCGAAAATGGACACAAAGTTTCAACTCAAATGATATTTTTAATTTGAATGTCAGCTATTATATTAATAGTAAACATAATTTTAAAAATTATGTCTTCAAATTTAACCTATAAAATAAGAAACACATTTGATAACCCTCTTCAGAACTGTATGTGTAGGATACACACACCATATATTAAATATTATGATGCATTTATACCTGTTTAAAGCATTTCCATTGAAATGAATTATAATGTGCTTCAAAGCCTTCATAAAATAGTGTGACAAATCTTTACAAGTATTATAAAAGTGTTCTAAAATACAAAGCAATCTCTAAATTTTTTGTTGATTTTGCAAAATATTTGGTTGATATAAAAATTTATAAGATAAGCTGCTCATTCTAATCAATGTAGTTAATAACTAAAAAAGACCATGTCCAATCTGCTTTTTAGTTTAACATTTCAAACTATTTCTCCTAATACAATTATACAGTTCTTTCCAAAGGTGGGCAAGGTCTCAATTGGTACCTTCAAAATGAGCTCCCCCTATTAAAAATGTATCTTTCTGAATGATTTGCAAATCAGGAAAACTCAAAAACTAAGAAACTGAAGAACTGGTCTCATTTCAAAAAAAAAAGATTATAAAGATATGATATTTTATACCAATGTAAAACACTAAAATCAGAGAACGTTAGCCATATCATTCAACTTTGCAACTGCAAAGAAAGTTCGACACTGGACTAACCAGCCACGTTTCAACCCTTAACTCTATGTTTTGTTGGGTTTGCATTACAATCTTTCCATTATTTAGATGTAGGTCTGTTCCATCTGCCAACATGCAGAGGATTTACATGAGGAACTTCCATTAGCATTAATAAGAGCTATTGAAGTTTATCACCCGTCATCATTCCCACACACACACACTTTCAATGCTGAGTAACGACGGAAATGTTCCTAAAGCTCTATGAACACGAAAACCAAAATGTCACAGACTAAGATTTGTCCAACAACTTGTATAAACCTAATTTCTTAAAAATCTAAATTTTTCAAGATTCGAAGCTGAAATCCTTCTCCTATAATGCTATCTCAAATTAAGCAGGTGAGAGAGAGCCAGCTGTCACACTAGAATTATATCAAACTTTCAGAAGCCCCTAAACAGGCAGAAATCTATTCATTTTACTCACAAAACTCTTCACAATCCTTTGTTTACTTCAAACACAGTGTTTAACAATATTAACTTTTTTAAAGTAAGATTTTAAGCAACACTTAATAAAAGGCACCTAATCTCATTCTCTTCAAGGCCAATAAACTCTACCACTTACCCTCATATCAAGAAATATGAATTTTTCCTTTAAGTTCTGATATTCAGATCTTATCTGAATTAAGTGTTATGAACACTTCAACTATAACTTGGGAACATGATCTTCGTCACGTTTCCAAATTCTGACTGCAATCATATCAAGACTCTAAATCATTTATTCAACTGTCTCCCATCTAAGAGGTTTATATTTATGTGTTGAGGGCATTTTAAAAATCTACACCTTTCCAAACAAAGTCTGTTCTTGAATTTTCTCTTATACATATTCTAGTGCCTCAGAAATAAAAACAGCTATGCATTATTAATCTGTTAATATGCAAAGCCAGCCAAAAAAAATTTACTATCATTATAGCCTCAACAAATATAATATTAACTTTACAGTCATTTCATATATGTAGAAATACATTTTTAATTTCCACATTTGAATTTGAGGCTTATTAACATATAAAAATAAAAATAAATGAAATTACATAAAAATGGAATTCAAATCAATATTCAGACATAAACGTGGTTTCCTGTATATTTTCAAAATGGCAACCTATAAAGCTATATGATATTTAAATAATCAATATTGCAAAATTTTTAAAAATCAAGAATCCATCTAATAAAATTTCTAACTCATAAAGAACATTAAGTAAATTGTCAGTAATCTAATCCCAAATGCAAAATGCTACAAAATTCCTGCTCTTCTGTAAGAAATGACATTTAACTAGGGAAAAAAATAAAATAAATGAGGTGACAAAATACAGGTAAGTTGCTTTTGGTATGCATCAAAGCCACAAAGAGGATTCAACAGTGACCTTGTAAAGTACACTTGGTGCCTTGGTTAACCTTACTTAAAGTGCTGCACAGTCAAGACGGAACTAAAAACACAAGTCTGCCCACTTCTTGTACTAAAGACTTAGAAATCCCTTTCACAGTAGAACGCTGTTTACTGGACTGTACCCACAAGCTTCCTGAAAGTATTTTGACTAAGGCTCTTAAGAAGCTCTATCAGCAGAATCTCTGACTAACAGATACACTATTTTAAGCAGTAAAATCTGCACAGTGGTTGCATCCAGACTATACAGCATACCGGATCATGAAAAATACTAAAATGGATGAGTATTTCCAAAGTAATGACCTCGAAAACCTGCATGAAGAGAATGTGAATAGATGACCAGGAGGTATTACACCGCTAACAATCTGAATAGACAAAGAGTTACTAGAATACTAACAAATACTAGACTTGACCACTATGCTGCTTTACTATAAATAATGCTATCTGCAATGTTTTAGCAAATGACACAAATAATCATCCTACATTTGACACTTACAATAAATTAAAATTAAAATTAAAGTATATAAAGAATATATTACGATAAATTTAAAGTATATAAAGAATATACTATGAACCTTGTAATTTATTAACCTTACTTCTTAATGTACCTATTAATTATATAAAATCAAGATACATTAAAACAATTTTTTCCTACTGAAATTTCTCCCATAACTTTGAGTCCATTAAGTAGCATAAAACCAATTGCCTTTCAAAAAAACAAAATTTCTTTCTGGAACTCTGCCCATCAAAATAAAAACTTAATCAGGAATGTTAAAATATACATTCATTGAATATACATTTCCTAATGTCATTTTTTAACCTAAATACCTTCTAACTCTAAATATTTACTATAAATTTGGATTTTAAAAATACCAAATATTTTTTACTAAGTAATCAAAATTTTTAAATTGGTAGTATTATGCAGCAGATCAGAAATCATCACATATATCAAATACATAAAATGTCCAAAACGAGTCTTTAAATGTTTTTAATGTTTGAGTAGGTGCTTGCTCCTTTACTGAAGCCTTTGGGGTTAAAAATCGGAAAAATTAAACAATATTAATTATACAGAAAGTTGGTGCTTTTGCAAATTAGCATCAAAAGATAACAGTCAATAACTAAACACATACTGAGGTTCTGTGTGTACAACTGGCATCTCTGAAAACACTGCTGTAAAAATAAGTTTTCGGCATGTATATTATGTGATTTGTGCATGTATTCTGCTAGTGACGCTGTACATATTATGAATGTAGCATTACCCTATCCGTAAGAGTGAGAATAAAAATAAATTGAAATTTTAAGTTTTGAATACATTAAAAGAAAAAAAAACGAATGAAATACGCATATGTTTCTCATTTAAACCTCTTGCTGAACAATAACACAGTAATAGAAAATTAGAATTCTTTTCTCATGCTCTATCTTCTAATTTATTTTTCATTGGTAGCCAAATACAGACCATCTCAAAATATGTTAGAGTAAAATACAGAGAATAGCTTCAATTACCAAGAGTTTTCATTAGCTGCTCTAAAACTTTTATGGAGAGTTGTCTGAGAGAAGGGGGTGTTTGAGAGATAAAATATTTCAATAATATTGAAATTCAGTAAACTCCTTTCCACCCTATCACTCACATTCCAGCATATGAATCGGACACTACACTTGCAACCGTTTTTATTCAAATGGGTTTCCTCAGAGAGGAGAGGGATAGACTGACTGGTTTATAAAGTCAATCAAGATAAACTGCTTTTAATAAAATACTTTAAACATATAATTTAACCATCACAAGTGAATGGACAGAGCATTTTAAAGCTCCAATTGTTCAGAAACTAACTTAAAACAGAAACCACTCTTTTTTTGTTATTATTTCCCTGTATTTCCCACAAAATGTGCTGCAACTGGCATCTAAATAGTTTCTTTGCATGGTGAACTGAAACATCTTGAATGCTCAAACTGTATTTTTATGAGTGCCTAGGGACCCTAAATTTTAGTGGTCTATTAAATGCCAGCAATTTCATGCTGCCTTGCATAAAACAGCATTCACATATTAGAGCACAGAAGTTCCATAGCTACATTATACTTCTGGTCCAACTTTCTCTCAAACAAAAAACTGAAGCAGAGGCTAATCAAAATAATATTTAAAAAAAATAATCCTTTCCAGTCTTTTCCATTTAGTTTATACAATATCTGTTGATAATTGAATACCATTTGATTTCTTAAAACGTTTTAGAATTTTATAAGCAACTATTGTTTATCCTCTCAAAAAAATCTGCAGTGGTCAAAAACTGGAAGGTAGAGGGACATAACACGCATAAACTTTTTTCTCATCCCCATGGACAGTATGTCTTCATGGTGGATGCTGATGAAAGTTAACCTCCCTAAGACAAATTTACTATTACATATATTTTCATGTAGAAGCAGCCCCAAATTTATTTTACACTTTTCTGCCTATGCCTCTTATTGTAAGAGATGCACAATTTTCTACGTTAAGACTTTTAGTCTCTTACCTGGCAATGTTATCCTTCTCAAAAAGAAATCCAGTCCTACAGTTTGTTTGTACTGTTTCCCAAAAGTTTCTTGAGCAAAACACGTAGCTAAGGAAGTCTAAAAAAATTGATGCACATAATATTAAAATTAATGTCTGTTTTAGAAATGTAAACAAAATCACTACTAAATCTTATTAAGTAATCTTAATATTCGTACTCCCATTAATCCAGCAAACAACTTTAAGCAGTTCTAATCAGTTACAAGGGGAGGAGGGATTTGACACTCCACCAGGTAAATTTCACTTGCCAACAGCTACCAGTGGAGACAACAGACTAATCTTTTATCTCTCTTTAAATCCCCTGATTGTCAAGCTCCTTCTCACTGGAAATTAGAATTTGAGTTTTATCAACAAAGAAAAGTGAAACAACTTGATTAAAGATCTGTATCTTATATGTCCATATATATCAGTTCAATACAAATTTCAGAGAACTCTTAAGTTTCATTTCTGAGTAGTTTGTGTCCTTAGCCAATAATAGGTACTGATTGAGGAGAGGAAAGCCTATTTATAGAATTTTTCTTTTCTTCTGCCCCACAAGAGAAGTATCTTTAAGGGTCTAATTTTTCTCAATATTAAAGCTATTAAATGAAAATGATTCTATGGAATGACTCTGATAACACATCTTTTTTAAAAAATTGATATTTTTAAGATTAATATTAAGCAAGCAAAAATAAATATCTTCCACTCAAGAATCATAAAGCTTAAAAGTCACACAAATATTATAACCAGAACAGATATACACAATATATTTTTTAAAAACAATTGAAAGTTGTATTCAAAACTCTGGGGCTTTATTTGAGTATACCATTTCTTATCAAAGCAAAAGAATAATTAATCATTCTGGTAACATGTGAAATAACTCAACAGCTCTAAAGCTTCTTAAACATTTTAAATGTACTATTTATTTATCTGTAAACTTCCCCAAAAAGAAAAGAAAGACAGCTTCATGAAGCTTTTATGCTCTTCAAGACAGAGTTCCAAAGTTAAGGGAAAATAGCCTTTTTATTTTAAAAGTTAAAATTATATGTGAACTAAAATACTTAAGATAGAATTTCCTAGATAGCTTATTAAAATTAATTATGATGTAAGTACAGCAGTACAAAAGAAAACTTGGCCAAATTTCAATTCCTTTAAACAAAAAGATCTAAAATCCTTTTGACACAAGAACCATATTTTTCATAGAAATGGCAATTTGCACACCCGGACTCCAATTCTTTTAATAGTTAAATACTCAGCATTCGTAATAAATTTCTAAGACACTTGGTCAGATATTTATTGAGCACAAGAAAGATGTTTTGCTAGACAATGAGAAATAAAGTCACTACACCAAAATGAAAATGTATTTGGCTTCCTTGAAGCAAATAACAATACCATAAAAACTGAGAAATCAGAATTAAAAAGGTAAGCACTCCTTTTTAAACCCTTTTCTCATTTAGCCTTATTTATGCCATTGAGCTTGTTTAACTTAGAGCACAAAATCACCTGCGAAGAGGTCCAGAGTCCTAGAGAATAATAACTATCACTATTTACACTATTACAGATATTTCAAAATATTTAGCATATGGATGGCTGAAATAGTATTATAAGTCAAAGAGAAACTCAGGGGAATATGTAACATCAGCATAATGTCATATAAGGTAAGTTTTCAATTTCTTTTAAGATTCTCGGAGTTCAATATATTTATATTAATGAATATTCAGAAAAATTCTAAGGTTCTTTCCTTGGAAACAGGACTTCTAGATTTTGAAAGCCATACCCTCACGCTTTTGAGGCAAACATAACGTTAGGGTTTTAAATGAAATAGAGTATAATCTGTTAAAAGTATAGGTCACTGGGAACACAAAATATTAAAAATGGGTTCTTATATCCTCTCCAGACATCTTATTATAAAAATTAAACAGAGGATCAACCAAATCAGTGGGAGGCGCTTTCTCTTCAATTATATATTCTTTGTGCCACGTTTCACATCCAGTAATTTCTCACAAGTCATTGTATAAATACCCTTCTTAACCAATTATGAAGTGAACAACCATCTACCATATCAGAAACATTTTTATCTGATCTTTTATATTTTTTTGTTGTTTGGTGAACTTTTGCTAACAATTTCTAACCATATTACACTTACTGACACTAAAAAGACATCATAAAAAATATTTTGCCTTAAAAAATCTTTAAAAATATGTAATAAAATCAAAAGTATGAATTAAAGGAAAGAAATAGAAATGTGTGCTACTAGGGGGCGGGGCTAAATTTCCCCTGGAGAAACAAACTGTTAGTGTTATTTCAATTATCTACTGCTTCTCTCCGTATATATAAAAATGCCCTAAATTAGAACTAGCAGGAAAAATTAATGCTAGAAAAAAGTGGCCAGGAGTTAAGTCAGGATACAAATAAGAATGAGAGGCTGAATTTATCAAAGGATAATAAACGAAATAGAATGGGGGTGTTGGTAGCTGCCAATAATTTGAGAGCTGAATAAGGTACAGAGAAAAAAAAAGTTGGATACATAAATAATGATGAGAGATTAGGTTTCTGATGCTTGTACCTGAAAATTTCTGGCAGAAAAAGCCTTTACAATTTTAAAATAGATGAGTCAAGATGATGAAGGCTTAGCCAAAACATCATAAAGAATATCACTGTTATCCTCTGAAGCAGAATGACAGTCTTTCAACAATACAGAAGAAAAAAATTATGTTTTTTGTCCCAGACAGAATTTTAGACAGAGATGAAAAAAACATAATTATTCACACTAAATTAGTAACAAGAGGAAAACATGTATGATAGGCTAAATGAAAAACCTAGATACAAAATTATGAACAAATTTCAACTGAGTAATACACATATGATAATACTAGGAGAAGAAAACAAGTTTAAAGAATTATAATAGAATGTAGGATAATAAGCAATTTTTGTCTTTTTACAAGTGTATTAAGTTTTATAGACTGACATAATTTTAAACAGGAAATAAATTCAGTTATGAGTAAACTGTAAAAAGATGTAGGTAATGAAAAATTACAAGGCATTCAAAAGAAAATATGAATGAGAAAATTAAAAATGTAACTTAAAATTTTTATTACAGGTGTTAGAAACAATGCTGATTTATTCAAAACACTTCTTCCATTCAAAACGTTGTTTTAAGTGCACAAAAATTCACATAATACTTTATAAAGAAAAGTGATCCCGGGTTCTTCTCTTCCCAAAAATGTTTAAAAGTAATGAGAGTGTATCGTTTTTCCTCAGCAATAAAAATCAATAGCAAAATATAGGAGAAAGCAAGAAAGAAATATTAACAGGATTCTCCAAATTTTGCACCTGAATGACAGCTTTCCCAAGGGCTTTAGGAACTCAAATCTCAGAGCCAAAGACAGGGGCACCTGTGCAGGGCCAAGTGCCAGGGGAGATACAAAGAGCAAGCGTCAGCACAGAAACCAGGGTTCAAACTACGCCGGTAACACGGAAACGTGAGGCCGAAAACAGGAAGCTGGTAATAAACCTGCAGACTGGCTGGGAAAAGGGAGACGGAGAAGAAAGGAGGCAAACTAGCAATCTTCCCAGAAAGCGCCTTTGACAAAGCGACAGGTGTGTAGGTGCCCGGCAGAGGCCCTGGGGTTTATTTGGGGGGTGGGTCACAGACTCCTGAGACCCGATGACCTCTGTCCAAAGAGCCAGTACATGTCTGTGCTATTTCGGCTCCACAAACCTGGGTTCAAAGCCCTGCGGGAAGGTATGGGGACTGGCTGCCCGACATTCTCACGCACGCATGCACTCTCATTCACTCGGCCAGCCGTCACCTCACGGCCAGGGCCCCCTGTCATGCTAGCAAGCTCGACCCCAGCATCCGGCCCATGATACAGGCTCAAAAGGGATGTGCTGAAGGAATGCTTGTGCTGACAGGTGCTGTGCTGGGAACGGAGACGAGCAGGTAAGATGCTATAAAACGGCCGCTCACGTTTATTGGATGCACACCACGCTCTGCAAACTTTATGTGGCTTTTCACATTGAATGTGTACTTGGACGTGTCACCCTTGGAGGCGACCCCTGCCTATGCCCCCCGCCCCTTTACAGATGAAACACAAACAGGTTAGCGACTCGCCCCTCCAATGACCCTCCACGAAGTGATGGAGTCCCGCTTCTCGCCGAGGGAATCTGACTGCAGAGCCCAGCTCGTGGGCGCTCCCAGTGAAGGGGCGGGAGGGGCCTCAGAAGCGGTAAATGGGGGCCGGGGGCAGTGTGAGAGGGGCTAAAGGACAGAGATAAGCCCTGCCAGTCCTCAGACGAGAAGCTGGAAGCCTCCCAGGCAGGCGATGCTGGCCCGAGTCTTGCAGAAGTTAAGAGTTCGCGATCCAGTCGGGGAGCTGGGAACTGTTTTTTTTTCTTTTTTCTTTTCTTTTTTTTTTTTTTTTTTTTTTAAGGAGCTGGACAGCTCTCGTCGGCCTTCACCCAGTGCCTGGCTCGCGTCCGCCCCCAGGCCACGACCAAGCGGGCCCCGGCCCAGAGGCGCGGGGTAATGAGGCGGCGCCAGGCGGCGGGGAGGAGGCTGGGGGGCGCCGGGGCCGCGCCAGGGTTCCTGCAGGCTTGAGATGGCGAGCCCGCCCGAGGACTGACCTTCCCGGAGGTGCCGTCCCCCAGCACGACGATTTTCAGTTGCCGGTCCTGGCTCTCCTCCTCGGAGTCCGACATGGTGTGCCGGGAACCAGGTCCGCCTCCCCCCACCCCCCGAGGTCGAGGGAGGATGAGAAGGAGGGGGGTCTCTGGGGGCGGGGAGAGGAGGAAGGGCGGCAGTGGTGGGGCAGAACCCGCCGCCTTGGTGCCTCAGCGACCGCTGGCGAAATCCGGGACGAATCACTCGCCGGGCGCCATCTTGCCACCGCCCCTCCTCCTGCACGTGGCCCCGCCCCTGCACGCTACGTCGGACGCGCACGCCCACCTCCGCACCAACCCGCGCCGACGGCGAGCCTCCCTAGCGAGCCGGCCCATTCGTGAGCCTGGGACGGGGGAGACGTTCGAGCCGAGCAGGCGGGACGTGGCTCTACCCTCGCAGGAGCAGCAAGCGAAGGGGAAGAAAGGAAATATATCAAGCTAAGTAGAAAAACGGAAGCCGAGGAGCTCGTAGACGTTCAGTCAAATTCCTTCGTTTCGATATCCCCCTGAGAAGATCCCCGAGCGAATGGTTTAGCCAGAGGCGGGGGGGGGGAACGCCAGGGCTGCGCGCGGTGGTTGCCATGGAAGCCAGGCGTCGGCGGAGAGGCGGTGGGGCGGGGCGGGGCCTGTCTCTGGGCGCCCGGGACGCCGGTAGCCAGAGGGAGCGCGCAAGGGCGGGGCTCGAGCTGGAGCTAAGAATCCGGTGGTTCATTTATTAAGCGCGTGCCCTAGAGGGAACAGCAGTTTTAAAGTGTGATCCAGAGAAGCCTGGGCGAGGAGGGGGCGATAAAGTAGAAACTATTTACGTAATAATACACTTTTTTTTGCCTTTTTCATGTTCATGCTCTCAAAAGTATACAGAGAAGTTTCCAGCGGATGCATGATGTGTGTGGCATCGTAGCTATAACGTACACAAAAGCTCTTTGGGATTCAAAATAATTCTTGAGTGTAAAGGGGCCTTGAACCCCAAAAGGTTGAGAACTGCTATCCAGTAGTGTAGGTAAAAGACAACTGAAAATTTTAACGTAGTGAGATAAAATCCACAATAATAACGCCGGCCTACAATGTTTGTCTCGTTAATTACTTGGCACGGTTACGACGTTCGCTCCTCATGTGAACCCTATAAAATAGGTAGAATTATCCCATGTTACACATGAGGAAGCTTAAGTGGGAATTCGAATGGGCAAACATTACAGTGTAAGGAAGTGCTCAGCCTGAAGATAGCACCAGAGTTCTAATCACAGCCCTGCACTTACTTGTTGTGTGACCTGAGCCACAGTAAATGCAGTAACCAATGTAAAGTAACATAGCACAATTCCTGGCATAAAGTAAGCACTCAATATGAACAGTTTACCAGTGGGTTAAAACTTATTGGGGAACCACTTCGTAAATCATATAAACGTCTCCTATACTGTACATCTGACGCTACTATCAAAATAATATCAAATGTCAACTGTAATTGAAAAATAAAAAAATAGTATAAAATATCTCAGCAATGGCTTTTATATGGTGACATGATACTATTTTGGATGTATTGGGTTAAATCAAATATATTGTTAAAATGTTAAAAAATGCTTTTGTTCACCCTCCTTTTTCCCATTGTTCTCTTGCTGCCCTCAGGCTCCACAGAGCATCTCATCACTGATGCTCCACCCAGACCCACTGTCTCTGAACAAGGGTCCAGGATGCAGACCTAACCCTCTATTCCCCTTTCAAAACAAACCAGTTTGGTGCCCCATTCTACTAGGGGAGTACATGCATTCAGCTAGCTCCACTCAGTAAAGTACAGTGAGTGACATCAAACATACATTTAAATTCAACTATATACCCTTGAGAACAAAAACAAATGTTTTTCATATAACCTGAACAATAAACGCAAGTCAAATATTTCATCTGATACTTGCTTTAAAACAGTGATCTATTCTAACGCTGAGGGGAAACTGTGTTATTTAAGTAAATACACACAAAATCACATATAGTAGAATTTATGGGCAATTTGATGGTTATTTTGACTACACTGAATATTCATTCCCCTTACTCATTGACCTTAGAATCTGACCCTGTCCCTAAGATGCTCCTCTAACTCAAGCTTGGTCAATTGATGCTGAAGGTCTAATGGTTAATAATCTATTCATGTGTTTCCCATGCAGAGAGATCAGCATTGTAAAAGAGGACATTTGGAGGAGTAATGCTTTTTCCAGAAGGAATAAGGCAGTTGTAGGCTCTATATTTATTGGGGGAGCCAGCCTCCTACTCCGCACTGCAGGCCTTAAATTCTGTCTCCTTCAGATTTAAAAAATAATAATAACCAGTGTAATTATCGCCCTCATCAACTGTTGCATGTTAGAACACCACTATAAATTCCAACTAATGGTATTGGGTGTGTCTTCTGGAGTAAAACAGAACTTCCCCATTTTAAAAGATCTTCAGATTGATTCATTATATTAACGATTGATTTGACAAATATTAAGTGAATGCTTACTGTGCGTCAAGCACTTTTGTTTACAATTCTAAGTCATGAGGACACATACAAGCGAATAAAACATACAAGGGCACTGCTCCCATGGAACTTGCAATTTGGTGAAGTGAGGCAGACTAAATAATGGCACACCAAAGATATGAGGTTCCAATCCTTGGAATCTGTAAATGTGACCTTATTTGGAAAAAAGCATCTTTCATATGTGATTAGATTAAGAGTCTTGAGATGGCGAGATTATCCTGGATTATCAGGGCAGGCCCTAAATGCAGTCACATGCATCCTCATAAGAGAGAGACAGAGGGAGATTTGACCAAGACAGAAAAAGGGAAGGCAATGTGACCACAGAGGCAGAGGCTGGAGTGATGCAGCCACAAGTCAAGGAATCTTGGCAGTCACTAAAAGGTGGAAGACGAATTGGCGCCTTGGAGCCTCCAGAGAGCACAGCCCTGTCCACATCTGGACTTCAGTCCAGTGATTTAGGACTTCTGCCCTCCAAAACTGTGAGAGAATAAATTTATCTTCTTTTAAGCCACCAAGTTTATGATTATTTGTTACAATGGCCACAGGAAACTAATAGAAGGAGAAACACAAAAACTTTATAAGTCAACATGAAAATTTCAGATTCGGATAAAAAAGAAAGTAAAATATGATGGATGGGGTAAAGAGTAAAAGTATCTGAACATTTTTATTCAAACACTAAATAAATTGAGAGTCACCCCATATCCATGCATTGAAACACAATATTGTAAAATATAGTTATTCTACCAAAGGATGTACAAAGTCAATGCAATTCTAATAAAGTTTTTCATGGAATTTGAAAGAATGCATACAAGAGGCAAGGGTCCAAGAACAGCGAAGATTGTCCAGGAAAAGAAGGACAAAGAACTTGCTTTACCAGATATCAAGACTTTGCATAGAGTTGTAATAAAGATATAGTGTATTTATTGTTTCAGGAATAGACAATTGGACCATTATAACAAAATGAAGAGCCATGAAATGGGCTCCCACATACGTGCAACTCTGATATATAACCGAGTATAGATGATAGCAGATAAAAGGGGGAAAGGATGGTAGTTGGAAACTACATAGGAAAATAAATTAAATTGGAATCTTAAATTTCATCACACACACACACACACACACAATTCCAGTAGAATTAAGAATCTAAATGTGAAAAAATTTTAAATAATTTGTGGTGACTATCTCTCTTATCTTGGGATACAGACAGATTTCTTGAACAAGACACAAAGAGTTCATCATAAAGGACAAACAGTATAAAGAAAATTGCATTGGAATTTAAAAGTACTCCATTAAAGATACCATAAGGGGGCAGGGGGAGAGAAGAGATCAGGAGTTGCCATAACATCTATGGTTTGAGCCACCCAGCCTACAGTACTTTGTTATGGCAGCCCAAGCTAATTAAAACAGATTTGAGACATAGTTCAATCTACAACAATATCTAGAAGAAAAATAAGTGGTACCTGCCTAATTTTTTAAGTATTGAAAAGAGATTAGACTTTCCAGATATTTTAAAAATATTTTTTAAACTACTATGATTAAAATGCTGTGGAACAGGCAGAGGAATAGATAGCAAGACTCCTTCCACAGAAAAGCTTAGAAAGGTCTCGATATATGAAGAACTTAAGTGAATAGTAAAGGTGGTATTTCTAATCATTGGGGAAAATATGATGTTACTCACTCGGCATTAATTTTTAAAACTGAAAGTCTCGTTCCTTGCTCACATGAAATTTTTAAAACTGAAAGTCTCGTTCCTTGCTCACATGAAATTAAAGCATAATTTTAGATGAAGCCATAGCAAACTAGAAAAAAAAAAAAGAGGGTAAACATGTATAACCTGGAGTGGAAATAGCTCATCTCTTCATAGCACAAAGTTCAGTCAAAAGAAAAGTTAAATACTGATCATTTCTGTACATCAAATTTTAAACACTCATATGGCAAAAAAAAAAGTATAACTTGGATCATATAAGCTTCTACCAAAGATAGATTAGATGGTTAGGATCAATAATCTCACAGAGGAAAAGTAGAAAAGCTAGACATAATATTTTTAAATCTATTTGCAGTTATCAGAGAGTTACCAGATTATAATATGAGAAATTGTAGGGCCGAGAGGTCCAAAGATAGAAAGCCAGCATTCAGGGCCACTGTCTCTAGGTGTCTGTTGATTCTCCAGTGGAGCTGAGAGAGAGGCAGGATATGTGGTGGTTTTAAGACCCTGCGAAGCTACATCTTAGAAGTAAGGGTGTGTGAACCAGAATTAGATCATCTCCACAGAAGCTGTATTATCTCAATCCCTCATTGAACTAAGATCAGCTGGGGCTGCTAGTGCCCTCGAATGAATTATCAGAAGCAAAGCTATATTCTCTCTGGAAACATATCAAATAATCTCTACTATTTTTCATAACCTGGATCTGGCACACAATCGAAAACTTGGTGTGTGAGGAGCAAGCCTTTGTGACTAAAAATCAAGAGAAATTATGAACAACAGAAGTATACTATAAAGATCCAGATAACAAAGACACAAAACATGGACTTTAAACAGCTAATAGGTGGAAGAGTTTATATGCCAAAACTGAGAATTTTGTCAGGGAGGTTGGAAATAGTAAAAAGAACCAAATGGAAATTAGCAATAACGATATAATAACTGAAATTAGCCCAATGAATACGTTTAATAGTGAGTTAAACACAGTTGAAGAGAAATAAGTCAAAAAATAAATCGGAAGATAATATCTACACTGAAGGACACAAAGACAGTGGAATATAAACTACAGGAAATACTGTAAAAGACGTGGAATATGGCTGAAATGTATAATTGGAGTTCCAAGAGATACACATTTTTTTTTTCTTGACTCATCATAAAGACAGCGCTGCGAGCACTAAGAACTCACTTTTCAATAAATAGTCCTGGGCCACTTGGATGTTCACATAGAAAAAAAAACGACTCTTAACTCCTACCTTACAGCATATTCAAAAATCAATTCTAGGGATCTTGTAAAGCTAAGTCTAAAAGTAAGAAAGCTTTTTAAAGAAAATATTTTCATAATCTTGGAGTAGGTGAAGATTTCTTAAAGACACACACACACAAAACAACCTTTAAAGGAACAGTTGCTTATTTGAGTTACATTAAAATTTTTAAATTCTGCTCATCAAAAGACATTTTGAAAAAAATGAAAAATGAAAACCCCACAGTGGAAGAAGAAATTTTCAATACATATAACTCACAAGGGACTTCTATACAGAATTGGAAAGTACACTTATTTCAAAATGAAACAGATACAAATAACCCAATAGAATATTGGACATGAGGCTTGCATAGACATTTCATAAAATAGCCAATAACATAAAAAAGTTCTTAACCTCACTAGTAATCAGTTAAATGCAAAGGAAAACCACAATGAGCTATCATTACATCCCCACCAGAAAGGCTGACATTTCAAAGACTAACATTGCCAAATATTAGAAGTAGGGAGTCATGAAAACTTTCCATACACTGCTGGTAGAAGTATAAATTTCTGTAACCACCTCAGCAATCTGTTAGGCATCATCTACTGAAGCTGGCTATTTGCCCTTTAGTCCAACAATTTTATATTTTAGTGTCTATCCAACCGAGATACATCCAAAGACAGGCACAAGTACGTTCATAGCAGCATTATTTATAATACTTCAAAACTGAGACCGATCCAAACGTTCATCAACAGTTGAATTGTGGTATAGTTGCAATGGGATATTATGTAGCAATGAAAATGAATTCATTGCTACATGTTACAATATGAAAGAATCTCATCAATATGATATGGAATGAAAGAAGCCACACACAAATGAGTACATCCTCCATGATTCCATTTATCTAAAGTTAAAAAAAAAAAAACCCCTCTGGTTAAAAATAATGGTTACCTCTAGGGAGAAGGAGGTGAGTAATGATAAAGAGCAGGGCATGGGAATGCTTTCACAGTACTGGATTTGTTCAATTTTTCCTCGTGGGTGATGATCGAATATCTCTGTCTACTTTCATATAATTCACTAAGGTATAGTCTTAAGATTAGTGCAATTTTCTGTATGTTATTCTTAAATTGAAATTATAAATATATACATGCATGGTTGATAGTTAATACATAGCAAAATTAAATTTAGAAGAATATAAATCAAGTTCTTAAAAGCCATTAGTAGCAAGGTTATAGAGATCGATCACTTTCCATGTTATATATTTTGGTATTGTATAAATTTTTTACAGTGAGAATGAATGTGTTCTGTAAACAAGAAAAAAGACGTGAAAAATGTATCAATAACAACAAAAGACTAAATAGTTATTTACAGTGTTTTACATGGTGGGCAGATGAGAACTTTGTCATGTGATAAGTAGATTCCACGAATGTAGAAAACCTGTTAGTTTCATAATCATCTGAGAGCCTTTGTTTGAAAAGAAAAAAAAAAATCTTGCTTGTAACAGAACCCCAGGCTGGTGTGTGAGCTGCAATTTCCCAGCTGCCCACAGTTCTGCCTCATTGCTTGGGGATGTGCTTCACTGATTCCTAAAGCATAGCTCCAGACAAAACCAAAAATTTGTAAAGCAGGAGAGTTCTCAAATCACCTCTACAGCTGTGAAAACCAGACCTGTCACAACTTACCAGTGGGTCTGGCATGGTAAAATAAGATAATAATACCTGTGGAAATGTTTTGGAAAAAATGGAAGTTATGGTACAAATGCAAAATATTATTTGAATCTTGATTATGGGAGCTTTGGGGATGTGAATTTCCCTGACTATCAAGAACCAGCCTAGAAAACTCAGTGTTTTTAAGGAAACTGCACGTCCAGATTCCACCGCCTGGCAGTGACACAAATGTTCTCCGAGATATACTATCCTTGACTTTGATCCCTTGTTTTACACAACTCTCATCTAGAGCATGACTGTGTTACCTGCGAGGGCCCTTAGCTTTGTCATCTGGGTTTCCAGTTTATCTATGTTGTTAAAATTAGGTTTAAGACATTCAGAAATTGAGATGCTATTATTAAAGGGTTAAATTTGGAATAGCATTTCCCAGAAGAGAGTTCTTTGGGACACTAGTTCCATAAATTGCTGTTCAAATAAAATGAGCTACCCTACTTTTGGACAATTCACTTGAGCATATCGCACTCTGAGAAATACTGCAGTAAACAATCTCTTTGGACTTTTTTAACCCCAAATTTCCCAAATGTATTTGACCAGAGTAATATTTACGGATATCATATAGAACTATGTTGCATAACACGTGATTTTAGAACCTCGCTTCAAAACTCAAACATTCCAGGAGCAAAAGAAATCTTATAAGTACTTAAGAAGGTGGTTTCCAGTGCTGAAATCCTCATTATAGAAAGGTTCACATGCAAAGGGTCTCAATTTCTCCCTACGCATATGAAGATTTCAATCTTACACTACACAAGTCTTTCGATTCAGAATGCATTTAAAGCTTTCTCAGCGCCTTTATCATTATTACTAAAATAAATTAGTATCAAAAGAACACGAAGAGCTGCTCGAGCGTGGTGGTTAAAGAAGTGTCGGTGGATTCCGACGGATGCGACTCTCATTTGTAGTCATGCTTGTGACCTTAGGCAAGTAATTGAAATTCTATGACTGTCAGTTTCCTCACATGCAAAACAGAGATTATAGTAATGTATTTACTTCATAGGGTTATTATGAATCTTGTCAAAAAGATAAACAGTACTTAGTACAATACCACATCTATGTTAGAGTCTATTTTTAAAGTGTGTCATTTTCATATCAAGTCAGTGCGTCAGAATATAAATATTCAAATGAATTTTGCCTAGAAAGCAGTCACCATGGAAAACTATACAATTAAGCCAGTGCTGCTAATATTTTTCAAATATTCTGGGGGGAAAGGTGAATGAAGGGAGAGAGAGGAAGCTTTCTGACTAAACACGGATAAATTAAAGTTTGGTGTGATAGGTTAAGAAATATTCTCTCAAAAAAATAACCGAATTCAATAAAGCATTTGATATAGGCCTTGTATATGCAAACTGGGGATTAATACTACATGTTATGTGATAGTTAATTTTTTAAAACTGAGCTTTCCTGGAGAAGAAATTCTACCTCAGGACTCCAACATAGAAATCATGCCTGAGTTTCCAGCCTGCTGGTCTACCCTACAAATTTCAGACATGCCAGTCTCCCACAATCCCACAAGCCAATTTAATAAAATCAATCTCTCTGTCTCTTTCTCTCTTTCTCTTTCACTCTACACATGCACACACACACACACACACGTGCACGTGCGCACACACACACACACACACAGAGCTAGTGGTTCTGTTCTCTGGAGAATCCTGACTGATACATGCTGTGAAGGATACAAGATGAATTATGACTTCATCGGATTCGTACTTATGCTACCTTTGCAAATAAAAGAATTTACCAATTCCTGTTTTTCTGGGGTACATATTATAAGCCAGTTACTTATAAGGAACTCACACATACATTATCTAATTTCATCCCCATAATGGCCCAACTAATTAAAAAGTAGTAAATCTTAAATTATTATAAATTACAATTTACAAATTGTATTACAGAACATAAGACCCTAAAAAAAAGGATGTACAAATATATATTTTTTTAAAGCAGAAAGAAAAGAAATGTGGAAATTTTAAAGAAATAGCAAAAATAAATTACATTAAAAATATAATGTCATTTACTCAGGAAATATTTTAAGTTATCTTTGGCTGAGTCTAATTAGCTTTTTCCAAAGAAAGTTTAATTTCGATATAGTGAAATAAAACACACCTTCCTTTGATTATTCAACCCTCCACTGTCCCATGACATATACATGAAAATTATTTAGCGAATATGTGTGGGGGAAAGTATGGAGTATAATGAGAGTCATAAGACATGGGTTTAATTTCAGCTCCACTTATTACTTGGAGGCCTTTGGTAAGTCTCTTAGCCTCAGTTCTGTTAACCATGAAATGAAAAGAGTAAGCATCTCATAAGAGTACTACGAAGATCAAATTAAATAGTATTTTAAAGAATTCTGTAAACTATATGGACAAGTACTTATTGTTTTTGTTAGTTTGAGCTTCCTAGATAATACGTTTTCATTTGTCTTACAGCTTATTACAGCAGAGATAGACTTAAAAAGAGGCTAAATTTTTGGTACTGGCAGTTTTGCAAACTATATTCTATATGAAGTCCTCCTAACACTAAAGACTGACGTCTGGGCTTTTTTTTTTTTTTTTTAATGGAACTTTTAGAGATAAATATTACTATCATTAAAACCAAAATCTCAGTGAATGGATTAAAAAGTAGATTTGAAGAAGTTCGGTAACTGCAAGATAGGTATAATGAATTACTCAGAATGTAATAAATATATCAGGACTTTTTTTTTTAATAAGAGGGATTGAGAAGCACGGAGAATAAGATGAGAAAGTGTAGCAACCACAACTAGAATTGGAGAAAGGTGAGAGAAGATGCAGAAGAAGTAATATTCTATATATCAGACTGGAGGATTTCCCAAAACTACTGAAAAGCATTAAAAAGCAATTAGACAAAACACAATATCCTAAGTAAATTAATAGAAAACGACACCTAGACTCATTGTGGTAACACTTTATAACCTGCCAAAAACCAAAACAAGTATTTTTTTCTTGTTATATGCTAGAGATTCAAATGAATTAATTCATTTTCTTGTAATCAGGAAAGTACAAAAATAAGATGTCATAACGATACATTTAATTGTTATTTTTAAAGCATTTGGAGTTTTTTGGTTCTCTCTCTGCGTATCAGGCCAATTCGTTTCTTGCTGGGACTCACATCACAAAGCCCTTTGCCAACTATTTATGTTCTTTTCTTACTTAGGTAAAGTAAATCCCATACTTTCTCAGTGGGGTTAAGGTCAAGACTCAGAGGGAGCCACTCCTTCCTAATTAGTTCCCCAGACTCCTCTCTTTTTTTTTCCATCTTTAAATGGCCACAACAGTCTAGGAAAATGTTTGTGGTCATAATCCTCCTGATAAATGAATCCTTGATCAAGCAGCTGGCTTCCAGAAGGGACTGCTTGCTGTGCAGCAATTACGTGGACGCTGAACTCCAATCGTGCAGGTCACAGCTGAAGTCATGCCGGGGGAAAACAGCCATCTCTGAGTTCCAGGGCTTGATATGCCAAGCTAAGAGGTGCCTGCTTCTTCCCGCCAAACCCCTCATTCCTTATATCAATTTTCTTGATAGTCCATGAGAAAATATACTTCCTGATACGTATGCGTGTGAAGATTCTCTCCCGATTACCCAAAAGGGGAGGGCGGCGGCGGGGTGGGGGGGGGGGAGGGGTGGTAAAGGGCGGAGATCCATGCTTTCAGAGAGTAATGACAATTTAAGGCCCACTTTAGAAATCTCAAAAATAATTTTCTATTTAGATAATTCCGAGCTACTGAAGAGTCATCTATTAATAGTTAGCGACTCCTATATCCTCTGTTTCAGATTTTGTAGGTACAACCATTCTAAAGGAAAATATTTATAAATACAAAGTTATATCTCAGACTAAGAAAAATAATATACGGGCAATTAGAAAAGGCTACCTCTTAAACACCATAAATAATGGCACTATAACCCATACATACACACACACAAATGAACACAGAACTTTTTTACCTGAGCACATGCTGAATGTATAGATTTCAGTGACTTTTCCTTAATTCTTTTAGCTTTATTTCCCTCTATGATTCTTCTAGGATAATAAAAACCTGTCTTGATGTTCTATGCGAAAGTGCAGTCCTTCGTTTGACACTATCAATAATGTTCTATCAACTATGAAGCTGATTCGCGTTTTTGCCAGGAGACAACATTAAGGTCCCTGCTGTGAATGCCCCCAAGAAGAAACATTTTTTTCCATGAGACGATCATAACTCCAACTTTACCTTAAGTTCGGGAAAAAGATTTCTGTGTACAGGGAAAATATTGTACAAGGTAGGAGATAAAGTTTATTTTCTGGGTAACACAAATGATTTAGTACCATTAGACTCACTCAAAGAAAATTTTAAAGAATACGATGTAGGCAGGAAACATGATCCCATGTGTACTGACATGTAAGACGAGCAAAGTGATAAATATGTGGGCAAACAAATGAACATCGAATATATAAGATAATAATAATAACAATAATAATATCCTGTGGTGTTTAAAAGGGCAAAATTAAAATACGTGACAATAATGACATATAAGTCAGGGAAAGAAAAGCATAAATAGAATAAAGTGGCTTAAAGTCATGATGAAGCAGGGCTTTTCCCAAGCAATGTAATGTCAATGACACTATAAAATTAAATAATGTAATGTACTTTATTAAAGGTTATAGAGTAAAAATTATGACCATCGCAATAGACAGAAGAAAAGATTATAATTCAACGGAATTCAACATTTGTTCATGATTTAAAAGAAATTCCTTTAGCAAACTAAAAATAGAAAGGAATTCCCCTAATCCGATAAAGGGATTTATAAAAAGCCTCCAGCAAATATATCACACATAGCATTAGAACGATGGAAGTTTCCCGTTTGAGAGTGGAGAGAGGATATTCACCAAGGTACTGGCAATCCAAGCTAGCACCATAACTTAAGGGAATTAAGTATTACAATGAAGAAACGAAACCGTCTTCGTCTGAAGTTGATATAGCTGCGTAAATTGAAGATCCAAATGAACCACTGACCAATTACCTCCCAGAGGCTATCTGCATTCTTCAACATGTGCCACCTCCAGCTTCAAAACCAGGAACCAAGAATCTCCCTCCTGTGGACCCCCGGGTGTGCTTTGACTCTCTTCCATTAGGAAGAGCCCAGTCCATTTCAAGAGTTCACCTGATTAGGCCCACCCAGGATAATCTCTTCTTAAAGTCATCTGTGCCACCTACCCTAACCTAGTCACAGTGGTGACGATCCTGCCACAATCACATAAGTATGTGTGTACTGGGGGAGAGGTCTTGGGGGCCATCTTAGAATTCTGCCTACCACACCAGCTAATTTCACCCAATTGTTGAGAAGTAAGCTAGTTTTCTCCCTTTTATTTATCTTTCTTCGAGCTCATACTGTGGACCAGACCATTAATTAGGTGATGTACGTTAGCTTATTTAATGTCTTAACAACGCTATGAGTAGATACTAGCATAACCCCCAGGTTATAGATGAAAATACTATGTTCGAGATTCATGGGATCATCTTTCTAGGGTTACTCAGATATAAACAGAGAAGCAGAGGTTCCAACCAAGCCCAGTCCCTCTTCAGAGTCCTTCTTCAACGCTCGGCTAGGCTCCTTTCTTTTGGTGCTCCTAATTGTCCTCTACCGAGGAAGCATGGCCATGCAAACTGGAGTTCGTTCCCCTAACAAAGACTTATTTTCTTTCTCTTTTGTTCTGTTGCCCAAAGTTCTTTTCCACACCTTTGTCTTCGAGTTTGTGGATTTCTCTGCCCATCTTTCCTACTGGCTGTTTCTTTTGAATAATTATATCTTTCAAACAAATTCTTTCAAACTGCAGTGACAGCGCATGGTCACTTTTAATAACAAATTTTACCTTATTTATACCTTTGTACAAAATGTCTAGATATAGGATACAAAAATTGTCATGTCCGGTTTAATTTTTAGTGCCCACTAAATTCATTTTACAACCTATTAAGTTGTGACCCACCCTTCTAATTACTGTTACTGCATGACAAATCACCACCAACTAGTGGCATAAAATAACGATCATTTTATTATGTTCCGGAATTCTGTAGGTCAGGAATTTAGGCAAAGAACAGCAGGGGTGGCTTGTCTCTGGCAATGTCTGGGCTACAGCTGGAGAGACTCAGATGATGGAATGACATGAATGCCTTGGGCTTGGAGTCATCTGCAGGCTTCTTCACTTGGCGTCTGAATCCCGTGCTAGGGTGGCTTGAAGACTTGGCTAGGCTGAGACTGTCAACGGAAGCATCTACATGCAGCCTGTCGGTGTCTCTCGGCCTTCTCACAGCACAGTGGCTGTGTTCCCAGTGTGTCCCAGAGGGAGCATCCTGAGATGGTACGAGAAGGAAAGCAACTAGAGCTTCTTCTAGAGGGTCCTCAGAAGTCACGTGACGTCACTGCTGCTGCATTCTATTGAATACAGCAAGTCACTAAGGCTGGCCAGGATTCCAGGGGCAGGGAATTAGTCTCTATCTACCAAGGGGAAAAGGGCAAGGACACACCGCAGAAGAGCACCTGAGATGGGAGACTTTGTTGCAGTCCTCCTTGAAAGACAGGATCTACTCTGTCTACAGTTTGAAAATCATTTATCTACTGAATAATGAAACATGTAGTCACACATGATCTGTTTTGGGTTGAACGGATGCCCCTAAAGAGGTATGTTAAAGTCCTGACCCCATGGAAATGGGGTCACTGTAGATGTGATAGAGTTAAGGTGAGGTCGTTGGGGTGGGCCTTTAGTCCAGTCTAACTGGCACCCTTATAAAAAGAGAGAGACAGAGAGGAGAGTGCCCTGTGAATACACAGAGATGCACAGATGGAAGAGGTGCCACGTGAGGATGGGGGCAGAGACTGGAGTGATGCTGCCACAAGCCGGAGGATGCCTAGAGTCCCCAGACGCTGAAGGAGGCGAGGAGGGATTCTCTCCTACATCCTTTCAAAGGAGAGTGGCCCTGAAGACACCTTGATTTTGGATTTCTCACTTCCAGAATCATGAGAGAATAAATGGCTGGTGTTTTAAGCCACTTGGTTTGTGGTACTCTGTTCCGGCCGTCCTGGGAAACTAATACATGATCCCTTCATTTTTTTTTTTTACACAAATGCTATATGCACCATTCTACAATTGTATTTAAATGTAAAACTTGCTTTACTTCTCGAACATTTTTATCTGATGAATACTGGAGTAATTTCTTTCCATGCCCAGTTCTTTCTTCCGTTGGTCTCTACGGGATTCTGTTAAAGAGCTTTTTCTTAGCATTTTTCTTCTCCCTGCTCTCATCGTGATCAGTCAAATTTGTATGGCTGCAAGTGACAACATCAAGCTACCTCCCTGACCCACTCTGGAAAAATCTTCATTATTGGCCCCATTTTATAAAGACTTCAACTGAGCCAATTCTGCATGTTCTCTAAAGGGCTATAGCTTGCAACCCAACTTCTGGTCCCAATATCCTCAGTTAGAACTCTTTTGATTAAAGTCGTAGAATGAAATTTGAACTAGTCCCAGTAATTTGTTACCGGAATACTGGAGTGTCCTACAGAACCAAAGGACTGCTAACAGTTAGCCGGCCGTTGTGTCTTCCTAGAAGACAGCCAGCCTCAGCCGCCAGACGCACATGGCCATAATTCCAATGCATGCAGCGGCTAATTCTGTCTCTGAATCCCAATTCCAAATTACCGACTGAAAGACTCTGACTGGCTCAGTTTGGTTCAGGGGGCTGCTCCAGGTCTAACCAACTGGAGCTGCGGGTCAGGGTTGCACACAGAGTTCTTGGTTGGGGAGGACACTTATCTGAGAAAGGATGAGGGAAGAAGGCTTAAGTTGCATAGTCCATAGGAAACAACTTGATGAATCTCTTTAAACTGTCTTGTCCTTCAAAAGTTACGTTTCGGCCTCCTGTCTACCCATTTTTGTCTCTTCTAGGCAGCAGCCAGCCGCCCTGGCTTCTTTTTCCTTCTTCCTAATTCATCTTAGATTCCTCCTCCTCTATCCTCTGTGCCCTTGGTGCGAACCTATGTCTACAAGTTGGGGTTCAGTGTGGGGAGGGCAAGGAAGCCGGGAAGTGGGAGAGCATCACGCTTTTCATGGCATTATCCCTAAAAGATAGTCCTATACCTAAAAGGAATTCTGGCGAATAAAACTTCTCCATCCTAATACGTCCACTTATTTATTCGCCCTTGTTCATCCCCCGCCTTTTAAAAAATGACTCGAAGCAGCTCTCTCATTGCTACATCTCTCTTTATTCCTTCTCCCCTTTCTGTACCTCTTTTTCTAGTAGTTGTTATGTGCGATGCTTAGCCTTAAATGCTTAGACTTAGCCCTAAATCCTACAGGAACTGTTGATCCCATTGACAACCCCCAGTTCTGAACATCATCTTTTGCCCTGTCTCTGAACCTCCTACCTCACATTTGAGGAAGATGATGGGAAACCATATGGTGTCTTGGACTGGGTCCCCTGGAAACAGATGCTGAGCCGGAGAATTGCATGCAGGTTTATTGGCGATCGCTCTGGTAAGACACCCCTGTAAGGAAGTCCAGACGGGGCAGAGTGAGAAGCCAGCCCTGAGTACAGTTGCGGCTGGGCCTCAGCCCACCCTCCATCATGCTCTGGTGCTGGGCTGGCTCTTCAGAGTTGTCCCAAATTGAAACAAGGGAGCTAGCAAGGCTTTGTGTTCCTGGATCGGTGGACCATTAACTATGAGGCACTCTCTAGGAGGAGGTATAACCTTGGCCAAAGTAGTTTCCTGCAGCCAAGGGCAAGTCTCGGTGAGGGATGCAGCTGGGAGCTGCCAGCAGCTGAGGCCCCAGCCTCTGAGGATGAGAGAACTTCCCGTGAGGAGATGTTCTGGGCAGGGCATCAGAGCAGCCACCCTGCATGGTATCGCAGAGAGGTCAGTAAATTGAAAATCGGGAGAGGTGGACTTCAGTCCTGGCTTTGCCAAAACTACGTGTCCTTATACAAATCGCTTTCTCTCCGTGGACCCTGGGTACCTCAATTATAAAATAAGAAGATTGGAGCATAATTCATAGGTATATACTCTAGAGCAATAATCCCACATGCATATGAAGAGGGGGAAGGGACATAATTATAATAATGAAACATTCAATACTTGGGAGGTGCTTAATACTATTGTTTTATAAGCCTCAATTTAAAAAATTAAGCATATTGATACGTACTACTTTGGAAAGCTCTGTAAGTCATATTGCAAGGTGAAAAAAAGCAGGTCGCATAAGAGGTATAGGATGATGCTCTTTACAGTTGAAATAAATCACACAAAATTATGTATGAAAATGTGTCTGTCTGGAAAGATCAACACCAAAGTAGCATCAATAATCAGAACCTTACCACAGGGAAAGTTCTAGGACGGAGGGGGAGCAGGATATAGGATGAAGGAGAGGGAATTCCTTTACATGATACGACATGTATTTTTAATAGTCATATTTTACTTTAGGAATTGAAAGAAAAAAGAAAAAAGTATGAAGTAGATTAAAATAAGGTGACCGAACGTGATCTCTGAAATTCTAACTCTAAACTTTCAAGATTTTAAGGCCACTCCTCTATTTTTATTCTACGCCTCTCCCTTGGACAGCTATCTACCAAAATATCAGTAATCCTAACAAGACCAGGAGTTGACCTTGGCAGCAGATCCAGGCAGAAGTTGATACAGGAAGGTGACAAATCTGAAATAGACATAATCTCAAAACCGGCTGCCTCTCAAATGTAAATGTATTAGCTAAGGAAACCCTAAAAACCATTCGAGTGATATGTCAGCTAAACTTAATGCTAGTTTTGATTCAGTAGATGCAGCAATAGCAGGAGGTATTAAAATTGGAACAGCTTCAAATGCATGTTACCTGATCCACAGAGGTCTTTGAGAAAGGACTTCGACTTTTAATATAGAAAGGAAAGTTAGCCCTTCAATATGTGATTACTATCTTGGTAATCATAATCTCTAAATAGCATAAGTTACTATGATAAGGCATTCTTGATTTCCACCATTAAAAAAATAAGCTGTTAAAACAATTGCCTTATATCATCCCTTTAAATACCCTAAAAGTAAAATCTTTTGAAGATTCTATGCAAGCACCAAATAATATTTATGATTTCTAAATGCTAAAGCCATCTAATACTTAATGCACGCAGTGTCAAAATTCACCCTTAACTACCTTGAAAATGTACAAAACATTGTAATACTTTCCAGAAATTTAGTCAAAAAAGGCATGGTGTCTCCTCTCTTCCTTAAAGTGAAGAAAAGGGTCAGGCCCAATTAAAACTGAAAAAGAAACTTCGAAAGGACGAATGCCATTAGCCCAAACTGGAATGTGGCCAAAACACGGGGTAATACTTCAACTCTTAGAAAAAGTGCCAGGGGGATATTTAACAACTGCAGGTGGCCAAACGCTTTCTCTTAAGTCTCATCAGAAAAGTCATTTATAGCAACAATATTCACCGAGGTAAAGTAATATTACTTGACAAACTGCATATTCAATTACTATGTTTAAACTCTGACATTTGTCAGGTATCAATTGAAACTGCTTCTCTATAGGACAATAAATAGAGAAATGAAACGCTTCTGTTATTAAACAAGGTTAGAGAACAGGAAACAATTGTTATTTAAATCTAGCATTGGACTTTCGTTAAATGGAAACCCAATTATCATTTTGGCCAATAAACTGAATCTTAATATATGCATGCTCTTAATTTTCCTTCATAGTTTAGAAATCTTTAGGAAATCTTAACCTAGACTTTATCCCCCACAACATTTTCTCACTATGTGCTTATTTTATATGGCTTTGATCAGTTTTATATTTTCCATAATCACAATGAGAAAGAGCTTGACTAGCTTAAAAAATAAACACATCAAATCAAATTGTGAAGTATTTGTTTCTTTCTTAATTTATTTTAAATTTACTTTTTATTTTTTTACTTTTTTGAAGTTTTTGAAAATTTTTCCGGTTTTATTGATAAATAATTGACATACATCACTGTATAAGTTTACGGTATACAGTATGATGGTTTGATTTATATATATTGTGAAATGATTATCACAATACATCCTGCTAACATCCATCTCCTCATGTAGATGCAATAAACAGAAAAAAAGGGAAAGAATTTCTCCTTATGATGAAAACTCATAGGATTTACTCTCTTAACCACTTTCCTATGTATCATACATCAAGATTAGCTATAGTTGTCATGTTATACAACACATCCCTAGTACTTATGTATGTTATAACTGGAAGTTTATACCTTTTGGACAGCTTCCTCTCATTTCTCCCTTTCCCCTTCCCGTCTGCCCTTCACCTCTGGTAACCACAGGTCTGATCTTTTTTTCTATTAGTTTGTTTTTATTTCTTTTTTTTCTCTTAAGATTCCACATATAAGAGATCATACAGTATTTGTCTGTCTTATTTCGCTTAGCATAATGCCTTCGAGGTCCGCCTATGTTGTCACAAATGACTGAATTTCCTTGTTTTTTATAGCTGAATAATATTCCATTGTGTGTGTGTGTATGCGTGTGTATATATACCATTTCTTTATCCATTCATCCATCAATGGACACTTAGGTTGTTTCAAATATTTTTATTTGTATCTCTTTATTTCCTTTGAAATTTCTCTCCCTCTTCTTCTCTCCCTCTTTCTCTGTCTCCCTTTCTCCCTCTCTCCCTTCCTCCCCTAGGGCTGTAAGAGAAACATTTTGTGAACTGTGATATAAAGGTGATGGAAAATGCAGGCCTGTTAAGTGACATAACACATCCATTCTTGAATCCTGCAAAGGATATTATGCAAGCAAATGCACATAGTGAAACCTAAAAAAGGTTTCAGTTTTAAAATGCTGAATGCTTGAGAGCTCTGCATTTACCTGCTGTGATTTAAAAGGCTGAGGCCTCATTTTGAGCCACTAAAATTCAAAGTGACAGAAACCTACAAATTTTTATTGCTGTGCATTTAATAAAATTTACATTTACAAGCTGTCAGTTTGAAATGTAGAATAACTGGTACTTTCGCATTCGGACGAGCAGATTTGGTTATACTGATGAGGGTCCATTACTACCTACTTACATGTTCCTTAAATACTCAGAATAATCCTTCGATCTATGACTTTTGATATCTCCTACTTCAGCACTGCACAAAAACACCATTGAATTTGCAGTAAGGTCAACAAAAGGAATTTATTGTGCTCCCATAAAGCAAGGCGTAATTAAGAGTCCCCTTTCTGCTTGTTTTAATGTGCTAATACGAGAACATTAGAACCAAGGAACAGCCAACTGCTAGGTGTCTGCAGCAGCTGCCTAGGTTTTTGGTAATTTACTTACTCAATTATGTCGACTCTCTTAAATCTACAACACTGGTGGGTGGCAAGGGAGAGGGATAATAAAAAAACATAGAGTAGGAAACGCCTTTAATGCACGTTTTACGTGCATCTTGGGTAACATTTTCTTGTTTGTTTGCTTTTGAGAACAAGAATTAAAGATCGTGACTGTAGGAAACTCCACACAGGAGTAAACGTGCAGGGGTTTAAGGCACCCCTAAAAATTATGAGATGTCTAATAATCCTACGATTACGTGGTCTGCTCTGAAAAAGAATATTAAACCAAATGCTTGACTCAGTATTACAAAAACAGATTATCTAATGGCTTCCAAGGGGGAAATATGAGAAGAACCGTTCGTAAAATTCCTGAATACTAATAAATTATACACACTTCCTTATTCTCCATGTAAACGGAAAGACAAAGAGAAACTCTGAGACAGGGGATGTGTTCTTAGGACTTTAGAAGTTCCACCCTTTAATAAAATCTCTTCGAATTATTTGCTACCAAAGTGAACCCGACATTCTTTTCAAATAAGCCCCAGAATAACGCTCATTACACTTGTAAGATATCTAATTCTTCTTAATATTCACGGAAGCTTTGAATGCCAGCCTCGAAGTCTTAAATTTTTAGAATGCATTGGTTTTATATGCAAGTCAAAATAACAAACTGGGTAAAAAGACCCAAAGTGATTTACCTTGCCATTATTCAAATATGAAAAATTAAGCTATTGAACAAAATGCACATTACCGATTTAACCTTGAAAATTCAAATGACCTCATTTCAAATTTCATTTAAATTATCTCCATGATTGTGGCATTCATATAAAAAAGGCACACTGTAAAACATCGGTATTAGTTGAGACTTAGAGAAGAAAGAGGTTAAGTAATTTTCTTCAAATGTTAAAATTAATCTAGAATTCGTCATCCATTTTCTTTTCAATTTAAGTCCCACAAAATGTCTTTAATAAGTCAAATAATCATTTCGCAGCTCAAAAACTGCAAAATAATTTATAAATATCAACCTACTAGTTTTAATTACAAATTCAACATTATTAAACTTTCCTCCTTGGAACTTTTTATCTTTCCTTAGACAAAGTGACATAATTAAAAAGTAACGGAAAACAAAAAATATCCTACTCGGTACAATTACCTTTTAGTCATTGTGTTTGAAATCATTTTTATTTTTTGACCCGAAGAGCAGTTTTTTTCATGTTGGTCTTAAGGGAATTGAAGGTATAAAATATTTTATTATATTCAATTATATTATTGAGTATAATATAATAGGCGATGTTATCTTCAGTAATACAGGTCCCTTTCTAAGTTTTCAAAAGTAACTTATGCTTCATATTTCTTTTTATTTGCCAGAAGTGAATTAAATAGTTTGGAAGGCAGCCTACGAAATTTCGTTTTTGAAATGAAAAGTGAAACCTGAAAATGGCTAAGAGGCTCCAAAATGACAGAAGAATGTGTAAAAGTCATTTTTTTCTCCTTTTTATTTTTCTAATAAATGGAGTCACTGAGCTAGAGGGACCCTCTTGAGCTTTCCCTGCCAAGATCCTGAACTAGCCTCTATCTGAATTCTGTACGTTCGTGACATCCAACTAGAGCTATTTGATGCCGTGGTCGTCTCTTCTGAAAGAGTATACACCGTGCTCAGAAAATGTGGACAAAAATAATACCGATAATAGCATAAAATAATTTCACCTCTCCCAAAAAACTGACTACATAATAATTTTATGGTAAACACAGTACTGACCTATCTAAGAAAACACATGTCAGTGACTCACCTAGTACAGTTCAGAATTTAAAAAGAGGATCTTTTGCCTTCATTCATCTGCTCAGAGCAAGCTCAGGCTGAACCTGAGTACTTCCACGCTCACCCTTTCTCCGTCACTTGGTTTCAATGTCTGTGCAAATGCTAGGCTGTTGGTGTAATATATGCATTGAATATATCAGGTCGACATTAATTGACTGCTTGCTTTCGATATAATCAAACTCTAAGTAACTAAAATAACACCAATATTAATATAATTGTATTTACTAACCTTTCACTAAACCCTCCTGCCTGACATAAGTATTGGAATTACAAGTCAGCCAGGCCTGAACAGCAATCTTCAAGAAAATTGCTTTAAATTGGCCTTCATTAGCTCTCATAGCACTGCAAAACAACTTCAAGTGCATGCCTTATGGAAGGTAAGCCAGTAGCAATAGCTGCCTGTTAAAAAGGCAGCCCATTAACCTGCTCCACAAGCAGCCCCCACATCTAGAAATCCTATTAAATAAAGAATCTTCAGCCATTGAATAATCCTCCTATTTCTAAGTATTGGGACTCTTAAGACCAAATTCAAAATTCCATCTTTCGATAGCATGTATATTAATTCCAGTTTACTTTATTTCAATTTTAGAGAATTGGAGATTATAATTGAAGTTTTCAATTTCCTTTACATAATGTTGTTCCTGGGTTGTAAAAAATCAGTACCGCACAGTAACAAAGAATATATGAACTAAAACTTTCACAGGAAATTCAAACTTACTTAGATTACTGACACCAAGAAGAAAATGTATGTCAAAATGAAGAAAAAATTCTCCTGTTTCATAGTTTTGCTTTGAAGAGCATGCTCTTTCTTGACATCTGCATAGTAAAAGGGAGTTTAATTTCCTTGGTCAACTATCCTTTCTGAAAATCCTGTACTGGCAGACTTGGAAATGAAAGGAATTTTTCCCGGGGATTAATTCACAGCTCTTCTTAACACTCAAAATGCTGAATATCTTCAGTACACAAGCCAGGGAATTTGCCCCTTGGAGTTACACGTTTTAGCAAATAAACGTTAAAGAAAATGTTTTCGACAACAACAAAAAAAGGCCACATGAAATCTGTCAGACATATGAAATTGTCTGATATGAAACGGACATAATATTATCCCCCCCCAATTGAGCACCCTCTGGTTCAACAGCTTGAACGGGTGCCAGCATTCCATCCTTTATATTGGCATTTCCATTTCTGAAACTCACCACTGGTTTTGTTCCAAAACATCACATTTCAAAACAGAACAGTAAAGTAAAACATTTTAGGCCTAAGCAAGTGAGACCACCTTCTCGAAAGCCAGGTAATTTTTCTCCAAGTCTAAGTTCGTAGCCAATTCTTCCATTTCAACTTGAACCATTTAATTTAGTAAACACTTTTTTTTTTTTTTTAATACGAGGTTCTGTGAATTCATGTCTGTTTGGTAAAACATGACTATTCATATCAAGAGAGAAATAAAGCTTAGAGTGGTGGCTAAAATTTGGATCTTAAAGTCAATTGACCCCAGTTCCACTATTTACTATCTATATGACTGTAGGGAAGTTACTTATACTCTTAAAGGCTCCATCTTAGTGGGGATAACGTCAGAGTTTCACAAGGAGCAAATGAAACAATGTTGGTAAGGCTTCCGGCATGGTGCCTAGCACATGAGAAGCCCTCAGTAACGGCCTTGGACAACTCGTTGTTTGATTTGACCATTTTTTAAAATTAAATGGAATAGTTTTAGATCAAAATGGTAAGTCATATCTTTTAAAACTTTAGCAATATTCAGTTCAGAATTCAATTGATCCATCATAGAGTGTCTACACTCACCACACAAAATGTAAAAATCTGGATCATTCATAAAATCCTCAACACCCTCCCCCCTGCCAAAAAAAAAACAGGTTTTTTCCTCTAAAATATCTGGATATCTGTTCCTGTGAACAGGACATAAAGCGACAAATGGTATTTTTCAATTTTCTTCACCTTTGTCATCATAAAAACAATTGTGGTATTCTCCTTCTTACGCTATTTGGTTTACATGCAAATGGCATAAGAAAGAGAACATATTTCAAACATTTCAAGATTTATCCTGAAACTGACTAAATTTTCTTTCCGTAGTCCACCGTCAAGTAGAACTCTCAAGCCTTGCTCTTTATTCTAATTCCAGATTCAAAGGCTCTATTTTCTGCCTCCTCCTTTTTACCACCACACACACACACGCACACACACACACACACACACACACACACCCCAACAACAACTAAAGAGAGGGGTGTTATATATGGAAGGTAGGGGTAGTTTTTCCACTTTCCTTGAACACGTAAGCAATATTTTTCAATATAGTAATATAAATTAATCCTCTTGCACTGTAATACCCATCAGGACTCAGGATTATTTATTTCTATGCCAATCTACTTACTCTTTACAGAGATATCAATTTCTAGGGATCTAATTATCCTATTAAAATTATTTTCAATTTTCTAACTAAGGATAAAGGCGTATAGAAACCCAAGATAAAAGGCTCATTGTCTGTGTGGGTGAGAATGATTTCAAACTCATTTGCACTAAGAAAGAAAACTGACTGCTGTCTTAAGCGAGCAGGGCAGCTATAATGTAGGGTTCATATTTGTAAGACAACGTTGTGAGGACAGCCCAGGCAAACCAGAAGACCCAAAAAAAAAAAAAAAAAAAAAAAAATGGCTCCAGTCTAATGATGGACTTGCCATGTGGTGTCTGAAAAAAGGCTGAAGAACGGTAGGAGGAGCCAGGAGCTTCCATCCATCCTGAGGCCGGGGGATGCAGTTAATGTTAGGCGTATAGACAACACAGATTTGGCCAGTTTACACTTAACCTTGCCATTTTCTACTCGCCTCCCTCCAATCATGGAGGTGGGGACTCTAGAAGTCAATGGGAGTTCAGGGCATGTAAGCATGTGTATAGCAAGCCCATACAGCCCAACCAGGCCCATAAAAGCCAGGAAATGAACAAGTTCAAGTTCTCATAGTGTGTTAATGTGCCCACAAATGTACCTACTTTATACATTTAACAGCTCATGTAGTAATGAAAAATGCCATGTAGAACATAGAGCTGCATGTTCAGGGTGGGGTAATTAATATGCCTATATGTGCTGCTTAATTGTTTCATTCCCTGTACTTTTGGTTAATGTAACACTCTGCAAACTTTTATATAAATAGTTTATATTTTATATGGAATTCCACGTAAAAAAAAAAAACGAATGAATAAGGAAAATTCATGGTATTCTTATTTAGACTGTTGCTCAATATTCCACTTTTTTTTTTTTTTCCTATAAACTGCCAATATATTGACGCAAAACTTTCAATTCTTGCATGGACATTCAGCAAGCCCATAGCCGGCTTAGCAAAAGAAAAAGGAGCATTCCAAATCTGTCAGAATTAACATTTTACATTTTCAGTCATTTCTCAGCCAAGCCATCTTTGTAAAACAGCCAGATATCAAGTTTGACATTTGAAGACCAAAGATGTTTGAATTGTCAGTTTGAAACCTAGGGAGGCCTGGGATAAAGAGCTGAATTTTAAAGTTTTCACTATTACTAGTGAGTTCTGGGTTTGGGGTTGTTTTTCTAGGAGAATCCAAAGGCCACTGAAGATGTTTTTCCATCGATGATTTTTCACAAGCATTTAAGCTTAAGCGAAAAAAGGTGGAAAGATGGAAGGACATGGTTTTCTTTGGGAGAAGGAAACTAGAAGTCACCGCAAATAATTCACCTGGATAGGTAAAGGCGAGCAAACACTGTTCGCTTGTGGATCCCCGACAACTTCATCGCCTTCTACCCTAGGGAGGGGCCGAGCCTCTCGCCCCATTTCAGACGGGTAGGGAAAGGGCTTTGAGAAGGGGCCTGGGGAGGGGCACGGTCCAGGTGTGGGTTCAGCTCTGCACTCGCCAGCGGCCTCCGCAGGTGGCTCTCCTTGGCAGCCAGGCCCAGAAAAATCCCGCCTGCTTCAGAAGCCTGACATGACCCCGCCGAAGCCGGCAGGAAGCGACGCTCCTGTAGTCCACGGGTCCACTGCAGCCGGGCTAGGTTTGCTCCCGTGCTTCGGGCCAAACCGCTGCAAGACCTGATTTAGGAAAAACTCGACCCCCAGCACTCTCCGGCTGCGAGACTGTCTCCCACCCACCCTTAAGCTGGCAGAGGCCTGGTCGCCAGATTCGATGTCTGCAAAAACTCTCGCCAAAGCGATGGGAGCCCTGGCAAAGACGCGGCGTGTGGCCGCTCTCTCCCCTGCGGAGACCTGGGAGAACCTGCGCTGCCCGGGGTCGCACAGCGTGCACCACGAGAAAGCTAACTCGAGGCCGGAGCGGCCCGGGGAAATGGGGCCCGAGGTGGCGCACTGAGGCTGCAGACCTCATCGCAGGGCGGCCTTCCTGGAGGAAGTGGCTTACATGCAGAGTCCTGGTCCCAAGCCTGACTCTCCACCGCTAAACTGCCACCTCCCCAAGCGGGTCTTCGGCCGCCCCTGTGTGCCCAGTAGTCCTCGCCCAGTGGTTCCCAGCTCAGGCTGGCTGAGCCCAGGCCAGTCTCCGTTCCTGTCGCCTATCTCGCCCCGCAAATCTCGTTGACTCCCTGTGAAGTCTCTGAGCCACGTGCATGCACCGGGACCACCCGAGGAAGGGGACATGGATCTGGGCCCCACCCTCACGGCTGAAACCGAGCACACTCCCTGCTGGATGTTACCTCGTGCTCCAGTGGGAGGCTTGCTGGGCCCTGACATCCACCGCAGCTTTTCTGTTTTAGAAGCGCCTTTGCCCCGCTCCCCTTTAGCTTCGCACCCAGGGAGACATGATCAGCCTGTCTTACAGCAGAAGGAGCTGAAGCTCAAAGAGGGGTGACGGTGCCCAAAGCGAGGTGCCGGCAGTGGCGCTGCGGCTGGGGCTCTCCCGGCACAAGACCAGCGTCCCGCAGGGCGCAGCCCTGATAAGACTTGAGAGTCTCGCTCCGGCCGCGAGTACTTGAAAAGACCCTCCCCCCATACACACCTGCCCCTTCCCACGCACCTTGATTGCTGGGGTTCTGGGTAGGGAGGGCCCATATTACAGGGCAGAGGCGGATTAGAGCCGGCTTCGCCTTCGGCTTTCCTGCCCAGGAGGGGAGCAGGCGGGGCAAGCGGCGGGGGTGCAGAGGGGCACTGCTTGGCAGGTGATCTCGGCTTGGACCTGGGTAGCACCCCGAACCCCATCCCAGCCATGCCATGCGCGCGGGGCCCCCACCCACAGCCTGGTTCTGCTCCACCCCCGGGCCTGCCTGCGCCCCTCTCCCACCACCCCACCTGCCCCAGGTATCCCAGGACGGGACTCCAGGCCTAGTCCTTTCTGCCACGGTG
>NW_024349804.1:8705707-8721898 GCF_902729225.1 Pteropus medius | reverse complement strand
AAAAAAAAAAAATGGCTCCAGTCTAATGATGGACTTGCCATGTGGTGTCTGAAAAAAGGCTGAAGAACGGTAGGAGGAGCCAGGAGCTTCCATCCATCCTGAGGCCGGGGGATGCAGTTAATGTTAGGCGTATAGACAACACAGATTTGGCCAGTTTACACTTAACCTTGCCATTTTCTACTCGCCTCCCTCCAATCATGGAGGTGGGGACTCTAGAAGTCAATGGGAGTTCAGGGCATGTAAGCATGTGTATAGCAAGCCCATACAGCCCAACCAGGCCCATAAAAGCCAGGAAATGAACAAGTTCAAGTTCTCATAGTGTGTTAATGTGCCCACAAATGTACCTACTTTATACATTTAACAGCTCATGTAGTAATGAAAAATGCCATGTAGAACATAGAGCTGCATGTTCAGGGTGGGGTAATTAATATGCCTATATGTGCTGCTTAATTGTTTCATTCCCTGTACTTTTGGTTAATGTAACACTCTGCAAACTTTTATATAAATAGTTTATATTTTATATGGAATTCCACGTAAAAAAAAAAAAACAAGGAGGAATGACGAATAAGGGAAAATTAATAGTATTCTTCTTGATTTCATTAGCTCAATATTCCACTTTTTTTTTTTTTTCCTATAAACTGCCAATATATTGACGCAAAACTTTCAATTCTTGCATGGACATTCAGCAAGCCCATAGCCGGCTTAGCAAAAGAAAAAGGAGCATTCCAAATCTGTCAGAATTAACATTTTACATTTTCAGTCATTTCTCAGCCAAGCCATCTTTGTAAAACAGCCAGATATCAAGTTTGACATTTGAAGACCAAAGATGTTTGAATTGTCAGTTTGAAACCTAGGGAGGCCTGGGATAAAGAGCTGAATTTTAAAGTTTTAGAGTTCTGGGTTTGGGGTTGTTTTTCTAGGAGAATCCAAAGGCCACTGAAGATGTTTTTCCATCGATGATTTTTCACAAGCATTTAAGCTTAAGCGAAAAAAGGTGGAAAGATGGAAGGACATGGTTTTCTTTGGGAGAAGGAAACTAGAAGTCACCGCAAATAATTCACCTGGATAGGTAAAGGCGAGCAAACACTGTTCGCTTGTGGATCCCCGACAACTTCATCGCCTTCTACCCTAGGGAGGGGCCGAGCCTCTCGCCCCATTTCAGACGGGTAGGGAAAGGGCTTTGAGAAGGGGCCTGGGGAGGGGCACGGTCCAGGTGTGGGTTCAGCTCTGCACTCGCCAGCGGCCTCCGCAGGTGGCTCTCCTTGGCAGCCAGGCCCAGAAAAATCCCGCCTGCTTCAGAAGCCTGACATGACCCCGCCGAAGCCGGCAGGAAGCGACGCTCCTGTAGTCCACGGGTCCACTGCAGCCGGGCTAGGTTTGCTCCCGTGCTTCGGGCCAAACCGCTGCAAGACCTGATTTAGGAAAAACTCGACCCCCAGCACTCTCCGGCTGCGAGACTGTCTCCCACCCACCCTTAAGCTGGCAGAGGCCTGGTCGCCAGATTCGATGTCTGCAAAAACTCTCGCCAAAGCGATGGGAGCCCTGGCAAAGACGCGGCGTGTGGCCGCTCTCTCCCCTGCGGAGACCTGGGAGAACCTGCGCTGCCCGGGGTCGCACAGCGTGCACCACGAGAAAGCTAACTCGAGGCCGGAGCGGCCCGGGGAAATGGGGCCCGAGGTGGCGCACTGAGGCTGCAGACCTCATCGCAGGGCGGCCTTCCTGGAGGAAGTGGCTTACATGCAGAGTCCTGGTCCCAAGCCTGACTCTCCACCGCTAAACTGCCACCTCCCCAAGCGGGTCTTCGGCCGCCCCTGTGTGCCCAGTAGTCCTCGCCCAGTGGTTCCCAGCTCAGGCTGGCTGAGCCCAGGCCAGTCTCCGTTCCTGTCGCCTATCTCGCCCCGCAAATCTCGTTGACTCCCTGTGAAGTCTCTGAGCCACGTGCATGCACCGGGACCACCCGAGGAAGGGGACATGGATCTGGGCCCCACCCTCACGGCTGAAACCGAGCACACTCCCTGCTGGATGTTACCTCGTGCTCCAGTGGGAGGCTTGCTGGGCCCTGACATCCACCGCAGCTTTTCTGTTTTAGAAGCGCCTTTGCCCCGCTCCCCTTTAGCTTCGCACCCAGGGAGACATGATCAGCCTGTCTTACAGCAGAAGGAGCTGAAGCTCAAAGAGGGGTGACGGTGCCCAAAGCGAGGTGCCGGCAGTGGCGCTGCGGCTGGGGCTCTCCCGGCACAAGACCAGCGTCCCGCAGGGCGCAGCCCTGATAAGACTTGAGAGTCTCGCTCCGGCCGCGAGTACTTGAAAAGACCCTCCCCCCATACACACCTGCCCCTTCCCACGCACCTTGATTGCTGGGGTTCTGGGTAGGGAGGGCCCATATTACAGGGCAGAGGCGGATTAGAGCCGGCTTCGCCTTCGGCTTTCCTGCCCAGGAGGGGAGCAGGCGGGGCAAGCGGCGGGGGTGCAGAGGGGCACTGCTTGGCAGGTGATCTCGGCTTGGACCTGGGTAGCACCCCGAACCCCATCCCAGCCATGCCATGCGCGCGGGGCCCCCACCCACAGCCTGGTTCTGCTCCACCCCCGGGCCTGCCTGCGCCCCTCTCCCACCACCCCACCTGCCCCAGGTATCCCAGGACGGGACTCCAGGCCTAGTCCTTTCTGCCACAGTGCAGGGCGAAGCTAGGGGGAAGCCGTTGGGGTCGCTGCTGCTTTCCTGGACACCCCCTGCAACCTCCACATTCCTGGCTCCCGCAACTCGCAACTCGGCCTCCCGGGCGTGTGTATTTGGGGAAGGGAGTGATGATGGGTCGGTGGTGAGTAACGGGCTGGCCTTGCGATTGGAGCGCTGCGGGAATAAAACTAAATCAGCGTCCTCTGCCCGCCAGACGGAGAGCCCTAATGCGCAGACACCCACGCTCTGCTTGGGACCGAAGGACCCGGGTGTTGAAGGCAGGGTGTGTCAGGCTAGTGGCCCCGTGCCACCACGATGACCATCATTCCGAGGCCACCTGGGTCGCAGGGGAGAAGACACGCCGACGCGGCCTCGGTCCCTTTCCCGGCTGGGGTTGGTCCAGCAGTTTCTATCCTCTCATAATCAGGAACGTGAGGATAGCTCCACCTTCCTCTTTCCACGAATACTGAGTGAAGCCTTCCAGATGTCAGGCGCGCTTCTGGGCCCCAGAGACACAGCAGAAAGCTGCCCAGGGGCCGCGTGCTCGGGGATCTGACCTGTCAAGGTGCAAATCCAGATTGCATCGTTTGGTTAACTGTAGGACCACAGAGAAATTCGGATTTTGTAGCCCAGTCCTCTTAACTGTAAAGTAGGGCTAATTCTCTCATAGAACAGATGTGGCGATCTAATGGGCATAGAGAGCTTGTCATGGTAGCTGGCCCCTAGAGAAAGCTCAACGACGCGCGAGCTGTCACTCTCATTATCCCGCTTCAGAGTGAGTGCGGCACGAGGTCCGCCGGTCTTGTCAACAGCTTTTCCAAACGGATCAGAGGGAAGGGATGCAGATGTGGAGCACGCAGCGAGGAACCCGCACGCTGGGCGCTCGGGTGGATGCCTACACTTGGCTCCCTGCCAACTGGACCAGAAAGCCGAAAGCATAGAGATCCCTCTCGCTCTCCCAGGCCTCGAGTGCCAGCTGCGCGCCGAGGCGATCCAGCTGTGCGCCCGGCGCGGACCAGGTAGCGCAGAACCAACCGCGGGCGCAGACGCACAGTGGCGGAGAGAGGCTGCGGGTGCCGACGCGCGGTACAGGTCCCCGCAGGCTCCCGGAGCCGGACAGCAAACGCCCAGACTCCAGCGGCACCGCTTCAGAAGTGAACCTCTAGGAGAGCCTCATAACTGAGGGAAATCCCAGTAGAAAAGTTCTCTGGCCTCAGGATGTCCTTCAGTGAAATGGACAGAAGTGGCGCCGCAGGCCTCTTCTGGGAATGCTTGCGAATGCACCGTGAGCCTTCCTGTGAATATGTTCCAGAAGGTCCTGCTTAAGCCCTTTTATTTCGGACATTTATGATCTGACTTAATAATAGGGACTCCCATTTTTCCAGTCCTGTGTGCTGGGCACGTCGCCAAGCATTTTACATACTCTAATTCTAAATCTACAAAATAGGTACTGAAGCCTGTGGACCTGAGTGCCCTCAGGGCACACCTTAAGTGGTTCTTAAGATGTAAGTAATCAGGATTTCTGATCAGTATTGTCTTCTGGAGAGTTTTGTGAGCCCCAGAGGAATTCTGCCCTTCTGCCAGCACTTTATGAAGGACTAAGTACCAAGTGCCTCACTCAAGGAGACTGTAATCCAGCCTGTCTGCCCCACCCACAGACCTGAGGAATGACAACAGGAACATTAGTATGGCATTTTGCCCCACGCGAGTGGGCTGCAGAGGACAGCTAAAGCCCCATGGCCTGCAGCCTCTCTTCCAGCTCATCCAAGTCAAGAGCCTGCTCGTTTTGCCAGAACAGCTTTAAGACAAACTTCCAGCTGCCCCCAGATGCCAGAGCCCTTCCATTTAGGACATTCTGGTGTCCGCGCTGGTAGGTGGAAATGGTTATCCTCCTTGGAGACGTGGCAGCTGGCTCAAATAGGCTGTGACTGGTGTAAGGCTACTCAGCTGTGAGTGATCACAACAGTCGGGAACTCAGATTCTCCCTAAAGTCCTTGTGCCTGAGCGATCACACCCAGTTACCAGTTACGTCATCTCCCTCCATCCTGGCAGTGTCTGTGAGGGCAGTTTACATACTAAGAGGATTCGGAATAAGAGCTAACAATACCCAACTCTTACTGAGGGTCAGGCACTGAAATAAATGCTTTACATCTATCTTTTTAAAGTTATTTACATTGGAAGAAAATGAGGCACAAACAGATTAAGTATCTATTAGTTTAAGGTCACTTGGCTAGGAAGTGGCAGAGCTGAAACTGACATCCAGGCCCCTGACCGGAGAGGCCACCTTCCAAACTGCCACTCTAGGCAACGCGTGAAGCACCTCCCCGCAGAGCTCCATCAGTCTGTGGTAGCCTTGATATTGGTGTTTAAATCCAGGCAGAGGCTGAGCTTCCTTCCCACATAAGCCATGAAAATAGCTGCCATGTAATGATTGCTTATGTGCCAGGCACCGGTAACTGAGCACTTATTATATGCCAAGCGCTCTTTTAAGCCATTTACAATGTTTAACTCATTCGATGCTCAGCAAAACCCTGCGAGGAAGGTTCTGTTGCCATCCCTACCCCCACTCCAATTTTCAGAGGAGCAAATTGAGGCCTAAATGCTATGCAACCAGTGAAAGGCAGACTTGAGTTTGACTCCCAGGCAGTCTGGCTGTGAACGATTCTATACTGCACGCAAAATTGTAGACTCCATTTGCTCAGAGGCTTCTGTGCCAATACCTGGCATCTCTTTCCTCCCAATTTATTTACAGGGCTGTCCTCTAGGCTCACCTAAAGCTTCAAGCAGCCTGAGTGGGAGGGTCACTGCCCCCAGGCTTGGCTTCAGTCTCCGAATCAATAACAATGAGCAGTCAATACAACTCTTATCAGTCTGGGGCTTATGGATTGTGCCTGGATCCCCAATGACAAAAAAGCCAAAGGACTCTGCACAGCCTCTGGTCACGCCCTTATCTGTAGGGGTGGGTCAGCTATGGCCCACAGTTCTTTGCAAACTCTGCCAGTTACAAAGCCCTGTCACAAAGATCCTTCCATCTGAGCCTTCCCGTGAGGAAGGTGGCGGAGGAAATTCGTTATTCTTTGACTTAATAAGTAAACGAAATGTAGAATTGCGGCAGACGTGACCCACCTAGGCTTCGGAATTGCCAAGGGCATGAGCCAAACAGGCTCCTAACCTGTCCTGATAATTGTCTGAGCCAGCCCTTCGTGGAAGCCTCCCACTTACTTGTGTCTGAAAAATATATTCCCAAGACTTTTTTTTTTTTTAACAAAGGCAGACTTGGGGGATAGGGTAGGGTCGGCGTTAACATAGAAGCCAGCTGCTTTAGCATTTACACTGGTTAGTGCACCTCCGCCAGCCACAATTTCTGTCCACCCCTCCTTGGTTGTCCCCAAAGACATTAAGCTGGAAACAACAGTGGACGCTGTGGCAGTGACCGAGTTGGCCCCCAGCAGACCTCGGGTGGAAGGAAGGGTGCCTGGCGTGGTGAGACCCGCGCAAGACCACGGGGCGGAGGCCAAGCGGAAGGCACTACGCGCAAATCCTGGTGCGCCAGGAGCAGTTGACACACAGCGTCAGGTGTGGGCAATGCGAGGCAGAGACCCGCTCCCGGCTTTCAGACTTTGGTGTATGATTTCTCTTCCACGGGGCTCAGTTTCCCAAGTGAGTGCCTGGTCTCTCTGGCTCTACTGGGTCAACGCTGCTTTTGCTCAAGGAGGAGCGCGCTCAGAACCACCGAGTCCTGTCTGCAAACGCAGGGTGCGCCTCCCAGAGCCAACTTCGCAGCGAGCGCCGCGGGCTGGTCCACGACCTCCTCCAGGCCCATAAGTCACCCTAGGCTCAGGGCTGGGCATAACCTCCAGGGACTCACCTGCACCCTCTAGGGAAGATTGGAGCTTCCTTGCCTGATTGGGCTGCGTTCTTTAGCACCCGCAGCGCCACCGCGGGAGCGGCACGGGGGCTTCAAGAGATTGCGTGGGAAGGAGTCCCAGCGAAGGTTGGCGCGTCGGGTGCCTGGACAGAAGGCCTCCATCGATCTCGATCATCTTCGGAGGCGGGCGTTTTCACCATCACCACCCCCAGCCCGGTCTTACAAAGGATGAATCTGAGAGTCCGTGAGAGATTCCGGAGGCTGGGCTAGTAAATTCTGAGCGGACGGTCCCCGCCGCCCCCATGACACCCCGTGGATCTTCGCTTTCCCGGACGAAGTGCGTCGGTCAACATATATCGGGACTCTCACGAACCTGTGTGATGCCCCATCGTCACTGTGAACCCCCTGTGGACGGGTTAGAGGTCTTCACTCCCTTGTCCCCAGGGCCTTGCCTAGACCTGCACCTGAGGTAGGGGGTGGTGGGAGGCGCACAGAGGAAGTGACTCGGGGAGCAAACTGGAGAATGTTAGCCAATAGCGGGGCTCCCGCGGCCCCTGCCTCTAAAGTGGACAAGACCTGGGACATGGACAGGGGAGTCTTGGTTTCTGCTTTCTACCAGCCTCACACTTTAGGTGCAAGGATAACAATCCACGCCCAGCCGGCGTGAATGCCGGGTGGAGAGCTCAAGGTGAATTGCATCACTTTAGAAAGCTGATGAGTTCACGAGCCCTGGGCGGGACTCTCATCTCCACCAGCTCCAAGATCTTGGGCAAATGGCTTTACCTCTCTGTGCTTCAACTTATTCCTCTGCATTTAGCCCATGCACGTCATCAATGTTCTAGAAAGTGTTCCCTTGCTGAAGGTTTTGAGGCTTGCAGACAAAGGAACGAGCCAGGTCTCCCTTTCCCGGGCTATGGGACACAGTATCTCACTGCCGGGCACTCCAGGAGTGGTTCTGAGAAAAACGTACCAGCGGCGAGATCTTAGACAAGCTGCACTCTCCTCTCTGTCCCTCTGTGGTCCCATCTGTAAAATGGGTCCCAGAAAGCGTATCCGTATCTGAAGCTCATTCCAAGCTCCAGTTTTTGTCATTGGCGGTTGGGGAACCTCACGCTGGAGGGAGGGGCTGGAAGGCTGGGGAGCCAGCAAAGCGGGGTCCACCCCAGGGCCCCTCGGGGCGGGAGCACTACAAGGCACGATCACCGCCACTGCCTGCTGGGAGGGAGGACCGCGGCCCAGAGTTCCCGCTGCCACATATGGTCTATGGATTTAGGTGTCAAAAACCGGAGAATTAGAAATGGTAATTTTCCGTCATTATGGCTGAAATGCGATCTGTCACAACAACTGGAACATGTCTCCTCGCTTGCGAAAATAATGTTCATGATTAGGAATCATTACGCACGTCAAGCCGAGTCCATTAAGTTGTAGGGAGAAATTAGCCTTGACGGGCGGAATCAAACTACAAATATACAGGCCTCGCCTTCGGGAGGCCGAGCAGTGTCCCCAGGGAGGAGGTGGGCCGGAGCACGGTGTTTTCTTAGTACCAAACTGCCCATAGAATTCATACCCGCTTCCTCACCCACCCTGGGTTCCTTTCCCTACCATCAGACCCCACCCTAGGAGTGGGAGTGGGGTGCAGAGGTGTCCCTGACAGTAGCTGGAACCTTTGAAGTCCTCCAAGCCCCGGGGCGATTTCCCTGCTCACCACTTGAAACTGTGTGACCCTGCCCTAGTCACTTGACCCTCGTGAACTCTGCTCTCTCATCCGTAACGGAGAGATAATCCTATCCACTTCGTGGGGTTCTCTTGAGGATTAAATGAGATCAAATGTGGACAGCGCAGAGCCCTAGAGGTTCTGGAAACCTGTGAGACCCCTTTTCCCTTCCCTCCCTCTCTGCACTGAGGACCCAGGTGATGTGTTTGGGGTGTCACAGTGTGTGTTTGGGGAACAGGGGAGGCAGAAAATGGGTTTAAGTAGACAGAGGTGAGAATCTCTTGCCAATCAAGCCCTGGGAAAGGAAGCCAGAATCTCTGATAGTTGGTGAGGGGTGAACCCAGAGAGACCCATGTACCTTGGCTAAACCTTGTACCTGCCCCCTCCCCATCACGGTAGGTGGGAAGAGGGGCCCTGAGTTCTCCACCCTGCCTCCTGGGGCCTGCCCCAGCCACCAGCCCGCAAGATCTACAACGTCACTGGGAACCACACTGCCAGTCACCAAGGACAGCAAATGGGGTCGGGGTTAAGAAGCCTTCCTTTACAAGTTGCTGCTTCAGTTCCCCAGAAGATGAAAAGGCAATTTACTATCTTCCAAGGCCTCTCCAGTAGGGCCTTTGGGGGCAATTGTTCCCTTTCTGCAGATGGCAGAGTAAGTGGGAAGACACAGGGTGGGGGTACAGGGGAGGCTGGTTCCTGCTGAACCTTGTATTCTTATCACCCACTCCGCTAAGCTTGCGGGTGCCAAGCACCAACTCCTTTCATCTCCCGGCAAAGCCCTGTCTCCATTCTTCCACGGTGGAAACTGAGGGCTCAGAGTTAGGGAACTCAGCAAGGACCACCAAGTTGGGAAGAAGCAGAAGTGAGAGCCAAGCCTGGCCCTGCCTCCAAAGCCTCAACATCACGCTGCCATTTCGACCTGCCGGCCAAGGCCAACCAACCCTCCCATATCTGGTTCTCTTTGCTCCTGTGCTGCTGGCTCAGGAGTTCTGCTTCTCAGAGAGATTGTGAAAGCGCAGACCATGCAGCTCGGTGCCTGACAGAGCTTGCTCTCTCTGGGCCTCACTTTTCTCCTCTGTCAATGGGATCTCGTCGCAGTGGCCCCGTGCTGGGAAACCCAGTGGAAACGTGAGCCGCGCCGAGTAGTTTGGAGCCAGACAGTCTAGTTCAAACCCCAGCTCTGCCAGCAACAGCCTCAGCGTAGGGGCGATCCCCAAAGTGGGGTAATAGCAACCGAGCTGCTGGGAGGAATGAATGAAATAATTCACGTACAGCACTTAGAGAAACAGGTTAAATGCCGAATTGCGCGCTGGTTCCAGGGCGGTGATTTGCCTATGCAGGCTGGGAGGGCTGCTCGGAGGGAGAATGAATGAGAAGCTGCCCCCGGCTCCCTCCGGAAACTTCTCAGGCGTTTGCAGCTGCTCCTGGCGCTAATGATCGGGGACGAGGGTGCCTGGGTCCTGGGGCTGCGCTTCTCAGACTCTCCTAGATGCTGCCGCAGAGTTGCAGTTGTTTAAGACGGAGGCTGGGCGGGAGCGGCCTGGACGCAAGAGCCTTCGGCCTGGTCTCCGCCTCCTAGCGCAGGCAGAGTAGGGACCAGGGAGAGGGACCGAAAGGAAGGGACACAGAGACATGAAGGCAGCCGGAAATAAAGACCCTCTGATGGAATCAGAGAGCTAGCAATGGGGCCCTAGCCATCGGCCCGCACCTAAAGCACTCTGAGGGACGTTTGACATCCCCGTGACCTCCTGTGACAATCCCCACAGATAATCCTGCACGGCGGGCGCTGTTTGGCACTTCCATCTCTGTCTCCCACCAAGAGGGTAAAGTCCAGCAGGGTGGGGCTTTCTCCTCCTGTCCCTGGCTCATAGGAGGTGCCTAATAAATACTGCCGAATATTTGAACAAATGAATGAATGAATCAGGGAAGACATCAGAAGCGACAGTGAGGCAGGGGTTCTGCCACAAAGATTTTTCTCTTTGGAAAAAAATGTCTGGGTTTACCGATTCCCCCTCTGAGCTCTCTTGAGGTCTTCCCTTGGTGAGTACCTGGGAGGGTTGGGTCCCCCAGTTTCCTGGTTGTGCATACTGTGTATACCGAGGCTGTCTTCCCAAGCGTGTTCTGGGGTTGCTTTCTCCCCAAGACTGAACTGGAAGGAAGGACACCAGCCCCCCACAAACAGGAGGCCCGGGCGGTGGCCAGCGCCTCGCCTCAGGCAGCAGTGTATGGTTTGCAGCAAACCTAATAAATGATAGACATCTTAAGAAAGAGTTATTTAAAATAAATTCTCCTGCAGGTTCTTGTGCATGGAAAGAATCCACTGGAATGTGAGGCTCCCCACTTATGTATTTCTTTTCTAAACCCCCAAAAGGCTGTATATTGAATTTAGTTTAAAACGCCAACTGCAGTTGCAAAGGATGCACAGAACCTGTTGCCTCAAAGGTTTTCAGTGGGGTTTGACTGTTCTCACTGTTTTGGTTGTTTCAACAATCACTCAACACTCCCTGTCCAACCCTTACCATCTCCCCAGATAATTTTTTTAAATGGAAGTATTCTTGCTTAACGTTGCAAAATTTATTATTAATCAGTTACGAGCACTTCGTGGAGCCTACTGCTCAGAAAACGAGGTTCTTAGACTATCCTGTCTTTGGGGGAAGGGGACTATCAATTTTTTTCAGCAGAGCAGCTCCAGCTAGATCTTCACAAATGGCCTGGATTCCAACCTATGCTCTGTTCCCATGGGGTTTTTCAAGAGGAAGCTCTTACTGCCTTCCCTCCCAAAGAATCGAGATCACCTCGGCCTGAATGCCGGCATTCAGCTTTCCCAGCTGAGTGCTCCTGAAGGAACCATCAGCTTCTCCCGCTCCCGTGGCCTCTCATGGAACCAGAAGTACCTGCCATGAGATTCGATGGAACTGGCCTGAAGAATCTGTTCTTGAAACCTAAAACGCTGCGCAGTAAGAATCTTTCCTCCTAGTCTGAGTGCTTTCTCTGTGCCAGTCCCGGCTTGGAAAGCAGCTAGCTCAGCCAGAAACACTGCCTTTAGCCAGAGATCCCAGCCAGGCACTGGGGCATGGGCCTGGGCTCACCCCAAGCTCTTGGCCAGGCCGCGCTGGGGAGGGCAGCTGAGGCCCAGCCCCACTAAGTGCAATCCCACCACCCCACCGCCTGCCAGTACCTTTCCAAGAGTGTGCCCACCCACCTTGCCCAGGTCTCGGAGCTCTGCCAGCCAGCTGGCCTTCTGGCCTTCTGCAGTCCTGAAGCCAAACTGACCATTCTCTCCTGGCTCCACCTGCCCCCCCCAACAACACCCATAAACTTATAACAAAACCTTTGTTCAGGGCCATGCGCTTTTTTTTCCCCAGCCCTTAGCTGGTCAGGTATTATGTGCATTTTAATACGATCAAATATGAGATGGTGAGACATTTTGTAGAATTTTGCCTGCAGCAAAATCGGCTGCCCAGACGCCAGAGAGAATCCTAAATCTGTGGCTGCAAAACTTGACCCCAAGACACGTCTGTCCCTCCCGCTCTGGCTTTTCCCCAGAACTCGCCACCCACCAGCGGTGAGAATGAGCACTTGGCGAAGTTTGCGAGAGCTCGACTGGCCACCTGCCCTCTGCCAGCTTTGTGCCCGCCTGTGGCCACACGCTCAGGGCCCAGTTGGAGGGAGAAGGAGCGTGTGGTGGAGGGGACAGACAAGGACAAAGCTGAAGCATCCTGGTCCTTATTCTTCCCATCGTACTGGATGTCAAAGAGCGACAGGCTGGGCTCCGCTTAGGGCCACCGCTGAGCAAGCGCTCCCAGCCGTCTTCCCGGAGGTCCCGAGGCCACATGGTACCTGAGCAGTACACAGAGCCCAATATTACTTATCACTGTGCCAAGTGATAAGGGCCGGGATAGTAGGACAGACTCAGGAGGGACTTTTAACCTAAACTCAGGAGGAAGGTTGACTCAGAAGCCTTGAGACCTGTAGGTAGAGACATGGAGGACACTGAGCCAGGTAAGGTCTTCCCTTTAGCCCGCTTTCCCCCTCACCTGCCCTGTATTCTCGCCCGTCTGTTCTCTACTTTTTCCCACCACCTCGTGTGTGTGTTTCTAGCTGACTTTCCCACAGTCCGGAGAAGCCAAGGACGCACCTCTCAGCTTCCAGGAAAAGAGAAGGAGGGGCAATGTCTTGAGTCTCCTTGGGGGACGGGGTTCCCGGAAGTCAGGGATTCTCAGAAGTCACCCGGGTGCAGGACCTGCGCCGCCCAAGCCCGGATGCCGGCCCATCTCCAGTGGAATGCGCGCGACACCTGCGCAGTGAGGAACATCAGTTCCATTGACACCCTTTGCAAAAACGCAAGCGAACATGTGGTAAAGCAGGACAAGCCCTCAGACCCGCGAGGCCTTCGAAGCTGTGGGGACAATTGGGGGCCATATCTAGGATCACTGGAGCTCTCGGCGACCTCTGACATCACGCCACCCGTTATCCTCCGTTGGCCGCCGTCTGCGGACAGCGCGTAGCGGTGGACGCGGAGATCCTGAGCAGGCACGGTGGGCGCGGGGCCGCCCGGCCGCCCCCGCCCCGCCAGGCCCCCTGTACCGAGGGCCTCAGCACCCGAGAGCCTGTGTGCTTGTCGGTGCGTAAAAATCTCCGCCGCACAGCTCGGCTGCGCCACCGAGGGAGGCCTTGGCGCGCACAACGGGAGCCATTCAAAAATGTTAATAAGCTTATTAAAATAAGCAGCTTTACTAGCTCTTGTTTTACAGCGTTCTGCCCACCCTCGCTTTCTGGTGGACCACGGGAGAAAGCACTTGTGGCATTGGTTTTTTTTTCTTCTTAACACGTTTTCCATCCAAGGACAGAGGACTGACTCTCCGGAGCTCCGAGTGGCCACTGAGGCGGAACCATCAGGTCTCCTCTCTCCCAAGCGCGGTGGGCGGGGAGAAGCGGGACTCCCCCCGAACAGCCGACCACCCAGAGAAGACAGAGGAGAGCCCACAGATAATGACCTTGGGGAGGCCTGCGGGGCAGCAACCTGGGGAAACCAAATCCTTTTTAAAAGTAAAACAAGACTATATCCTTCCCCCCCGCTCCCGTCCAAAAAGTCTTGCTCACGAAGGGCATCGCTCGTTGTTTAAAGTAGACTTTGTCTTTTACCTCCACTCCAAGCCAGAGGTGGCGTGGACTCCGAACATTAGCCAGGAGCCTTAGGGGCTGTCTACTAACTTATTTTATTTTATTATATATATATATATATTTTATTTTTTAAATAGAGATACAGAGAAGAGAAATTGATTGCCTAAGGTTCATCACGTCAGCGGCAGAGCTGCCTCCCGGGACTCCGGGCTGGCGGCAGAATCCCTCCATGGATCTATAGGGCCATTGAACCCCATCTGACCACTTCCCACTCTCGGCTTTGCAGGCTGGAGAGAGACGCTCTCACCTCGTGCATCCCGGGTTTCCAGGGCCGGGACTCCACTGAGCTCTGGGGCGCAGGCCCAAGTCGTAGGGAGCGCTGCTCAGCCCGGAGGCCTGAGTGTGGAGACAGGAAAGGGCAAGACCGGGACAGAAAGGACTCCCCGAGAAGCCCCCAGGCCTGCACAGCCCCTGCGCTAGATCCTCACGCCGGAAGCTAAAGCAGCAATTGCAGAAACCGTGGAGTGATGCAGGCGCTCGCTCTCTCCAGCGGCTTGTGCGGGACAACGCGCCCATGACTTTGCGGGGGCACGGACCGCAGGAGGGAGAAAGCCCGGTGCTTTGTGGGAGGGAGAGTGGGTGATGGCGCTGGCCTTAGGCTGGGGGACCGTGTCACTCCCGCACACTCACGCGAGCATGGAAACGCTTGAGCCCAAGAGCAAGCTTACCTCGCGGGAGGCTCCAGGGAAGGTGACCCCCCGCTCCCACAGTTCCCTTTGAACTTGACATCCTAACAGGAACAGAGAGGTGCTGTTCGCTTGCATGGCGGATTCAGGGCTGCCACGCTCCTGCCTTTCTCTGCCCACCTTAGAGCGAAAAGCTGCACCTGTAACAGCTATGCCCCGGGCGGGGGCGGGGCTGCAGGGCCGTGCGCCCAGTTCTCGCATTTGCGAATTGACTCGAAAATGGACTTTTGACGTTTCCTTCATAGGAGGCACAGCCTCACACACACCCAAGAGGTCTGAAAGTTTATCGTTCAACACAGGCTGGACCCCCACGGGACCACCCCTGCTTGCAGGGCCCTTTATAAATGCTTTAATGATCTGAACAACCCAATTTCTGTTGAATAACTTCTATGTGTAACTACAGAAAAAAACTTAATTTATTACATCATGTAACCATTTACAATATAATACATTTTGTTTTTGCAGCCCTGCTTGGGCATTTCTTCATTTTTAAAAACACATTTAGCAAGAGAATTGAAAATTGGCGGAGGCGGAGGGTCTCTACACCTGAGGACCCTGCGGTGGAGCATACCACCCGGCACCTGGAAAACCTTTGCAGGAGGCAGGAGTTCAGGAAGATTGTTTTAAATCAGCCTACTCTGTGCTGCTCAGAAATTAATAATAATAATAATAGCAACAGTAATAGCAAGTCCATTATGGTTACACAGTGCTTCGTGGTTTTCAAAGCACACCCACACTTTTGTGACCCAACCACCCCAGAGCCAAACCTGGGGGAGGCCAGCTCTGAAGGGCGATCCACCGTGCCCCCTCAAATCCAAGGATTCTGAGCTTTGAACGACCCTGACTTGGCCTCTCATGAGCAAGTCACTGTCACCGCTTTGAGCTTCAGTGTCACCATGTTTGAAATGGAAGTTCAGTCCACCCGGCTAAGTTGGCCTTAACGAACTGGTGCAGAACAGGATGCAGGAAGCGCTTTTTCAGGTGTAACGCTCCCAAAGAATGGAGTGATTGTTGTTGTTGTTATTGTCGTTACTGTCGTCGTCGTCGTTCTGTATTCTTTGGCTGTTTTCCTGGGCATCCCTCGGATCAGGAGCCTCTGTTCCTGCTTCCTTCGCGGTCCCAGGCGCAGCCTTTGTCCGCGACCGTGGCGTCTGCCGTAGCCGCGCGCCACCAACGGGTTCCACATCCCGTCGCCAACCGCCCTCAGCGCTTTCCCACTAGCAAAGCTCTTTCGAGCGTTTGCCGTGTCTCGCAGTCCTCATGTAGCCCCGTATGGTTACCAAGTAAGATGGGTAGCAGGCTGAGGGTGCTGGCCTTCAAGGCTGAAGGCCGCAGCCTGGGCCGCACGCAGCACAGGTGGGCCTTGCCTCCCTCCTCGCCCTTGCGGCCCAGAAGCTCCTCCGCGGTTTTTCGGAGTTCGGGAAATATCACATTCTCCGGCTGCTCAGGTTTTGTCACCCGCGGCTTTCACCCAGGCAGGAGCCGTTTGCGTAAAGCGACGTGGACTCGGAGGGATTGCGGGAGGCCGGATGCTTCCTTTCCCTGGAGAACACCATGGAACGTGGCTGGAGTGTTGGCCTGGCCGGCACCGAGCTCCGGTGGCCGTTCGGGGAGTTAGAGTCACAGGACCCCCGCCCTGTGGGACATCTGCAGGCCTTGGATGAGGCCCTGCCTGCATGGGATGCTCGGTGGGCACTGTCACGCCTGCCAGTTCCCCGCTCCCCTGGATGCCACCTACCCCTATGCGACCAGGCTACCATCAAACCGCCCGCCTGTCAGAGGCTGGGGAGGTAGCATTTAATTCCTCCTCTGAACTTCTCCAGTGGAGTGTTTTGCTGTCATTCTGTCCTTTGCTAGCGCAACCCGGAATTATTATCGGAAATGGACCCCATACCCGAACTCCTTCTGCTTGGCCTAGCTCTTCCGAGGGACTCTCGGGGGTCTGAGAGACCCTCAGACCCAGCCGCTTGGGATCGCCAAGGCCAAGGGAGTGGAGGGCAATGGAAAGGTTGAGTTTTACACACACACACACACACGCACGCACGCACGCACGCACGCACAC